>NW_006399795.1:2468567-2498339 GCF_000299155.1 Elephantulus edwardii
TCCTCTCCTCTCCTCTCCTCTCCTCTCCTCCTTTCTCTCTCTCTCTTTCTGAACAGGAAGACATCAATAGTTGCACCTTAGATAGCTGCTCGAAAGTTTTTAAGACTTCAGTGACTACTCACCAAAGTTGGACTATCTTTGTTGGCTATGCTATGCTAATTGGCCTTGATATCTCTTAAGTCCTCTGGACTAGTGACTACTTCTCCCAGGGAGTATAGATATGATTAAGACACTTACATACCCTGTTCTTCATTGGTTCTATCACATAGAGTTCCATAGGGTTTCACTCTACTTCCAAGTAGATTGCCAGATCTTTCTTCCAAGGTGTCACCAGCTGGATTCAAACTTTCAGCCTTTTGGTTAATAGTTGAGTACTTAACCATTCATGCCACCTAGGGACTCTAAACCCCTGTCCAGGGAAGTGTCCAAGGCCTTGCTTTTCCATTGATCAATGGAAGCATTTAGAAATACCAAGTGAACATGAGGAAAGAGACTAAGAAGAGGAGGGTAGAGGGAGAACTTGAATGCTGAACCCTGGGCAGGAAATGTTGCTCCCAGAACCCATCCTCAAGTAGCAGTGAAGCCCCAAGGAGGTGTCCTCTCTTAGCTTAGGATAAGGAGTTGGAGTTCAGGGGACTGGGAACCTGGCCAGCTGTGCCTTTCCCAAGTCTGCAGATCTGAAAGGCTCCATGACCACAACATGAATTTGGGATACCAAATTCAGCCTCATCTACCCACAGAAGGTGCTAGAAGAAACTAATGCCTCTTTACACCTGGGGCCTGCTAGTCTCAAGAGCAGAGGAGTTAAGTAGGTTGAAGGAGTGGGACACAGCTTGGAGTCTTAACACACAAGACACAGGCAGTGTGTCTCATTGGGACTTGTGGTGGGAGTGAATAATCTGGAGAGGGAGCTAGAGAAGGAAACACATAGATTAATGTCCCTGGACTGTCCCCACCTGGAGGGCAGGGGAGGCACCTGGCTAACCCAATGACCACAAGATCTGCATTTGTAAGGGTCCTCTTAGTTCAATGGCATCACCAGTGGGTTACAGGGATGTGGTACCCAAATGACATGGGTAGAGGAGATCACATCAGAACATCCATAAATTTTTTTACACAGTGTTTTAGCAGAAATGTCTTCTTTTTCATAAAAATATTTCTGTAGCTAGTTGTAACAGCCAAAACAATTTTTCACCATCCCAGCCCGCGTGTATCAAACACCTTCAAGCCTGTGACTCTGTGCTAAGGTACATTTTGAAGTTTCTAATGCACTCAGGTCAGAGCTGTCACTATTACCCAATTGCAACAGAGCTTAAAGTCAGGTGGTTTTGTCTGTACCCACCACAAGCACACAATGCCTGTATCTTTATAATCATTGATTTAAAAATTTTCTGATATTTTAATGGCAATATTGTGGTAGTTAGCATTTGTGAACTTCTTTCAATAAATTTTTGGGGAATGAAAGAAAGAGTATAATTAAAGGAAAATTAGGAGGGGGAAAAAATTTAAAAGCTTCCACTTAGTTACTAGTGCTGTAAATAATAATGTAATTCAATGTAGAAAGATGTTACAAAGCAATGTTGATATTCATATAATCTAAGAAATATTACATTAAAGAAATTTCATGACTATATTTGTCACCTATTATTATGTGATTAAAATAGATACTATCTATTATCTGTCTTATGGTCTGGTATGGGAGGAGGTCTCTGGGGAGAATGACACCATGAGTTACCACCCTGGGTGACACCAACCCTGGTGATGTCACTGTTTTAATTCCCACAGTGGGAGGCCCAGGAGCTTGGGAGTAGAGTATGTAAGTCATGTAGCCTCGGGCAAGTTTCTTAACCTCTCTGAGCCTCAGTTTCTTTCTCTAAAAACTCACTCTCAAGCTCATTGTCTTCAAGTTGAAACCAATTTATAGGCGACCTTCTGTTGGACTTCACAGGCTGTAAATCAGAGGGAAGGAGATTTCCCACTTTCTCCCAGGGATTCGAACCATCAGAGTGTCACAGCCTTTGGGTTAGCAATGCAACTCTCTAGAGACTAAAGAGTGCCTCCCCTTTGAAAGAGGAGGTGATAATCTTACAGCTTATGAGGTTCTTGAGAAAATCAACTATATACCTCTTACATGGTACCTGGCATGCTTAGCAGACCCTCAACAAAGAATGATTAGTTACCATCCCAAGAATTATACATGTTAGAACATAATAATATTTTGTTTTATTAGCTTCTTGTAAAATTACAAAGGGCAAGCTTCTTTATACCCATTTTAAAAGTAGAGAAACCGAGGCTCAAAGCTGCTAGGAACTCATGTGGTTTCATTTTGCCAGTGGGTAGGGTGATTGGGACTAGAACTCAGGCCCCTGCCTTACATCTCACTGGGAACACCTGGCATCAGATCTGGGGAATGGGATGTTTTGCCCCCAATGTGTGAATTCCCAAGAGTCGAAAACAAAGAACTGGGATTCAGATTCATCAACACAACTCCCACGGGTGACTCATCCAAGTTGAGAGCTGGGATCTGCCCCAGCGCATTCCCACCCCCTGGCCTGGCAGCAAACCTCCGCTGACCCTGAGGGCCCGGACAGAGAGGGTAGACGAAGCAGCGGGGAGAGGTTCACTTCCCTAGCTTTGTCCACTTGACCAGACTCTAGTGACAAAGCAGGCTGTGTCCCCCCAACCCAAGTGTGCCCCTGCTGCTCAGAGGGCCTGAGTCCCTTGGGCCACACTGGTCGGTGCCATTGGCCTTAAGCGCAGAAGATGGGAGGTGGGTGTGGGAGTGGCGGTGGGCCCAGGCACCATAGGCTGGGAAGCAGCTTGCAGATTTTACAGGTCACATTATCTTTTATGGGCATCCTAAAGAGAATGTCAGGCACTAGAGGGTTTTTCCCCCCTTCCACTTTTCCTTCTCTCTCATTCTCTCCCCTCTCCCCGCTCTGATCACTGCAGTCCCCAATGTAGAATTTTTATTGCCAGCCTGGCCCAGATCTCAGCAGCCCCACTGGCCCCAGTGAGTCCAGGGGAGTGTCCCGGGGACGGTCCTCTGAGGTGGTCAGAGTGGCTGGTGGTGGATGTAAGTTCTCATCCCTTCTATTACTGAGGGCTCCTGTCTGCCCATCACATTAGGTGCTCTAAGGAAATTTGCCTGTCTCCTTTCTCTGCCCATAGGGAGAGCTCAGTTCAGAGCTCAGGCCAGATCCTTGTCCAGCCTGCTTCTCCCAGTGCAACAAAAGGATTGCTAGGGTCCCCATGAAGACCCTGGTCCTTTCTACCTCTTCCAAGTGGCTCAGTTTCCCCTTGGTCCCTCCCATCTCCAACTGAGCTCTCTTCGAGAATAAAGCCCAGTCCCTGGTTTTGCAGAAACCAGCTTTTGGGTCTTGGTGTCCTGCTTGGACAGCCTCACTTCTTTTACCTTTAAAATAAACTGGATCCTTCAGTGCTCACTACCACTGGGACACTATGTTTGGTTCCTTACTCTTAAGGAACATTCTAGAACTGACAGGGAGAACTCTAGAAGATGGGGGTGGGGAGCAGGGAGAGATTGGCCAGGAGAAAGACATCAACATTCTCTTTGAGTCTATCCAGTAGGTTATGAGTCTCAGCTGCACCATTTTACCATATCTGACCCTTCACTTCCTCATCTGTAAAATGGTCTTGATAACAATGCTTATCACCTCCTAAGGTTGTTGAGGGTAACCACTGAGATCGCAGGACATAGCAAGTACTCAACATCCAAGAATGATTATGATGAGAGTTTTTCCGGAACAAGTCTGGGTACGTCTGAGTTGATGCTGTTTATCCCTTGCGAACTCCAGGGAAAGGGACTTGGGGTGACGTGGCAGCAAAAGGCACTGAGGTGGCGAAGCAGGAAGAACTCCAGGCCATGATACCAGGGTGGTGAGGGGGCCGGGAGGTGGGGCAGCCCTTTTCTTCAAGATGTTAAGAAAGAGAGGAGACTAGCCAAGAAAGCAAGTGCCGCCCAGGAAAATTAGGCAGCGGGCCTAATGAAAACTAGGCAGTGGGCCAAGTGAGAAATGTGACCTTCCTTCTGCCTCTCCTTCTTCTTTCTGCCGTGTTGGGGGGTTGTAGGGGGGAAGGAGGTGCAGTCTTTAACTTCAGCTGGGTCACAGGCAGGAGGGACCACTAGGAGGAAGGGAAGAAGATTCTGGAAGATGTAATGAGGAACCCAGGAGATGACGGAAGTTGGGATGAAGCTGGAAGATATTTAGAGCCTTCTGAGATCCTAGAAGAAGAGTCCTGGTGGCATAATATGTTATGCATTGGGACTCTAATCCAAAGGTGGCCAGTTCAAACTCACTAGCAGCTGCAAGGCAGACAGTTGAGGGAGAGTGGCCTCGTGAAGACAGCAGCCTTGGGAGCTTTCTAGCTGCAGTTCTGCTCCTGCAGGGTCTCTATGAGCCTGAACCAACCTGGGCAAGTGGGGAGGATTGTTGTTTGTTGTTAGCAGAGAAGCTCTGATTCATCCCATCATTTTACCTACAAGAAAATAAAAACTCAGAAAGGTGAAGCGGCCTGCACACAGCAGGAAGAGCAGACCTCTGATTGCAACCTACGATTCTCTCAGACTTTCTCTGCTCTGGGCCCCCTCTTGCCCTTTGCTTTATTCTTTGGGGGTCTGGAGCAGCTGATTTTCAGCAGCAGCTCTACCACTAGGACCCAGATCTGAAGCCCTTTCTTTCCAGAGTGTCCCTGATAGCAGCCCCTTACCAGAGCCTCTGAGGCGAAGCTCCAAGGGCCCTCTTTTTTTTGTCTTGACAGTTTCCACAAATGTGAGGTATTATTCCAAAACTAACTTGTATTACTTAATTAAGAAGATAAAACCCCAGCCCCAAATTTACGAGAGCAATTGATTATATCAGAATGAGGAGCCAGGGTAACCCTATGACTTCACCTCCATCACCAGCCCCACCATGTAGCAATGACTCCAGGGATGACAGCTCACCCTGCAGAAGAGAAGCTGCAGGTTCACTGAGCCAGCCCGGACATCAACGCTTGTAGGATTTTTGTTGCCTTTTGTTCACTGCTCTGTTGTCAGCACCCAGAAAATGCCTAGATCACTTGATTCCCTCTGTCGCTGAGTGGATTCCAGCCCATAGCGACCCTATAGGATCGAGCAGAACGTCCTCTTTGGGTTCCCAAGGCTACACGCCTTTACAGAAGCAGCCCGCTTGGTCTTTCTTTCAGGGCGCGTGGCTACTGGCTCCCAACCACTGACCTCTCAGCTAATGGGGAAATGCTTAATCCACTGTGTCACCAGGGACCACCTTAGTGCATCTTTTTGTTTCTATTTTCAACCCACTGCTGTCAAGTCAATTCCAACTCATAGGGACCCTCCATCGAGTATCTGAGACTGTAAAACTTTACTGGAGGAGACTGTCTTTCTCTCACAAAGCAAGAGGTAGATTCGAACTGAAGCAGTGTGGCACTCAGCGCAGTGCGTAGCCAGGGCACACGGGTGGGCACTGAGTGAGCGCTGAGTGAGTGAATACGTCCAAGCACAGGGTGACTTTCTCTACCGTCCCTGGTACATTAAAAACTGACCTCAAAGGCCACTTCCTGCTCAGCCAGCAAATGCAGGGGCTCACTCTGCATGTGGGAACCACTGCACCTTCCCATTGCCCACTCTGCTCCTGCCATAGGAAAAGATGACCCCGACTGCCAATAAAGCCTTGAGGAAAACATGAGAAGAGCATGACAGGCCTCCTCCTACACACAAGGAGCAAAGGGTCTCCTCTCATATGTACTGACTGAGTGAATGAAGGAATATGGGAATGTCTATTTAAGGAGGCAACTTTTAGCTGAGATAGGCTGGAACAGGAGGTTTTGGTACAGGGAGAAAAGGGGAATGGTTTGCAGTAAAGTCTTAAGGCAAAAAGAGTTGAAATAAGACAAACATGGTGGGCGTGTGTCAGGAGTTAGGAGTCACAGAAGATAGGGGACAGTTGAATTCCCTTCTACCCTTTTTTAGTTGTATGGTGTGGACAGGTTATTGATCCTTTCTGAGCCTCAATCTCCTTGTCTGTTCAATGGGACCATAAAGGATCAATGTCACCCAGCAAGGGAGCACCCACTGTCAGCTCTGAATGCCCACCTGTAATGATAATAATGATAACATCAATAGTACATAGCGCAACCACCACCAAGAAGCCCCCCAGGGCCTTGTGCCTCATCCCAGACTTAAGCTAAATTGCGGATCCAGGCTGTAGTCCCAGAGTGCCCCTTTCTGTCCCTGTCCTGTAGAAGGTCAGGCCTCTCCAAGGTTATCTGTGTTTTTCGCTGGATTCTGTGAAGTTGCACAGGCCACACTCTGGGACTGAAAAGTGTTGCTTTTTATAGCCTTCCCTGATGGTGAGGAATGCCGAGGGAGGGGGAGCGGACCTGGGGAGTCCTGTCCTTTCTGGGGGCTGAGGCCCAGGCAGCCACTCCAGCCAGTACCCCAGCAGTCTAGGGCCCTGTTAGGCGAGGCGCTCATCTCTTCCAGGGTCAAATGAGCAGGGAGGCTGGTGGAAAATGGTGGAAGTGCTATAGAGAGTCAGGGTCCCTGGGCTCTGACTTTTGTCATGAGTGAGTCATTGTCTCTTTTCTCGGTTTCAGTTTGCACATCTGTAAAATGGAAATGTTGAGCCTTGGTTGATACCCTACTCTTATGGTGGTAATAACACAAATCCAAATCCTAATCCATTGAATACCGAGTCAATTCTGATTCATGGTGACCCTATGCAGTACAGAGTAGAATCGCTCTGTGGAGCTTTTTAAATTTAATATGGTCCTTATATAAGGACACAGATTGCCAGACCTTTCTTCTGCAGCACTGCTAAGTAGAGTTAGTTAAACTGCCAACCTTTCAGTTAGTGGTGGTGGTAGTTGCCATTAAGTTGATTCTGATTCATAGAAATACCATGTGTCAGAGCAGAACTGCTCCTTAAAATTTTTCTTGGTTATAATCTTTTTTTAAAATTTTTATTTTCTTTTATTATTTGTGTCTGTTTGTGTGTACCGTCAAATCAGATCTGACTGGTACAGGAGGAGATTGTCCCTTCTTCCCCGCCAGAGCATCTGGTGGATTCGAACCGTCCGCCTCTGGGATTATAGTTGCAGCTTCTTGCCACTAGGCCACCAGAGCTCCCCTTCTTGGTTATAAGCTTAATGACAGCAATAGCCAGGCCTTTCTTCCATGGTAAACTGGGTGAATTCAAATAGGAGCCCAGCATAAACCATTTATGCCATTAAGGACTTTTGTGGTGGTGAAGTGTCAGACACGATAGTCTCTATTGAGAAGCTTTGAGGAGAACGTGGCAAAGTCAACAGATCCAGGAGTCTGGTCCTCACGGGGATGAGTCCAGTAGCTTGGCAAGGATGATAACAAAAGGTAGAGGAAACGGGACAAGAGGAGAACCAAACAAAAACAGTCCTGGGTGTCCAGCTACTACTTCAAAAGATAAGGTAGAGAAGAAAAGAGTTCTGTGTGTATGACAGACACTCTTCTCCTTCGCTTCATTTAACCCTTACCCTCCAAAGCTTAGAGGTAGTGAAGAACTCAGGAATTGTATAGTTAGGGAAGCTGAGGCTGACAGAGCTGACACCTTTTGCCCAAAGTCACTAGTTTATAAAGGGAAGAGTTGAGACTGGCACCCAGATCAGACCCTAGTTTGGTCTCTTCAGCAAGTAGCTCCAGGTGACGGCCGGGAGTAGGGAGGGCTCCAGCAGGGTGGTGGGCTACGTCTCTCATTTAGGAGCCATCTGCCCGGGACGTCCCTGCCTCTCTAGGCCCTGTCCCTTCTGCGCCCCCCAGGAAAGGCCCAGATCCAGGGTCCCCACGAGGCCAAGGGCTGGCTCAGCAGCACTCAGGCTGCACTTTGCTTTCCCCTCACCTGCTCTCCTCCCTCCTTTTAATCTGGTTCTTATCAAGGATGATAACATTCAGCAATAATAAAACCTGGGTCCACTTTCTAACAGCTGATTGCCCCACACCCTGATTTGGTGATATTGGAGCCCTGTCCTGCCCTGGCCTAAGGACGCCACTAGATAGCTGTCCCCCATGGGCACCTAAAGAAACACTTCCCCAAATCAAACTTGTTGCCATTGAGTCAAAGGCACACTACCCAGCCAACTCCCCGGGGAACTTTCTAGGAGGGGGTGCAGGCTCACGGCACTGAAAGGATTTTAGAGCTGCTTCTTTCTCTAGAAAGGGGTCTTCAGGAAGGGTCTCCAATCTGTGGTATCCCTTTTTGTCCATCCCTTTCTTTAAAAAGCAACAAATATCTTCACAAGCATTCCTTTGTGGCAGACTCTGTAATACGTGTCTCAGGCCTTTCATCATAAGTGGAGGCACTACTAACCCCATTTTAGTCAGTGATGGGGAAACTGAGGGTCAGAAAGGGCAAATCATCTGACCAAAGTCACACATCTGGTTAGTGATGGAGCTAGGATTCGAACTCAAGGCTGCTGGACCTCTGGTCCAGACTCTTCAGCACTGCTCCCTGCATGTGCCCTGTTAACATGTGAAGCATCTGTCAAGCAGGCCCCATCTTTGGACAATTCAGGTAGCCCAAGAAAGACAAAACCAGGACCCTGCTCCCTCCCACTCTGCCCTGAGGCCTGAGGAAGCTTGGCTAGGAGTCGGGGTTCCTACCATAACCTAGGCCTGGGCCAACTGCCAGAGCTGAGCCCGGGGTGCCTGCACCCCAGGGGAACCTTTGTCCCTTTAATAGATCCTGTTGGGTACAGGATGTCCCAGTGTAGAGGGTGTAGCCTGGATGCCAGGCTTGAGCAAGCCCTGCCAAGGACACTCCCCATATTCTGGTGTTGGGGGGAGGGCACCTCGTCTTTGCAGGCTCGAGTTTTCCTGCAGACAAGATCAGTGGCCCTAGCCACCCACATACTGGAGTAGAATTAGTCAGTCCTAGGTATTGACTCTTTCCTAAATAATTTACAGATGCATCCTCACTCCAGTGTTTGGACTTACGCCCCTTAACTTGCCTCCAATATTACATTTTTTTTGTTCTTCCCCCGCTGTACTCCGAGTAGGCCTACAAAGCACTGACTCTTCCACTTCCAGACTATTTTGATCCTGCATAGGCTTCAGGGACCGATGTAGCGCCTGCTCCAGGAAGCCCTCCTTGATTGCTGCAGCCTGAAGCAATCCTTTATCACATCCTCATTCAGCTCTTCAGACCATTTAATGGATCCCTTACTGGGTGTGTGGGGTGGAGGAGAGTGAGAAATGACGACTACACACTCAAGGCTTGTGAATGCTGTCAGGTCCCTGGAGGAGCCAGGTGCATTGATACAGTGACCGCAGCATTGAGCTCGAGTATATCAGAGATGATGAGGATGGCCCAGGGTAGGTCAGCGTTCAAGTCTATTAATAGGCTTATTATGAGTCATATTCATCTCAAGGTCACTTAGCAACAACAACAAGATGTAGTGTGAAAAAAAAAAGATGTAGTGTGAAATCCCAAACTGCTCCAGGCTTCCAGAGGTGAAGACACCTCAACTACGCCATTGTTGTTGTTGTTGTGTACTGTTGAGTTGGAACCAACCCATAGCTGACCCTTCAGCAAATTTTTAGAAGCACGAGAGGAGAGTGGCTGGTGGATTCAAACCACATACTTTTGGGTTGCTAGTACAACTCCTTACCACCAGACCAACAGCACTCCCTATACTAAGTGGTCAACAAAAACTTGTTAGAGAACTCAGAGAAGGAAATCAAGAAAGCAATACCATTTACAATAGCCAACCACAAATTGAGATACTTGGAAGTGAACCTAACTAGACGTACAAAAGACCTACGCAAAGAAAACTACAGAACATTTCTGCAAGACACAAGAAAAGACCTAAAGAAATGGAAAAATGTTCCCTGTTCATGGATAGGAAGACTCAGTATTGTAAAATTGACAATCCTACCAAAAGCGGTCTTCATGTTCAACACAATCCCAATACAGATACCAAATTCATTTTTCAAGGAAATGGAAAGGGAAATTGTCAATTTTATTTGGAGAGGAAAGGGACCCCAAATAAGCAAAACACTCTGAGAAGCAAAAATGAGGAGGGAGGCAAAGCACTCCCTGACCTCAAAACCTACTGCATACACAGTGGTAGTAAACAAGACAGCACAGTACTGGTACAATGACAGACATATAGACTAATGGAACAGAATTGATAACCCAGGAACGGACCCATATATCAATGGTCAACTGATATTTGATATGGAAATAAAACCTATCAAATGGGAAATGACAACCTCTTCAACAAATGGTGTTAGCAAAACTGGAATTCTGCCTGCAGAAAGCTGAAACAGAATCCACATCTCACACCATACACAAAAATCAACTCAAGGTGGATGAGAGACCTGGGTGTAAGGTCCAAAACCATAAAGTTCATAAAAGACAAATTCAGATCAAGCTTAGAAGTCCTAGTCTACAGTATAAAGAGGCTGCCAAAATGCACAATCTGAAGAGGATAAAATTGATGAATGGGACCTTCTAAAGATTAAATGTGTGCATCAAAACTTTTTTGTAACAGGGTGAAAAGAAAACCTACCAGCAGGGAACAAACATTTTGGCAATACCATCTCAGAAAAGAATTTCAGAAAGTTTACAGTATACTCCTGGGCCTCCACAAGAAAAAGACTGATAATCCTATTACAAAATGGGCAAAAGATATGGAAAGAATTTTCACAGAGAAAAATATTGGAATGGCCAACAGACACATGAAGAAATGCTCCAAATCACTGGCAATAAGAGAGATGCAAATCAGATACCATCTCACTCCAGTAGCAATGGCAAAGTTTAAAAGGACAGCAAGCAAAAGATGTTGGAGAGGATGTGGCAAGATAGGAACTCATACATTGTTGGTGGGATTGTAAAATGGTGCAATCACTCTGGAAGGCATGTTGGTGCTTCCTCACAAAGCTGAACATAGAAATTCCGTATGATCCAGCTATTCCATTGCTAGGAATACAGAAAATGAGAACTGAAGTGCAAATGAAGACTTTACACCAATGTTCATAGCAGCGTTATTCACCATGGCAAGAACATGATATAAGCCCAGATGTCCAACCACAATCAATGGATGGAGAAATTATGGTACAATCATACAATGGAATGCTATGCAGCATACAGGAGCAATAATTTTGTAAATTACTACTTAACTTGGGAGTGACTGGAGAGCATTACGAGTGAACTAACTCAGTCCCATAAGGATAAATACTGTATAAAACCATTATTGTAGAATGAGTATGAGGACCCAAAGTGGGGGAGGGTGGAAGCAGAGGAGTGAGGATAGGGCGTTAGTCATAGAGTTACACAATTTGATGAGTGGGGGGGGGATGTTGAAGGAAATGGGAACAATCCAGTGTGAAAAACAATGTATTTGAGCTTTGTAAATAAACCAGTATAAAATGGAAAAGAAAAAACCCCGCAAAAGTAGTTAGACAATGAATCGGATAGGTGGACAGATGGATGAATGAATGGATGAGCAAGTACCCTTGCCTGGACTCCAAGATCATTGAGGGCAGGGACCAGGTAGTATGTGCAGCAACAGCTTCCTGGGAAGAGAGGACACTGCATGCAAAGGCAGCAATGGGATGCCCAGCCCAGTCCTCGAGGGCTGCTGTAGTCCAAACTTTAGTTCATAGATGATAACACAGAAGCCCAGAGCTGAGAAAGATCGCCCAGTTTTGAGAATGAGCTGGGTGGACATTTCATCACGTAAGACAGAAAAGAGTAATGTTCACAACAGGGATCCACTGAGTGACACTCACTCAGCCCACAGCAGATGGTGGCTTGGGTGATAAGACTATGGCAAAGAGATTGGACTCCAGGAGTAGGCTAAGGGTAAAATGAACCATTGCAAGACAAGTGGGTGGGCCTCTCTGCAGGACCAGTCTTGGGTGTGATACAGGGCTCTGAGTTTACTGAGACCCAACTCTGGGGGGTACCTCCAGTAGGCTCCCTTTCAAAGTAGGTCGTGATATTCCTATATAAACAGACAATGATAATGTCCCCTTTCCGTAAAGCATATTTTCTCTGGGACCCTGAATGAAACCCAAACCTGGTCATGAGAAATCATGGTCTACCATCCAGCTACATCTCCAGGCCCAGTAAATCATACTTTGCACATACTGTTTCTTTGACTCTCTTTAGGTTATTGGTCAATTTTACAGAAAAAAAAAAAAAGATAGACGTACAGACCCGTGAAGTCATTAATGCAACAGCTGTGAGTGGGAGAATCAGGATTTGATCCTGAGCCGTGAAAGCCTGGAGCAGTCTCTTAATGCCACTGGCCTCCATCGTCACCAGGTTGTAGTGATTTGAGAATCAGATAGGCGTGGGTTTTTGTTCAAGCTCTCCCATTAAGTTCCCCTGAGCCAGTGACTGCCTCTCTGAGCCTCGGTTTCCCCTCTTTAACATGAGGTGAAAACAAGCTAATTTTAGAAGGTTGCCCCGAGGAGACAGGAAGTGACCCATTTAAAGTGACTGGAACACTTAAATGAGGGCTCAAGAGCTTCTGCCCACCAGCAGCCTGCCAGCAGCCAAGCCTGGGTCTGTTGGTCCCTTGGTGTCTCCTGTCTTCCACACTCAGTCCCTGCCCCACGTCCGTTTGCACTTTGGGCAGCCTTGGCAGGTGGATGGATGAGTCTCCTCCCTGGCCTCTCCCTTTCCTGGGAACCGAGGGTCTACCTAAGTCAGGACTCCTGCTTCCCCCAGACGGGGGCAGGGGTTGATGAGACAGTGACCACTGCGCGTGAGGGTCAGCCACCTTCTCTAAGAGTTCTGAGAGTTCTGGTTGGTATTGACCTGCAGAAGGGGCCAATTGCCTCCACTCCTCCCTCCGGCCCACTTCCTAAGCCCTTGATAAAGATGTTTAAGAAGCAAACACACATTTAAAGTAGAAACCTCTTCCAGGGAAGACTCCATCTCTGAAATGCCAAACAGTATTTTCTACCTTCTTCCATTGCTTTGCTTTGGTGTTGATGTTGGCACAAGTGAGTCCTGGGGCCTCAACATTCTCATCTGTAAAATGAGAATGAGACTGCTTCCCTGGATGGTGTGAGACTTCAAAGAAAGTACATGGGCAGGGAGCCGGGAAGGACAGTTGTTGTATTTACCCAAATATCTCCTGTCACACTCAGTTCCTGGTCTGAAGTTTCCCTCTTGAGCTTCGGGGGAAACTGAGGCTTCCCTCAAGCTCCTGAGATTGGAGGTGGAAAGCGGAACTCAGGTGTCCCAACTCCTGCCTCAGCCAGACCTCGAGGTGGTGGCGCCAAGATGCTGTCTCCCCTCCCACGGGCCCAGAGGAATTTAGACAGCGAAGGAGAAAAACAAGCCATAGCCTAATGTTTTTCATTTTTGTCCTGAACAATGCCATTTCTGCGTTGATTGTTAAGCAAATATTGCAGGAGACTGCCTCGGAGCTGACGCATATCAGAGCTTCCCCCCCAGTGGCAGGGCTTGAGCTCTGCCACCCACAGCTCTTGCTCAGGACACCTAACCTCCAATCTACCTGATCCAAGACGTCCCAACTCTGGGGAGGGACCCCTGACTCGAGATCTCTCCTGCCAGTGAGATCTCTCCTGCCCAGCAAGATCTCTCCTGTCTGGTCTTCCTTATCCTCTTACATCTTCCATGTTGTTGTTGTTGTTGTCATGTGCCGTTGAGTCGCCTGCGACTCATAGCGACCCTATGTACAACAGCCCTAAACTCCGCTCTGTCCTGTGCCAATTGCACTGTCTCTGACACTCCCATCCCGATTATCCCAGTCACTGAATCAATCCACCTCATAGAGGGCCTTCCTCTCCTGCGCCGTCCCTCTACCCTCCCAAGCATGATGTCCCTCTCTAAGGACCGGTCTCTTTTCACAACATGTCCAAAGTAAGTTAGACGGAGCCTCAGAATCCTTGCCTCCAAGGAGCCACCCGGTTTAACCCTCTCCAGGACAAATCTGTTTGTTTTCCTAGCAGTCCATGGTATTCTCAACACTCTTCTCCAGCACCACAGCTCAAAGGCATCAATTCTCGCAACAAATAAGGGATTGACATCTCTATTTGTCCTGGCAAGAGGGTTTTTTGGGGGGACATGGGAATTTTCAGGGCTAAAATCAGGCACACACCTGGGCAAAGCAGAGTTCAAAGAGGGAAGGTTCCTCCCACAGTGACAGCAGCTCCTGTTTATTGAGTGGTACCCGTGAGCCCCAAAAGCTCTGCTGCTTCAATGGTTAAGTGTTTAGCTACTAACCCAAATGTTGGTGGTTCAGACCCGTCCAGCGGCGTCACAGGGAAAGGACCTGGCGAGCTGCTTCTGTAAAGATTGCTGTTGTTGAGAACCGTGAAGCCAGAACTGACCCATAGCAGATCCTCTTGCAGGCTTTCAGAGGCTGTTAATCATGCAAGAGGAGATTGCCTATCTTCCTTCCATGGAGCAGCTGGTGGATTTGAACTGTGTGCCTTCAGAATAGCAGTGTAGCTCTTTCCAACTAGGCTACCAGAGCATCCTTTTGCAGAGTCTTGTTATGTACCATTACGCCAGAGTGAACTCCTAGCTGATCCTGCAGTGGATTTTCGGAGGCATTTTAATGGCACTAGTGGAGGTTGCCCATCTTTCTCCCGTGGACCAGCTGGTAGATTTGAATCGTGTGTGTTTGGTATGACAGGCCTGCTCCTCACCACGACCACTAGGCCACCAGAACTCCATCCTAGGCCACCAACCTAGACAGTCCTATGTGAACTTGAGGCCCATACTTATTCCAGCAACAACACCCTTGCTTGAATCATGCTTTTTTTCTTACAAGAGATGCAAGGATAGAGAGACGAGAACAGAGAGAAGGGATCTCTCGATCACCAAGAAGGAGTAGCCAGGAGTGGAGTAAGTCTTTTGGATCCAGGGTCCCTGCTTACGAACTTTTCCAGCCCAGGGAGAGATCAATGCTAAGACACAGGGAGACCGGGAGGAAACACTGCTTCCTTTCAGGCTATGTTGAAAGAAGATAAGGACTTTCCCTTCTCCTACCGATAACAGACAGAGAAAGCCTTTCCCTAGAGCTAGGGCTCTGAGTTGGAATTTGCAGCCTCCTAGATGGTGGAGGATAGATGAGTGCTTGTTAAAACAAAAAAGAAGGAAGGGGTAAAGGAAGAAACCACTATGGAGCAATGTTACTCTGTAAGATGAGGTCGTTTGGAGTTGAAGTCCATTCGACAGCACTTGACAATGACCATCATGGTCTGACACCCTGTAAAGTGCCCTCTGTGTCACCTCTCTTATCCTCATAAGAGCAAGATACAGACCCTGACTGGCATGAAGTCACCCAGCTAGGAAGTTGCAAGGCGGTGATTTAAACTCTGTCTGATGCCAAAGCCCTGGCCATTGGTGAACAGCATGCCCCGTCTGTACGCTTGACCTCGTGCAGCCACAGAGAGTAAGGCCAAGGTTAAGTGGGATGGGGTGGAGCAGGGGGCTCTCTTATTATCAGAGTGCAGAGACCTGGTTGCCCTTTGGCCTAAGCCCTGAAAACACATCCCTTTTGGTTTGGGAGAATAAGATGCCTCCCTCTTGTCTAAATGGTCTCAAAGATGGCATGCGAACCTCAGCCTGCAAATGAGGTCTGTGTAGCTCCTGGAATTTTGCCTTCCCATGGAGCTTGCTGCAATATCCCATAACACCAAGCTCACTGACCAGTTAAGTCACAGCCAGAGTCTAAAACAGGGGAGGGTCCCTGCACTCCAGCCCCCAATGGTGTGTGAGAGCAGGAAGGGGGAGTCAGAGCCCACTGGAACCCTCTTTTCCCCAGGAGGTGACCCCTCGTCTCCATCCCTGAGCGTGGCTGGTGTCTTGGCCTCGGTGGCAGGGAGGGCGCCAGCGCGCTAGGGGTCTGTTTGAGGTTTCCTCCAGCGGCTGGTGGCAGCGGGTACAGCTCACTAATTAATTAGCGCTTAAGTGCTTAGCATCCTCCTGCATCGTGTCAAACGAGGATTTGAGTCTTAATTCCCTGTGTAGGTAACGGTGGGAATGTGCCGGGGAGAACGGTCAAGACTTAGAGAAATATTTCCCTTGTCTGGGTGCAGGCTGGGAACGCCAGCTGCTGCTGAGGCCAGAGAGGCCCTGGGGAGCAGGGTGCTGGACCCCAGGTCCCCACGACCCCTTCCATCTCCTTATCCACCACCATGTGGATTAGGGGCGCAACCAGGCTGCCTAGGTTCCAATCCCAGCCCCGCCACCTGCTACCTGTGTGCTCCAGTGAGTCATTTAATCTCCTTGGGTCTTGATTTGCATGTACGGAGGCTGCAGTTCCCACGCAAAGGATTGTGACAGAGATTAAACAAGCTGATGTGTAGACATTCTGTGAAACATGGCTGGCATGTGGCAGGTCCCTGACGGGTAGACGCTGCTACCTTTCGTGTATTCACGCTCTTGGCCTCGCTTTTATTTATTCAAGAAACTACTATGTGCCTGCCGGAGGGGTACCGAGATGAATAAACCCTGCAGCCTCTCTAAGCCTTAGACTGCTCGTCTGTGACTAGGATGATGACGGATCAGTCTCAAAGGGGAGGATGAGGATTCTATGAGAACAACTGTGAGCCAAACTCCTTAGCCCAGGCCTCCTTTGGGGGCGAAGAACCCCCCCCCCACTGGCTGCCGGTGAGAGGAGGACGAGAGTGGCCACTGTAGAATTGGTTACGGCTGCAGGGCGAATTGATGGCCAGCCTCCAGCTCAGCATCTCTCATGCATCTCAGCTGGCAAAGTGAGCTCGTGGCTCAGCTGCCCAGACCACGCCAGGCGCAGAGTCACTTGGTAAGGCACCCCCATTCAGGACTGAGACCCAGAAACTCTGGCTGAGGGTCTCAAAGCATCCAAAAAAGCATCGTTAGAAAGGATGATGGGGTGAGGGAAGAAAAACAAAAAAGGGCAGAGGGGACGTGACACCAAAACACCTTCAGCTTCTTTGTTCTTCCTCAACAGTCAGGAAATGCTGCACCAGAGAGAGGGGCGGTGTCTACGCTGATGTGACAGGAATGGTGTTGGCCAGAAACCCCTCTGCATTGGAAGGACCAAGTGTGGGCATCCCAGCTCCACAGAACACACATCAACAACTCAGCAGTGCTGGGCAAGGGCTCGAAACAAAAGTCAAAAGTTCAGGAGGCGAAAGGTGTGGGGCTTCATATAGATCAGGGAAGTGAGGGCGTTGCTATGGGGCAGAGGAAGACGTGAGAACCTTCCTTAAGCCTGAGACTCTATGATTGGTCACAGGGCTCGGCTCCGTGACCTCACAAAACCACACAGCCTCGGTGGGTTTTGATCTTCTTGTATGTGAAAGGAGGTTCCATGAGCCCGGATGGGAGGGTCACAGGAGATGGTACGCTTCCACGTGAATACTCGTAAGGTGATACGATGTCACAAAATCCAGGCATTGTGCTATTTAGAAGTTACGATTGGTTAATAGTACAGAGATCAATAGTGGAAACTTTTCTCCACTTTTTCCTTTCTCCCCACCAGTCACAGCCTGAATTTGCCTGTGTTGTACTAAGCACTGGATATTTAGTAGATTCCATTGACACTTCATGACACACCTATCAGAGGGACATCCTTACCCTTTTATAGAGGAGGGTTCTTAAACTCATCCTAGTTAAGTCAATTTGCCTAAGTTCTCCTAGCAGGTCCTTGTTAGAACAAAGATCAGAAGCCAGGTTGACTGGATTAGACACTCATTGAATGTTGAGTGGTTAACTAACAATGAACGAATGATGGTGGATGTCATTGATTAAGGGAGACAGGGAAAGCTCTCTTTTTCATTGAAGCTATAAAGGGTCAGTGAGAAATGAGTTCACACTTGTTGCCAGTCTTGGCCTATTTATTACCTATTACTGAGCAGAGACCTGACATTGAAAAGACACGGAAAGAATCAGTCCAGAGGGAAGAGTGGAGATCGGTGGACAAGCTAGGTATTCAATGAGTGTTTATGGAACACTGTAGTAAGAAAAAAAAAAATCAGAAGATATATTGCATTGGGTAAACCGGCTGTTGAGGGCCTCTCTAAGGTGTTAAGGGACACTGATGTCAGTTTAAAGACTAAGGTGGATCTGATTCAAGCCATGGTCGTTTCAATGATTTGTTACGCATCTGGAATTTGGGCAATGACTAAGGACAGAAGAAAAGCCTATGCCTTTATGTTGTGGTGTTGGAGGAGAGGACCGAAGAGCCCATGGACTGCCAACAGAACAAGTAGGCATGTCTTAGAGGAATTGCAACCAAGGTGCGCCTTAGAGGCGAGGGTGATAACACTTCGTCTCACATACTTTGGGCGTGTTGAGAAGAGGCCAGTCCTTGGAAAAGCATATCCTGCTAGGAAAGGCAGAGGTTAGCGAAGGAGAGGAAGACCTTCAACAGGACGGATTGACACAGTCACCGTGGCAATGGGCTAACGTATATCAGAGATGGTAAGGATGGCACAGGATAGGGAAGGGGATAGAGCCGTAGTACATAGGGTCACTATGAGTTGCAGTTGACTCGCTAACACCTACTAACAACAAGCACTGGGCACTAAGAGGGAGCTGGAGACAAAATGACAGATCAAACATTGTCCTAGTGATAGGGAATGCCAAAGGATACACCGACAAAGGAGATTAATCAGAACTGACTTTGACAAGCACTGTAGCAATTGGACAATTAAAACAGACATTCGGATGGCGGGGAAGAAGAACAAACTGGGGAGGAGGGTAGAGAGAAGGGTGCAGCAATGAAGGAATGAAAACCCAAAATCCCTGTAAATGTTCATTAAAACTAATAAAATTTAATAATAAAAAAAAAAATAAAGAAATTAAAAAAAAAACATTGTCCTGCTCTCACAGTGCTCATGGTGACTGCCCAGGGCTCTGTCATTGACACTTGTATCACAAGAGGTCCCCCTGGAAGGTAATACATGTCTGGCAGCAGGTGGGGGGTTTGGTACCAACCACCCATTCCCCATCTCCCCTTTAGACCCATAATCTCCACTGCCAACAAGGGCTTAAGAACGATCGTATTGTCTAATCACATCACCTCGCTTATATATTCAGACCCAGAGCCTGAAAGAAATTAAATGGTGACAAAACAAAAGCAGGAGATTAGAAGAATCAAACTGCTAATAGAACTCTCCCACCACAATGATATCTCACGGTCAGCGCGCCCTCACGACAGGCCGGGCGCTGGGCGATGACCTGCCTATCTCTTGTCTCCCTTGCTCCTCTCAGTAACTGCATTTTACGGCAGGAGAGCTGAGGCTTGGCAGGGTCACCTTGCCCAGGGTCAAACTCTGAGAAAGCAGCAGAGCTGGGGTTCAGGCCCCAGCGAGCCTGAGCAGGAAAACCAAAGAAAAGAGCTTATGCATGATGCTAATGTTCAACACCTTCATCTGTTGATCACAAGGTGGGGGGTTCAAGTGCACCCAAAGGCACCTTGGAAGAAAGGCCTGGTGATCTATCTGCTTCTGACAAGGCTGCCAATGAAGACACATTGGAGTGTAACTTGACTTTGACACCCAGGGGGTCACTCTGAGTTGGGATCACCTCACATCATTTGATCAGCACAGGAAAGCTGGAGGAGGCCAGGTTTAGCTCACTGGCACCCGGCTTATGACAGCTGGAAGGAAAATGTGTCACTGAAGAGAAGAGCTCATGAAACCGTGCTCTGAGCTAACAAGTGGCTTGGACAACCTCTCTGAGGGTTCCTGGCAATGTCCCTGTGGGAGCCAGCTCATGTATTTTAAGAAGAAAAAAAAATCATTAAAGAAGTTAGGAGTGTGGCGAGGCCATAAATGTAAAATATTGGTAGTTCGACAGTGTATCCCCAGCAGCCGCAAGCAAAGTTCAGTTTGACGAGCCAGAGCCCTGCCTGAGGAATAAATCATTTTGCTCTCTCCCAGTTGGCTCCCCAGAACCGTCTTGGGATGTCTGCTCCTAAGCTTCAATTTGCCCACTTTGCTCAGAATCAACAAAAGTCACAGCAGTACAAAGGGGCTTGGGTCACGCGGAGTAGCTGCAAAACCATGTCTGGTATGGGTCCCGAGGAGAGACAATCTTTCAGACACCCCCCCAAGCCTTCCCTGCTATTGGCTGTGAGAGACCATCTTTCCAATTGCGCTTTGTTTAACTGGACATTCGGAGGAGAGAAGTCTGTTACTCGCCACCTTTTAGGCCCTCCCTGGATGCTTGCTGCTGGGAATAAGCAAATGGTTTGAGGCAGAGACATGGCACCTGCTCGTCCCTTTGTTGGTAAGGGACTTGTTCACCTCTGCCTCCCCGTTGTGTTGGATATCCACAGGGGAAGAGGGGCCACCACTCAACCAACCATTTATTCTGCTTCTTGCTGCAGTTGGGAAGCCAGAAGGAGAATCAGGAGTGTGAGGACTGAGAGGCGTGCTCCCCACCCCATGATGCTCAGATCAGATCAAAGTCCAGTGTGTCCAATCCAGGCTGGCTGGAGCTTCTCCAGGATCCAACCGTGGTCCCCAGCCCCCACACCCAGGGTGACTTCCAACAAACCACCTGACCCCTCCCCATCACTCCTTCCCAGCTGGGAGACAGGGAGGGTGACATTGAACGCAGGCTCTGGGGCGTCCTAAGGGTTAACTAATTAATGGTCGGAAAGTGCTTTGAAAAAATAAAGTGCCGGATAATGGGAAGGGCAATTATGTTGGGAGAAACTCCTAATTTGGCTGGAATTGATGTTAATGATAAAGTATCTGAAACATGTAGCAAGCAAGCGTGATTGTATTTTATATGACACAGAGAGACACTCGCATGCAGGGGACAAGGAGAACAGTTCGTTTGGTTAAATAAAGTGAAAGATAAAAGGAGCACGGACGCTATGGGGCCGCTGTTTATGTGGCCTCCGTGTAACACTTGGGGATTGGATCAGGCCCTTTGACTCTTGTTTATTTGTTTGTGATGGAAACAAATGGGGAAGTGCCTGGCTTATGGCTGCAAAGGAGGCCCTGGCGAGACAAGACGGCAGCTCAGGACTGTGGAAGAGGCAGCATACGAGGGCGAGGGCGGGAGCCAAAGTCACTTTGAGAGTTGGATGGATGAAAATGACCCCACTGTAACACACATCAGATCCTGGGACTTAAGAGGGCAGTCAGCCTGGTTCTCTCACTTTGCAGGGGGAAATTGAGAGGGGAAAAGCAGAGAAGAAGGGAGAGTATTCACGATATAACCCAGAAACCAGTGACTGGCCATTCTGACTCATGCTGACCCTATGGTTTCAGAGTCAAAAGTGCTCTCGTTAGGGTTTCTGATGGCTGACCTCCCAGTGGCACCATACTTTGGGTCTTAGGCTGCTAATGAAAACGTCGGCAGCTGGAAGCCACTCACCGCTCTGTGGGAGAAACAAGGGCCGTCTCCTCCCGTAAAGACTCAGAGCTCAAGGGACCCCGTGGATGGTTATTTACCAGGAGTCAACAATTGAACCTGACAGCAATGGGTTTGGGTTTTGGCTTCTAGATCAATCACCAAACCTTTCTTCCTAGTGCCACTGGGGGAGATCGAACCATCAACCTTTCAGCTAGCTGCCCAGTGCCCACTCAGATATGCCACTCAGCATTTTCTAATAAGGATAAAGGAACCGCCATTTAGCAAGGACTTCTGCTTGCCAGGCTCTGTGACAAGACCTTTAGGAGCATGATGCCTGTGAGCCTCAAAGCAACCCTGTGAGGTGGGCTCCATTTTCACCGTCATCTTGGAGGTAAGGAAATGAAGCTCGGGGAAGTGGAGCAATGCACCCAAGGTCACAAGGCCAGGAAAGAGCGGAGCCGTGAGAGGGACACTCGGGCAGCCTGGCTTTGGAAGCTCAACCCTGCAGCAGGACTTTTGGACTAATCAAGCGCTCTCAATATTTACAGCTCTCTTCTCTTTGATTAGATTCTGCTAAAGCAGAGAAGCAGAACAAAGAGGTGGGCAGACTTGTCCCTGCCTAGAAAGGACAAAGAACGGGTGCCCAAGGGGATGGCCCAGGTCTGTGGTCCCATAGCAGGACAGGGAAGTCAGCCTGTAAGCAGTGTGGTGCCAGGGCCGTATTGAGCGTTTGAGCCATCGCTGGGGTCTTCCAAAAAGGACAACGTGAGGATGCCCCAGAAGAACAGGAGCCTCAGTTTGTGGAAGGTCTGTGAGGTCCCTGCAGGTCCAGATTAGTATTCAGTATTTATAATATTTCCATAATGGTAAAACAAAAGAAAACAAGCAGAGAGAATGCATTTTTAATCACCAATCATTTCTCTTTGTTTGTTGTGAATGAACAGCGAGGTGAAATAGTATTTCATAATCACCCCATTCGAATTTTCCTCCCCACAAAGCACCGAGAAATCTCTAAATAAAATAAATAAACAAGCCAAGACCTTAAAATAAATTCCAGAGGGCAGAGGCCTACGTGTGGGTTATCACAGCTGTGGAGAGGCAGGGACTGGGAGGTGGGGAAGAGAGAGGACAAAGGGGCAGAGACCTCGTGAATTGCCTGAAATCAGGGACCCTTGGTCGCAGGTTAGAAAAATCAGAGCAATGCTTTTGAGATGGGTTGGGGGGGAGGGTGGGAAGACATACTCCCCACCCTTCATTTTCTCTTATCCTTCCTTACTTTTCCAGAATCTTCTGGTCATAATCTTCTAGTGAAAACAGAAGTTCCACAGAGCTTCAGAGTCTCCACTCAGAGGACACCCCAACCAGGGGACCTTCCCTGCACAGCCCCTGCCTATCCCCTTGCCCCCCAGTTAGCCCAACTCTCAGTAACTAGGAAAAAATATCAGAGTTTAAAAAAAGAATGGAAGGAATTCATTCTTTCTCCAGAAGTTGTCCAGGAAGCTGGGCTTACAACTTGGGGACTAGGCTTCTTGTCCATTTGTACCCCTCTTCAACTTGCACTCCATATGGATGGAGTCTTTGAGAAGTCTTTTGTCCCACTGCATTCTTTTTTCCCCCATTGGGTATCTCTGATACTTGCTCTGTGCATCCCATCATCCCTGTATCCTCAGGTCTTAGCAAGGTGTCTGGCACATGTTTGTCTTGTATGTGGATGGTGGATGAGTAGGTAGAAGGTTAGATGGATGAATGGTTTAGTGGATGAACGGATGGATGAATGGTTGGGTGGATGGAAGGATAAATGGTTGGATGGGTGGGTGGATGGATGGATGGATGGCTAGATGGATGGATGGATGAAAGGTTGGTTGGATGGATGGATGAATGGTTGGTTGGATGGATGGATGAATGGTTGGGTGGATGGATGGATGGATGGTTGGGTGGATGGATGGATGAATGGTTGGGTGAATTAATAGATGAATGGCTGGGTGGCTAGAAGATTGCACAAATGGCTGATGGATGGAAGATTGAATGAATGGGTTTTGGATGTATGAATGGTTGGAAGGATGGTAGATGAGTGGGTGAGTGATAATTGATGGATGGATGAGTGGATGGATGAATGAATAGATGGAAGGATGGGTGGATGGGTAGATGGATAGATGAATAGACAGATGGATGGAGAGAGGATTGAATAAAAAGAGACAGATGGGTGGATAGGTGGGTGAGTGAATAAGAGACTAAAGCTGATTTGGTCCTTAACCGGCCAGTGGAAAAGGTCACCCTTGGGAAAATCACTTACTATATAGCAAATGATAATCCTAGAGTCTGGTCCTATTAACATCTAGGGCCCTGATCCCTTGAAATTATTGAAAGACTTTGAAAAGCTATCTCTAGCAAAGCAAATCCCTTTGGGGTGGATATTTGAGGCAAAACTCTAAGGCCAGGCAGATCCTATTCTCCAGGCAAGTTAAATAGTGGTAAAGAATGCTGTCTGGGAGTCCAAAGATCCAGGCTATCTCTCACTCAGCCACTCCCTCATTGTGTGGTCATGAGTGAATGAGTGACTTCCCCTCACTGGGCTTCCATTTCCCACTCTGAAGTGTTCACTGTTAAATGCTCTAGGCTCTGGATCTGGCTTCTTACAGATGAGCAACTTGGCCATGACTTGGAAGAAGTCCCTCTCTGGAGCAGTCCCTTATCCATGTTCCCAACCCTTTTATGGCCTGGAGCACCCATCCTGACCCTCATCTCTCAAGGCTTTTTCCAGGTGAGGCAGTGAGGATAGGGCCAGGGAGCCCAGCTGAATGTTCATGCTGCTGCCAAGGCCCACACTTCCTCTGAATCCTATTGAAAAATAATAAAAAGGTAATTACTTTGTCATTACTGAACACTGGTTTATCTTTTTTTTCCTAAGCCTTGACCATAAATAATCAGGCCATTACCATTTGCAGTGGACACACACATCACACCCATATGGATCCACGTCACATCCTCGTACACAGGGCTTAGTGAAGGCCGCACATCAATTCACATCAAAGACAGAGACATTGCTGGTCCCTTTTCACTTCCTGAGCTCTCTGCTACATTCAGGAAACACTTGCATCGTTATTATGGGTGAATGAGGCTCTGTGCTAAGAGTATGTTGCACGAGTTTCTCTCAGTTATCTTCACAATCCTGTGAGACAGGTACTGATTGGGCTGCATTTTGCAAGTGAGGAAACTGAGTAGAGAGAGATCAGGGGACTTGTCGATGGTCATAATGCTAGTTAGCAGCAAACTGGGATTTGAAGTCAGGTAGAGTACACTGGGAAAAATAGAGGCTCAGCAGAAGAGAGGAAGACACTTAACAAGACGAATTGACACAGTGACTGCAGTCATGGACTTGAACGTGGTGTTGAATAGGGCAAGGTCACCACCTGTTTTTCATAAAGTCGCTTATGAGGAAGACCCCAGATGAGATGGATTGATACAGTAATTTGGGCAATGGGGGAAGGTGTGTTGGAGTCAGTGAGACTGGCTCAGAATATGGCAGACTTCAGAGCTGTTGTACACAGGGTCTCTATGATTCACAAGTGACTCTATGGCACATAACAACAACAACATGAGCTGTAGTCAACCAGATGGCAATAGATGACCATCTAATAATAAAAGGTGCCCTAATTTCAAAATGTGTTCTCCAAAGCGCCAGTATCTCAGACACCTGTATGCCATTGTTCACCATGCCAAACATTGGAAACAGCCCCAGTGGCTGTCAACAGGAGAATGAATACAATGGTATGGTCCATCCATACAAAGGAATATTTATTCAGCCGTGAACTGAAAAGGAAATTCTGATACCTTCTCCAAGATGGGTGAAACTTGAAAGCATGGTGCACAAAATTACAAAACTTCACTTTTATGAAATATTCAAAGAGGGAAACTCATAGAGACAAAGGTTATTAGTGGAAACCAGGGGAAAGGGTCAAACCAGGCTGCTCCTTGGAGGCAAGGATTCTGAGGCTTCGTCTAACATACTTTGGACATGTTGCAAGGAGGGACAGGTCCTTGGAGAGGGACATCATGCTTGGTAGGGTAGAGGGACAGTGCAGAAGGGGAAGGCCCCCTATGAGGTGGATTGATTCAGTAACTGGGGTAATCGGGATGGGAGTGTCAGAGACAGTGCCATTGGCACAGGACAGAGCAGAGTTTAGAGCTGTTGTACATAGGGTCGCTATGAGTCCCAAGCGACTCAACAGCACATAACAACAACAATAACAGGGGCTAGAGGAGGGAGTCATTGCTGAAGGGGGCCAGAATTTCTTTTGAGGACAGTTTAAAACTTAGGGAAATGAGTAGTGATGACAGTAGCACAAAACAGTGAACATAGTTAATGTCAATGTATTATATACTTAAAATGGCAAATATTATCTATATAAACTTCATAGATATAAATGTGTGTGTGTGTGTGTGTGTGTGTGTGTGTGTGTGTGTGTACTATATATGCTTTTTCTGTACATATACAAATACAGCTAAATAGGGGAGCTCTGGTAGCCTAAAGGTAAGGAGCTGCACTGTTGTCTCAAAGGCACACGGTTCGAATCCATTAGCAACTACGTGGGAGAAAGAGAGGCAATCTCCTGTGTGATTACACTGCCTCTGAAATCCCGCTGGAGGATCAGCTATCGGTTGGTTCTGACTCGATGATTACACAACAACACATCCATATTGTTGTTGATGATGTGTACCATCGAGTTGGATCAGATTACCTATCCTTCCACAGAGCAGCTGGTAGACTCGAACTATGAGCCTTCAGGATTGCAGTGCAGTTTCTTGCCACTAAATGGTCACCAGAGTTGTGTGTGTGTGTGTGTGTGTTGTTAGATGCGGTTGAGTCGAGCATGACTCATAGTGACCCTACGAACAAAAGATCTGAATCCAGTCCTGTCCTGTAGAATGCAGTCCTGTCCTGTACCATCCTCACACTTCCTGACACACAAGAGCCCATTGTAGCAGTCACCGTGTCAATCCACCTGGTTGAGGGGATTCCTCTCCTTTGCCGACCCTCCACCCTTCCCACCATCATGTCCCTCTCCAAGGAATAGCACCTCTTAGCAATATGTCCAAAGTATGTGAGGTGAAGCCTCATCATTCTTGCCTCCAAAGAGCACTCTGGCTGCACCCTCTCCAAGACATATCTGTTTGTTCTCTTGGCCGTCCATGGGATGTTCAGTGCTCTTCTCCAACACCACAGCTCAAAGGCGTCAATTCTTTTTCTGTCATCCTTATTGATTGTTCACCTCTCATATGCATAGCTAGTAATCGGGAAGACTATGGCCTGAATCAGACATGCCCTAGTCCTCAAACTGACTTCACTACTCCTCAATAATTTGGAAAGCTCCCTAACTGCAGATTTTCCCGGTGCAATGCATCTCCTTGCTGGTACCAAGGGTGTTAATTGTGGAGTCAAGTAAGATGAAGCTATTGGCAGTTTCAATCTCCTCTTCATCCATCATGATGCTGCCTATCAGTTCAGCATATATATATATCTAAAAATCTTGACAACCAAAGTAGAAAAAATGCCTATATGCACACATACCCATTGTTTAATGTGGGATGCAGAGAGAAAGTAGACTGAATTGGGGACTGTGGGAGTACAGATAGGAAAATCACCCAGTCTTAGACAGAAACACATCAAGGAAGGCTTCCTGGAGGAGATGACACCTGCTTTGGCTTTAATGAGTGAGTGGGAGGAAGGCAAGTAGCAACAGGGAGGCAGGGCATTGAGGGCAGAATGAACAGCTTGCACAAAGGCCTGGAGACAAGAAGAGAGGGTACATTTGGAACCCAGAGCCGCTGCACGTATGTGGCTGGAGAGGAGAATGTGTGACTATGAAGGGAGTTGGGAGAGGTGAGGCTGCAAAAGGAGGCAGGCAGGGAGCCACTCACATCCGGGCCAGCCTGGCACAGCGGGCAGCCCTCCCCCACCCACAGCCAGTGACCTGGCACTCCTCCTGTGTGACACGAGGGCATCTCATCAGTAGAACAGCTCTTTCCTGCCTGTCCAGCAGCCCCGCCCTCCATCAGACAAGGTGTCATGGGCGGTGGCACAGGTGCCGCTGGGAGGAAGCAGGGCCACTTCCGGAGTCTCAGAGCTGACTATTTTCGCCTGCGCCCTGGTCATGCGAATGTCAAGTGCTATGGCATCTTGGAATAGAAGCAATGTGCTCCCAGTGAGCTCACTTTGCGTCTGCTTTGGAAGTCTGTGCTCTGTGCAGACCCAAGAGAGGGGTGAGGAAGAAGGTGAACAGACCAGTGGTCGAGATTTGAACCCAAGTGGTACGTGACAGGAACCACAAGGACACAGGAGTGTGCTTTTTGCTCTGAGTGACGGCAAAGAGAGGAGACACAGGTCCCCTCAAGTTTTCCATGATTCTATTTACTTTCTAAAACAGAGCCCTGGTGCCAGGCCTGCCCATCCTGGCAGGCGTGGGAGGGATTAAGGTGTTGGCCAGCAGATCTTTGGGTAAGAGGTGATGTCAGCAGTAAGCCCTGCCCCTTACCTGGCTGTACCTCTCTGTATTCAAGTGTCTGTTGACAAGTTGAGCACAGTTTGCCTGAGCATACACAGAGCACAGCCATACCTACATGGACCAAACCCTCCTTTAAAAGGCACATTGCTTCTCACATGTGTGTGAAAATGTGTACACGCACGCACGTGCACACACACCCTTCCCACACAGATAAAATCAGACACACACCTCACCACTAGTCATGAGAAACCCTCCTACTCACACACACCCTGCAGTCTGCCAGGCTGCCTACCACGGCAGACTGAGAAATACATATTTGGGGGGTTTTTCTCCCCTACACACATTGAAATGTATTATTTTATGTTTTCAATGCAGTGCTTAAGGGTTTGAAAGTTTTACATTTCACACCCAAATATATGTCTCTAGGATTATGTGTAGGAATCCTGGTGTTGTGGTGGTTAAAGAATTCTACTGCTAACCAAAATGTTGACAGTTCAAATTCACCAGCCACCCTAAGAGAGAACTGTGTTGCAGTCTGCTTCAGTAAAGCTTTACAACCTTGGAAACCCTTTAGAGCACTTTGACTGTCCTCCAGGGTCACCCTGAGTTGGACTCCACTCTGTACAGTGGATTAATTGGGATTATGGATGTTCTTTGCTTGATGCTTTCTTTATATTTTTCTGAGTTTCTGGAATCATTGCAGTGAACACATGTTACCTCCATTTCCAGAAATTAAAATGTTTTAGAAATGTTGATGGTTTAAGAGCAGTTGGAAAACGGAGAAGGGCTCTGTTACAGAGATCAGAGACCATGGATTGACAGAATTTCCTAAAAGGTGTAAACTTGGTCACCTGCAGTTCTTCGGATTGCCAGGCATGGTTAAACAAGTACCAACAAAATAAAATAATCAGAACAAACTAGAAAGAAGGACTGAGAGGGGAAGAGCAAAATAGGAGCAGAGGAAGGGCTCAGGCAGGAAAATGAGAGCAAGTACAGAGCGTGGATCCCGGGCTTGGAAAACAAGTGGTATTTATGGCACGGAAATCCCTAAGGTTCTCCAGCAGTGGGAAGGGATTCTAGAAGGTGTGGGCCGAGGGGTAGGAGGAAGCGCACAGCGCAAGTCTGTTAAGGTTGAAAGGTAGAGACAGACGCCATCTCTCAGCTCCCGAAGCCTGAGCAACTGGCCAGGAGGCAGGTGGAAACCCTGAGTCCTGAGAACCCCCAACGAGGTGTGGGAGCTTCTGCTTCAGCTCTAGTCCTGCTTCCCCAGAGCCTGCCCTTCTCATCTCACCTCCAGGTTGTGGATGTGAGTAAGGCCGTGCAAACCTTGAAACGGCATCTGCTCGTGGCCACCACGGACCTAATATGGATTCATTACCAGAATCACAGTCGCTTTTACCCATTAAATTAGCAGAGGTTAAAAATAAAGATGCAACCTAGGTTGGATCCTATGGGAAGACAAGGTTATCCATATATATACTGCCTGTTGGGAGAGCAAATGAACATAGTCTTTGGGGGAAGGTAGATTTGGGAACTAGCATTTAAAAACATTACGGGGAAAATGGTCGTTCAACTCTTGCCTTTCATGCTGGAAACCCAGGTTCAATTCCCTGCCAGTGCACCTCATGTGCTAGAGTGCCTGTGAAGGTTTATGTGTTGCTAGGGGGATGCCTTTGAGCTGTGGTGCTGGAGAAGAGGACTGAGGGTACCATGGACTGCTAGGAAAACAAACAGATTCAACCTGGAGAGGGTTAAACCAGGCGGCTCCTTGGTGGCAAGGATTCTGAGACTCCAACATACTTTGGACATGTTGTGAGGAGAGACCGGTCCTTGGAGAAGGACATCATGCTTGGGAGGGTGGAGGGACAGCGCAGGAGGGGAAGGCCCTCTATGAGGTGGGTTGATTCAGTGACTGGGATAAT
>NW_006399795.1:2498439-2624219 GCF_000299155.1 Elephantulus edwardii
GCAGGAGGGGAAGGCCCTCTATGAGGTGGGTTGATTCAGTGACTGGGATAATAGGGATGGGTGTGTCAGAGACAGTGCGATTGGCACAGGACAGAGCAGAGTTTAGGGTTGTTGTGCATAGGGTCGCTATGAGTCGCAAGCAACTCAACAGCACATAACAACAACAGGGTGCTGAACAGATTTCAGCAAAGCTTTCAGACTCAGACTAGGAAGAAAGGCCTGGGAATCTGTTTCCACAAAGTAGCCAATGAAAACTCTATGGATCATGACAATCTGATTTGAAACTGATGGTATGGGGTGGCACAGGATAAGGCATGGGATCCCCCTCAGGGCGGCTTGATAGCAGCTAACATTAACAACAATCATCAAAAGTGTCAAGATGTGCGCACGCATACACATATAAGTGTGTGAATCAATAATGCTGTTTTAAGGAACATGCATGATTGTGTATGAACAGGGATAGTCATTGGAGGTGCTTATTATGAAGGATAGAATTGGAAATAAGCTCAATGTCCAGAATTCTCAACATTGAGGATGTTGAGGACTGAAGTAAATCACGGTCAGCCTCTGTAATACTCAGCACGCATTGCTATTAGGCTGGGATCGACTCATAGTTGACCCTCTGATGGGTTTTCAGAGGGTGTAAATTGTATGGGAGGCGAGTATAGCCATTTCTTTCCTCAGAGCAGCTGGTAGATTTGAACCAAAGTCATTAGAAAGCACGTTGTAGACTACTTAAGAACATGACACAATAGTCACACTATATATTCACTGAAGAAGACATAAAATAGCCCACCGGCAGAAGTCCATTCTAACTCATAGAGACCCAACAGGACAGAGTGGAACTGTCCTGTAGGATTTCCAAGGAGCCCTGACGGCATAGCCATTGGCATGTTGGACCCGCAGGAGAATGACTGAGGTGGACAGATTCCATAACCTGAGGGAGGGTTACTGTGCCTTGGAACTGACTGCATAGCAGTAAGTTGAGCTGAAATCTTTACAGAAGCAGACTGCCGCATCTCTGTCCCACAGAGCGGCGGGTGGGTCCTAATCACTGACAGCCAGGCGTTCTACTACTACATCAGGGTTCCCTTGACATGCTCAGCTCAATTCAAACCCATGGCCACTGAGTTGGGGTTGACCCGTAGCATCAGGTTTCTGAACCTGTGTATTCAAGGAAACTGCCCATCTTCTTCCCCCAGAGCAGCGACTAGGTTTTGAACTGCCAACCTATCTGGTAGCAGTCTGACACATTATGCACTACACCACCCAGACTCCTTTCATCTACTTACTGATCAGGCTTAACAAACCAACATAGCATGCTAAGCATGATTCTAATTTTATAAAACAAGACAAAAACAACAGAGACCCAAAACCTAGACTGAAAGGAAGCACACACTAAAACATAAACAATGGTGATTCATGTGTGGTGGGATTATAGATGATTAAACTTTTCTTCCTGTTTATCTGCATTTTCTGAATTTTCTACAATAAGAGCATAGAATGGACTTAGTCAGAAATAAGTAACCAGGTATTTGACAAGAAGGAGGAAGGGATTCGTGGGAGGAAGGACTTGCAAGTTCATCAGACTGAGCTTCAGTCTGGATGGTTTGGAGACCCAACTCAGAGTTTGGGAAAAAGCCCCTCTCCCATTTCTTTCTCCCCAAGGCTCCCAAGAGAGACAATTGTAAATAAAAGCAATGAACTCAGCTTTTTTTCTTTTTATATTTTTAATTACAACTTGCCCAGTAATCACCATAATCACTTATCTCAGGCACTTGTTTAATTATTCAGTCACTAAGCGTCTATTGAGCACCTCCTGTGATGTTAGCACCATGCCAGGCACAGAAGCCCCCAAGACACAAGCCCCACCCAAGAGACCCCTCAAAACCAGGAACAGCCTATGAAAAGGAAACCAGGACACAGTTTAATGTGTACTGTTTGTGATTTTTTATTATTATTTAAAAAGAATGTTCCTTTGTGAGCATTAATTGAGCATTTACTGTGGGTAAGATTCTGAGCTGTGTTTTCTTTCGTTAGGTTTATTTTCCATTGGCTTGGAAGCTCTTGAAGGGCTGGGGTCCCTGAACAAAATGCTCAACAATGGAACGAGAAGGAAATTCATTCAGGCAGGAGCCCCTCAGAGGTGTGCACAGTTAAATGCTGGATTACTAACCAAACGTTTGCTGTCATTGTTAAGTGTCATCAAGTTGCCTACAACTCAGTGACCCTGTGAACAATGGACCTGGACCCTGCCCTCTCCTGCGCCATTCTCATCATCTCTGACACACTTGAACTCACCATTACAGTCACTGTGTCTATCTTGTTGGGGATCTTCCCCTCCTTCACTGACCCCTCCACCTCTCCAAGCATTATTTTCTTTTCCCCCAAGGGCTGGCCCCTCCTAACAAAATGCCCAAGTATATGAGATGAAGTTTCACTGTCCTCCCCTCCAAGGAGTCCCTTAGCCGTACTTTTTCCAAGAAATACTTGTTTGTCCTTTTGGTTGTTGTTACATGCCATCGAGTTGCCTGCTCTTGACACACCAACCCTCCTTGCCCCAGTTACTGTATCAATCTATCTCATCTGAGGTCTTCTCTCTTGCACCATCCCTCCACCCTTCTGAGTATGATGTCATTCTCCAAGGACCAGCCCCTCCTGACCATGTACCTAAAGTATGTGAGATGGAGCTTCAAAATCCTAGCCTCCAAGGGGAAACTATTTTTCTCCTATGTGTTCAGAACAATTTGATTTCTTGGCAGTCCATGGTATGTTCAAGACTCTTCTCCAACACCACAACTCAAAGGTATCGATTCTTATTCTGTTATCCTTAGTCATTGTCCAGCTCTCTGATACATAGCAAGTAATTGCAAAGATAATGGCCTGGATTAGACATATTTTAGGCCCTAGACTGACATTGTTGCTTCTCAGTACTCTGGAAAGATTTCTGACAGCAGATTTTCCCAATGCAATTAATCTTTTGATTTCCTGACTGCTGGTGCCAAGAGTGTTGATTGTAGTTGTAATTGAAATTGTTAATAACCTCAGTTTCTTCTTCATCCATCAATTGGTGCTGCCAATTGGCCCAGTGGTGGGAATCATTGTCGGCTTGATGTTGAGGTTCAATTCATTGCAAGACTATGGTCCTTGACCATTTGCAGCATGTGCTTCAGGTCCTCCTCAATTTCAGCAAGCAAGGTTGTGTCATCTGCATAACGTAGGTTGTTGATGAATCTGCCTCCAATCCTGATGCCACATTCCATCTCATAAAGCCCAGTTCCCCAAATGATCTATTCTACATATAGACTGAAAAGGTATGGAACAGGATGCATCTCTGACGCACATCTTTCCTGATTTTGAACCATGCAGTGTTTCCTTGCTCTGTTCTGAGGACTGTTTCCTGGTCCAAGTATAGATTTTGCATAAGCACAATCAAGTGTTTGAAGATTCCCATTTTCCTCAAGGTTAGCCACAATATGTTGTGATCCACACAGTCAAATGCCTTTGATTAGTCAATGAAATGCAGATAGACATTTCTCTGGTACTCTTTTCTTTCGGCCAAGATCTATCTGACAATTAGTGATAATGTCACTGTGCCACAAGCTCTTCTAAACCCAGCCTGTATTTCTATTCTCTGTCAGTGTACTGTTCCAGTTGTTTCTGGATAATCTTCAGCAGGATTTTGCTAGCGTGTGATATTAGTGGTATTGTTCAATCATTTCCACTCTCTATCAGGAATTTTTTGGAATGGGAATAAATATGGATCTCTTCCAGTCAGTTGGCCAACTAGTTGTCCTCCAGATTTCTTGGCACAACCTGGTGAGCACATTCAGGGCAGCATCTATTTGTTGAACTATATTAATTGGTATTTCATCAATTCCTGGGGCTTTCTTTTTTTGCTAAGTCCTTCAGAGCAGCCTGAACTTCCTCCTTGATCACCATTGCCTCTTGATCATACGTTGTTTCTTAAAATTCTTCTGTCTAAGCCAATTCTTTTTGGTACAGTGACTCTGTATACTACTTCCATCTTCTTTTAATGCTTCCTAAATCATTCCATATTCTGCCCATAGCATCCCTAAACCTTCAGCACTCTTTTTCAACACCGCAACTCAAAGACATCAATTCTTCTGTCATCCTTATTCATTGTCCACTGTTCAAATGGGCAATGGTTGGAGGCTCAGATCCACTCAGAGGCACCTCAGGGGGTAAACCTGGTAACTTATTTACAAAAGGTCACACAGCTTTACAAACTCAATGTGCATATACTGGGTCCCCATGAGTAGGAATTGCCATGACAGCAACTTCCAACAATAAAAAGACCTTGTTAAAGATTAAAGAGATGCACAAAGAATGCAAGAAAGCATATCATCGTCAACAAGAAACAAGGAAAAAGACTTGAAGTCAAAGGTCAGGTTTCCCCTCCCTCCCTCTTCCTTCTCTTCCAGGTAGTATGTGGGCTGAAATTATTTTCTCTAGGGTCAGACTATCTGATGCAGATTTGGGGAAAGTTAGTATCTGTGCCTCAGTTTCTCCATCTGTGTAATGGGCATGTTTATAATGCTCACTCACTCACTGTGATGAAGGTCTGATGATAATACAAGTGTTTAGAATAGCGCCTATTATTGTTGTTGTTGCTGTGTACCATCGAGTCAGAACTGACCCATAGCTGACCCTCTGGTGAGTTTTCAGAGGCAGCTAATCCCATGGGAGGCGATTGCCCATCTTTCTCCTGCGGAGCAGCTGTTGGCCTTGAACTTCATGGCTTTATTGCATGCAGCTTCTTTCCACTAGGCCATCAGAGCGTCCAGCATGCAATAACCCCTCACTTAGAGAATGGCTTTTGATGAAAAGTTTGGTTTTGCTTAATCATCACTGTTGAGGGCCAGAAACCAAAAAATTGTCATCAGGAAGCTTACTTAGCTGTCTGATTGCTTTCAATCACACACACTGAGCCAGCCAAATTTATTTGCTTGACTGTCAATTATCAAAAGCTCCTGGGAACCAGGCACTGGACCTGGTTTCTCTGGTTTGGAGATAAAGGCACAGATCCTGCTCTCAAGGAGAATACAGTCTGACGAGGGTTTCTGCATCTTCTCTGGAGAGTGCCCGGAGACTGAAATAGGAGAGGCTTTTGATGATGTGCAGCCCACCTGGAGGCCGAGGGCTGGATTAGATGGCCCATTTGGGGTTTTTAGCTGACCCCACCTCACTTTCCTGAAACACAAACAACCAGAGCCATCAATTTCCCTGCTGCGTGCCCCTGACAAAAGGCCAGAAAGCTGGAAACAGGTGAGGTCAGAGAAACCTGGCAGCTCCCCCAACCTTTCTAAAACTTTGTCCTACATGCCTTCTAGTCATTCTACTACAGCATAAGTCACCTGCAGGATGTGGCCCGTGTCTGTCATCTCCACTCACAGCCTACTCACAGACAGTGGGCACCCAGGGGCGTATCTGCAGAAAATAACACCTCTGGCAAGCACCAGAAGTAACTTGCCCATATCATCAGCTCCAAGACACAAGTAAAGCTCATTACTCTTACTTAAAATGACAACCGCGTCTTCTTTGCTTTCCCTGATGAACGGTGGTGAATGATGTATGTGCTCAAACTCATTCTTTCCCCCCAGGTTTTTTTTCTTTCTATATTCAACAGAGTGAGATTACACAGAATACCTTGACCCACAGAGGCTCTCAGATACAAAAGGATTCGTTTCAACTTGCTGTATGATCTTCGGGCTCCATGGCACCCAAGTCGTGTGGCTTCCCACTTTCTGTGGCACCTAAGGTATCAACCACACCTTAGCTGTGTCTCTGTGAGGAGTTCTACGTCCCAGTCACTGTTTGAGGTTCTGAGGATATAAGGGACAGGGAGTAAAGTCCCTGCTTCTGAGGAGTTCCTGACAGTCATACACCAACAAGTGAGTAAGTGATGGGCTGGGACTCCATCAGCCAGCTGGGCAAGGAAAGCCTGGCTGAGGAGATGATCTTTGAGAGGAGCCCTGAGCAATGAGAAAGCAGCCACCTGCAAAGGGGCATTGTTGACAAAGGGAAAGAAAGGCAAGTGCAAAGGCCCTGGGCAAGGTTCATCACCATGCAGCCGTTTCTGGCAGCACAAAGTAGAACTGTTCCTCTGTGGGGTTTCCGAGGCCACACATCTTTACTGAAGCAAGCTGGTCATCTTTCTCTCTCAGGGTGTTGGGTGGGTTTGAACTGCCAACCTTTTGTTTAACACGTTAAGGCTTAATCTATCACACTGCAGGGCACCTTCTTTCAAGAACAACATGGTGGTTAACATTAACAGCCTGGGAGAGGGTGGAGGGAGATGAGGCCTGAGGGACAGGTGGCGACCAGATCTCCAAAGGCCTTGCTGACTGTGAGGAAAAAGATTGAATTTTATCACAGGAGAGGCTCAGGAAATGCTGAACTGAAGAGCAAGAGGAGAAAGAGCACTTGATTTCAGAACCGGCCTGGAGAGGGGAGGTGGAGGAGGAAACAAGGAAAGGAAGATTCACTCAGTCCAGGGGTTTTGGGGTGTAATGTTCTCTCCTAGAAGAAGCCCAGGTGATGGTTCAAAACACACCCAGTGGCCTGGGGAGAAAGACTTAGCAATCTGCTTCCATAAAACGACAGCCTAGTTCTACTTTGTTACGTGCATCTCTATGAAAGGGTGTTGATTTTACAGCTCCTTCTTGTTGTTGTTAAGAGTAGTAAACAACTCATAGTGCCCATATGAATGAAAGACCCGAACACTTGTATAACTTGCATCACTTCTCCAAATTCATAGGGTTTCCGGAGGGAAGCTATTTCGGAAGTGGAGGCCACTCCTGCTTCCAAGCTTGTTCTAATCTGTAAGCTCCACCAAACACTGTCCACCATGGATAACCATTATCACATTTGATAAATCAGTGTCACAGTGTTTAGCATCACAGCAACCACAAGTTACCTCTGTATAGCAAATGGACAGACCAGTGCTCTACCACTTTGAAGAATGTTTGACCAAAAACAATTAAAATCAGGCCTAAGGGCCACATAAAAATCACCCGCCTTTGAATTGGTAGAATAACTTTCTATACAGTAGGCCCACAGAGCTTTCTCTATATTGGTGGTGGTATTGGTTAAGTGCCTAGAAGCATCAATTCTATCCTGCCTATTACAAAAGTAACAGAGTGTTAAGGCGCTCTGTTTGAAATTTCTGAGTTAGAAGTGGTGGTTGGAGCAGAGACAGGAGCTTTCCTCCTCGGCCTGTCACTGTTCTAGCTTCCCCTACTCCCATGAGCTTCCACTGGAGGAGGTGGAAAGACCCTTAGGGTCGGACATTTGTCAAGTATTCAAATGAAAAAGAATGAAGGGGAAAATCAACATTTTGGTTAAGAGTCTAGTAGGTGTGGAGATGTGGGGAGAGTTGAGCCTTATAGTGGGACAGTAATTCAATGTCATTCCCTGGCTTCTCAAAGGCAGGGTCTTGTCTAGTTCATCCCTGCGTCCTCGGTCTATGATTGGTGGAGATCTGCAGATGCTTGCCCAATGGCTGGATGAATAAAAGACTATTACTGGGGGTGGAGGGCAGAACAGAGAAGAAAGGATAGAGAAAGGACAGGAAAAAATAAAAAGGAGAGGGAGTACTGGATGTCCCCAGGAGCAATGACAATTACTGGCATTTACTGATCAATATCTTGGCCCAGGCACGTTTCCTTTATCTATCAACTCATTTTACTTCTGCAACAATTTTAAGCAGTGGATGATTATTTTCCCCATTTTACTGTTAAGAAAACTGAGGCACAGAGGTGTCAAATACTTAACTCAAAGTCACTAACCTGGTGAGTGGCTATGATCTGCCCCCCCCCCCCGCCCCAAGCTAGGCCACTAACCCTCTGTTTACATTGTTCTAGGATTGGACCTAGCAGGCAGGACACCTACTTTGACACTTCTCACTATCTCTCAGGTCCTCTTTCTACAAAAACATCCAAATGAAGATTGAGATCTCTGGGCTGGTGTTCTGCTGAGTCTCCCTGTGGAAAGGATGTCTTTGGTGTCTGGGGGAGGAGTGGGCCAGCAGGTCTGTGCCACTAGATCCTGTCAATCAGGCTGTATGAATAAAAGAATGATCTACTACCCAGCCAGTGCCATTTCAGGATGGCTTGAGTCTGTGGTGGCTATGGGGTCAAGCCATGTCATTGAGGGTTTCCCTGACTCTCTGCTGACCCTGTCTCCCTCTGGTAAAGATTTACAGCCCCAGGAATCCTGATGGAGGGCTGCCATGAGTCAGAATTGGTTCGTGAACACTGGGTTTGCCTTTTGGGTTCAGTACTTTACCAAACATGAGCTTGGTCCTTCCTGATGTTACGCTTGAGTGGATCCTTGAGGACTGTTAATGAACACACATTACTGCTCCTTAGGAATTATGAAGAGGGGGAGGGAGGGAAGCAAACTAAATGAAGATGAGAATTGTTGTCTTGCTCTCAAATTTGGCTTTTCTGGGGCCAGGGGCCCACAGTCCTGAACCAACACCACCCCCCTCGGCCCTTTCAGGTAGTAAAAACACAAGCTCCACTTTTGAACCAGTTACCAACAGCGAAAATTAGCCAGTATGTAGAGCGTCAGGGAGGGCTAAGGTCAGCTGAGCCTCTTGATTTCAACCTGCAACTCAGAGGGCCAGAGGATAAGGAGACCTAGTCTACATGCTTCTGGAACATGGCAGGAGCCTATCCCTGACAACACAGGGCTTTTCAGGGCTCCAGATTAATTCTAGTTCTGAAAGAGTTTTCTGAAACTTTGGAGATGAGGGGCCCCAAGGTTTACCCACCTGCAAAAAACGTTTTGCAGCCTAGGGCATTTCCTCTTTATCTCATGCCACATGGCGGAAAGTTGTGCATCCTGCTTAATTTTTATTTATAAATTCATCTAATCACTTATCTATAGAATCTATGATTGTGGTTAATTTCTCATTTATCGAGACCTCTCCAAACTCCTGCAGGTCTGACATTGTTGTCATCCTCTCTTTCATTCATTCAGAAGAGAAAATAGGTACAGGGATTTGTCCAATTCTTAGAAGGGGTGGCCTAGTGCCGATGGATATGGCTAGGCACTATTCCCTTTCTGGCTCAGTTTGGCGGGAAGGAGGGCAAGGAGAGAAGTGGATTCCTTAAAATTTCCTTAAAGCTGCCCTCCCATACCATGGGGGTAGGGTGTCAATTCTCCAAAGACACTCTTCATCCTAATACTGTTTTCTTTTTCTCACGGACCCTTTCATTATCTGAAACACTATTATTCACTTGTTTGGAATACTCATGATCAGCCCCCCTCTCTCCATGTTTCAAGCAAGGACCATCTTGTTCACCTGAAGACTTTATTTCTTGTGCCTCGGGTCACACAACTCCTTGCAAACAATAAATGCAAAGTGGATATCAAACGTGAGTCCCCTGCGTTGTTCCTTTGAGTCTCACATTCTAACTTGCAAACGAGCGAATTCTGCAGTGGAGAAATGAAACTTAGACTTGTTCTCAGGAGCCAGGACAGGTGAAAAGTCACACACACACCTCCCTTCTCTCTTTCTCCCCAACCTCAACTCTGTTCAATTAGGGGATGTCTAAACCTTCTGGAACCGCAAAAGGAAGCAGTGCGCTCCGGTGCTCCTCCGCAGGCCTTGTCTCGAAGAGCACCCAGCTACACTACGCGGGGGCGGTGGGTGGGAAGAACCCAAGAGGGGAAGGTCTGGGGGTGAGAGGGTGGAGCGGAGCCCGGCCCTGCGATCCGGCCCGGGTTTTGCATGCCTCCCACTAGCCCGCCCGGCCACGGAGAATTCCATAATCACAGCGGGCGAGAGCGGAGACGGGGAGCGAAAAATCCGGGATCTGGCAACTTTGGGCAGCGCATGCGCGCCCGCGGCGCTCCATCCCAAACACACACACATTTTTCCCCCGGACTTGGAAAGTCACCCAAAGCCGCCCCAAGTGCAGGTAAGAGAGTCTGCGCTCCCTCTGCCGCGGACCCCTCACGCCCCTCGGCTCCGCAGGTCTCTCAAGGTGCTTCTCCGTCTGGCCCCCTACCCCGGTGCAGCCCCCCAACATGGGGCTGCCGCCTGCAGCAGAGAGCGGGCGAGCGACCGAGCGAGCCAGCCAGCCAGCCTGCGAGCGGCGGCTGCCACCCAACTCTGGCCGTGCGGGAGCAGGGGGCACGGAGGGCTGGCACCGGGGCTTGGGGCGGCGCGTCGCCCGCGGTGGCCAGGGGAATGCCCGGAGCGCGGCTCCAGGGGAGGGGAGGGCTGCTGCTCCTGGGGGTCACTTACTCCAACTGAGGGGGCGGCGGGGTAGGGGAGAGGAGGGGGAGGTGCCAGGCGAGAGTGCAGGACTTTGCAAATAGGGTGGGGGCGCCCCCCGCGCTCCCGGGAGGGGGGCAGGTGCTCTCCAATACTGGGTAATCACTCCTTCTCCCCACCCCCCCGCACCCGTAGCTGCGGGGAGGTCGTGCGCTCCCCAGGGCAGAGAAGGAGGCAGGGGTGAGGGGTGCTTGGGGTGACTTTGCAAGACTTTGCCCAAAGAACGGGTGGGTGGGGAACCTCTTCTGCTATCCCTTATTCTCCGATGCTGGGGTGTATGTGCCATCAGCAGAGGTAGGCAACGTTCACTTAGGCCTGGGGTGCCAAGGGGTGTATCCGGGTGGGAAAATGAAGGCCAGAGATTGCTTAGATGGGGGGAACGAAACCCCCCTTCCCCTGGTGCCTGAGAAGTTTGTCTCAAGTGCGCTGCTCCGGGCGCGGCAAGTGGCGCTTCTCACCCTCCCCCCCCCAGTCTCCCCCGGCGCAGGGCTAGCAACACAGGGCACAGGGAGCCGGGGAACCGGCTCAGAGCTGCGCGGCTGTCGGCCAGAGCCCGCCTGGGTCCGGGGGAAAAGTTCCAGGGAGTTGCCGCGCCTGTTATGTGCGCTGGGATAGAAGTTTCGCCCGGGGACCTAGGACGCCAGCTGGACTGGCTGGCCGGCAAGCAGATTGAGCGGTGCGCTCCAGGAGGGCGTACTGTGGTGGGAGAGGGTCTGGCCGCGTCTGTGCTCTCAGGGAGGGCTCAGGGTGAGCCGCGGAGCTCAGCGAATGGAGTAAGGGATCCCCGTATTCAGGGGCGCACCGCTGAAACAAGCACTTGGCGAAGGACAGAGAAGAGAAGCTTGTGGGGCGCAGAGGACACCCAAGAGGAGGTGGCCAGGTCATCCAGTCACTTGGAGTGGAGCTTCAGGGCAAAGGAGCGCACGGAGGCAGGCGGACGGTGTCCGAGGAGTAGGGCTCCAGGGGGCGCGCGGAAATGGGGCCCGGCCCGAACAGGCAGTAGGGGAGCTCCCGGGGGCAGGGGGCTGAGTCGTGCGTCCTGGGTGAGCCGACCGGCCGGCCAGCGGAGAGGCAGCGGGTTTATTTTTACTCGGTGGCATTTGCAGAATGTGCAGCTGATGGCCGTCGGCCGCCAGGAAGTTTTGCTTTCTGTTCTTTCTCTCTTTCCGAAGCCAGAGAGGCCGGGAACGGGCGGGCCCGGGTGCCCAGCTGGGAGAGAGGAGGGGGCGGCCACCAGGGCAGTGGAACGTAGAACAGGAGGGCGAGGGGCGAGCAGGGGTCGCGACAGGGGCTGATTTGGAAAGGGTGGGCTCCGGGCTGCTCTGGAGCGTTTGAGTGAATATCTGTCCGGGGTGTTGGAAGCTCCTCAGCGAGGGGAACAGGTGTACGCGCCGTCAATCACGGCAAGAGGGACACTTTGGGGGCGTAGATGAAGATAATAATAATAGATTTCTCTTTAGGGGGTGGGCGCAGATTCTTCATCCAAGTCATCTCTGACCCGGGTCCGGAGTTTGGGGGAGGAATGGCGTCCGAAGGAGGCAAGGGCCGCTGCGCTCTCCACGCAAGTTCCTTGGACCCGGCTCCAGTTTGGGAAGCGGGCCTGGGTCCAGCGAGGACTTCCTGCCAGCCCCGCGGGGGAGGGTGCGGGTGCGTGTGTTTGTAGGATTTGACCACCGGGAAAGTGGCGCTAACACCTCGTCTCCAAACTGGGGACTCCCTCACACTCTTCTGGATCTGGGGGAGCCCGAAGGGCTGTGTGCGCGCGCGTTTCCTCGACGGAGCTTGGGGGCGCACCCCTCAGTGTGTCGAGCTGTCCCACCAACCCCCATACACTCAAAGAGATGAGGGCGGCGAGAAGAAAAGGGCAGAGTATAAACACTGGTCAAAGTTGGTATATTTAGGACGTCTCTAAACTGTTAAAGGCGCACGGAGAGCGCGCACTCGGAACCTGGAAAACAGATCGCCGGTAATATCGACGCCCCCCTTCCTTAACCCAAGGTGCGAGCGCGCGCGCGCACACACACACACACACACACACACACACACACACACACACACTCACACACACATACACACACTCACTAATGTCGCGGTTCTAAAGGGAGCTGTCCCGGCTGAGCAGGAGCAGCTGCGCCGGGCGGGGGGGTGGGGAGGGGGGCTAGTTGGTCCCCGGGGGCTGTGCCGGGGCTGCGCTCCACGTGCCCGGAGGGGGCGCTGGGCTGTTCGGCGCCCAAGCGCAAAGCGCCGGGTTTGCGCCCTGGTGGCGGCTAGGCAGTGTGTCCTGGGCGGGCGTCGCGACCTGCGCGATCTCCAGCTTCCCGCGCTACCTCCCCGGACCCGCAGCTGCTTTCCTACTACCCCAACTTCGGCTTTTACTGGTTTGCAACCTTAAGTCCCAGACCCTCTCCAGGGCAGTGTGGGGAACTTCTCCTTTCCCTACAGTGGCCACTCTCTCCCAGGAATCCGGGTGAATCCGAGCGATTGCTACCTCCCCCCTCTTGTTAGCCACCTTAGAGGCGGTTAACAAGAGTTTATGGAGAATATTGTTGAACTTCAGTAATCAGGTTTCCAGCGATCTTATGCCTCCTGTTTAATTTATTAGACTAGTTATTTATTCTGTTGATGATAATCTGTTGCTGGTTTCTATGGAGATGTTAAACTGATCTCTTTCAGAAATCAAACTCCATATGCACTAAAACGTTTAAAGGGGCAGTACCTTCCTCTTCCCCCCCCCCTTTTTCTTTTTTGTTTTCTAGACTTTGCACCTTGCCGAGACTTCGTGTCTTGCTCCGAGTCTGGGCGCATTTTATTTCCTTCTTACAAGGAAAGGAGCCCGAGAGACTCACGCTTTGTGGCAAGTACAGCTTATTATGGCTAGAAAAAAGCAAAGGCTTTGATCCTTAAGTTGCATCATCATTTAAAACAGATCATTTCACCACCACCCCCTTCCCCCCATCATATAAGAGCAAAATTCTTTCAACATCAAAGAGTTCAATCTTAAAAAAAATAACTATTGTTAAAAAAAATAGCAAAGTCAGTCAAACGTGAACCTCCCCCTTTATCTGCTTGCCTTGTGTTTAAAGGGGTTTTTTTTTTAATAAGGAAAACAAAACTTGAGGATCAGCTAATTTTTTCATACTTATTAATAGTTTATCTTGCCCCCACTTTTTTTTTTAAAAAGAAGTTCAAAGTTAAATTTCTCTGCCTGTGGGGGTTGAGGTATATTTGCTTCTCTTTCAGATCCTGACCATCTGTTTTTCGAAAATTAGCCTCTGGGAAGAGGGGGGAAAAGGAGTTTTTACTCAAACTTAATGGACTGCTTTAAATTTGGGTGAGGAAACAGTCACCTAGACGTTTTCAAGTCCTCATTTCTCTGTTCTGGGGAAGGTCAGTCATCTCTGCTGTGTGGGACCATCTCAACTCCACCCCCCCTTTTCTTTATCTCTGCTCAGGTGTTCTTCTGTATACTTGTGTCTTTGGAGGGGTGGATGCAGTGAATTTAAAAAGTTAAGGTAGAAAAAAAAATTATCCTGGTTTTTGACACTCTGAAAAATTGCAAACCTACCTTGAACTCAGATATTTATCATGCTGACAGATCCGATACAAAGCGATTGCATTTCCCAATGATCCTTGGGGACTAAGTTGTAGGTAAAACCATTTAATGCATTTTTAATATTAAAGTAAGGCCCAGCTTCCATTTTCTTGGAGGTGGTGGGGGAAGAGTGTGCTTTCTGAGTATATTTTTTTTTTCTTTTTCAACTAGAACCTCCTGTCCCCACCCCCTTCACATTTCCATTTACTTTGGGGAGGGGTGAGCCACATGCAGGGCATTTGGCCTTCATAAATAAATTTATATTTGGCCAGAAGGCCCAATGCTAAATAAGAGCACATTAAAAAAAAAAAAAAAGGACAAACAAACTCAGACTCCACCCCTGCTATAGGAAATAAAAGAGGCTTACTTGACTTCCTCACCCCCCCCCCCTTTTCTCCCATCCTTGTCTTCTTTCATATTCTTTTATTTTGGAAGATGATGGAGTGCTGGTTGCTACTCGGCCCAGAGAAGAGGAGCGCTCTTCCTGTCTTATTTCCCCCTTTTGCTATATTTTCAAAATTTGTTTGATTTGGATGACAAACAGAACAGAAGCTTACAAGTGAAAAAAAAAAGAGCACTGTGGCTTTAAACTCAGGAGTTTGCATATTCTCCTTGTATCTTTCCCCTTTGCTAATTATTGTGTTGTTTTCAGAGCAAATATGTCATATCCATGGCGACCGGGCAGGTTTATTGTCTTTCTGAAGCAATAGCTCACATAAGTAATTAATGACTTTCTTTTTTTTCCTCTGGCTTAGGTTAAACAGATCATTCAAGGAAAGTCATCTCTCTCTTTTCTCTTCTCTCTCTCTCTCTCTCTTTTTTTTTTTAGCCTGGTGACATAAGAACATGAGTTAGAACAAGAAAATACTTTAACCAAGAAGTCAACAGCTTATTTCTCCCCATTTCTTTTAAAAGCTGAAGTGTCAGCTTTCAGCTGTCATTCTCAGAGCCTTGTGCTGTGTCGTCCCAAGCAGGGTTGGAAATCATTTGAAGCCTATGCAGGGTGGAGACAGGGGCCGTATTGGCATGGGGGCAGTAACCTGAAGGAATTTGCTTTTGAGGTGGAGGGAAGGCACTCTAAAATGAGTATTTCTCCTGTATTTAGCAGAATTTAATTAAAGTGTTTACAGGAAAGAATTAATGAGTTGGTAGTAATGTGTTTGCCCCCCCCACACACACACTTCTTCTTTTTCCCAGTCTAGTTAATTGGAAAAGCAAAGTTTTTTCTTTTTGAGTCACTTTTCCTTTCAGCTGTCTTCAACCGGTGTCAAAAGTGCTTTTTCTTGAAAAAGCAGCTTTTGGAATTCCGTTTGGTTCAGAGTGTCCAAGATTACAGTGCAGTTTTAGGACTCCCCCCCACCTTAGGCCTACAACGGGTTTTTCCTTCCAGAAATCAACAGCTTAGATGATTGATCAACACATGCATTTTTCTTTTAATATGTTGTTGAAGAGTCTTTTGGAGGATATAAAATGTATGGTGAAGACACAGCCAGCTCTTTTCTCTGTCTTATGACAATGTTGAGCAAGGTAAAAATTTTTTTCATTTTATGTGTTTTTTTTTTAATTACCATATATGTCTCACCCCTTTCAAATGGACCTTCGGCTCAAAGGAAGTCGTATGATGTCACCTCTTAACTTTAGACATGTATTAGTTGTCCAATTAATATTTTCCGGTAGCTCCCTTGGCCCACTCCCTCATCCTCGCTACAGACATGCATTAAATACATTTGTCCTCTGTCCTAATACACACACACACACCCAACTGCAAATTTTACATAGAGCAGAGGCTTGGTATGTGCCCTTCAAAAGGAGCAGAGAGAGAAAGAGAAAGACATCTATGTTGTACTCACACACAGTCAAAAAGGAGATTTCTCCCCTGTCTGAACCAAATTGTATTGAGTTGGTTTTGTGTGTTGTTGGTTATTTTTTTTAAAAAAAATTTTTAAAGGCTGGAAGTGAAAGGAATGGATCTGTAGGCTTTGGGGCATTAGAAATAAAAATATAAAGCAGAAGAGAGATTTGTTTGGTGTCTGGTTTCTGAAGAGGAGAAGAGAAGGCCAAGCAAGTCGGAGGCAGAGAATGCAGCGCACTTGTAATTGAGCCTGTAACCTCTTGATGTCTATATCAGAAACACAGACAAGAGACGAGGGAGCTGAGGAGAGGAAAACAGGCATGTGGAGGACAGAGCTCTGGGGGAGATTCACAGAGAGGGAGAGGGAGGGGAGAGAGAGAGAGAGAGAGAGAGAGAGAGAGAGAGAGAGAGAGAGAGAGAGAGATTTAATTTATAGACATTTTAAAAACCGTAATTTCATTAGGATCTGTACTTCCCCTTCTCTGAAGGGCAGCCCGGCAGACCGACAAGGCCGCCCCTCTGCCCAGGGTGTGTGGCAGCGACGTGGTGGCCGCACACTTGACCATCTTGCCAGCCTTCAGGTTTTGCCTTTTCTCTCTGCCCACTTGATGCTGCCTTGACTGTTTTCCAAATCTCCAAAAGTTAGCCGTGGGCCTGGGGTGCCCTGAGACACCCCACCCCTCTGCTCCGGGTACCACGATATTCCACCAGCAGTGTGGCTGCCTTCTACCTTGGCCGTGGCATCTGTGCGCCTTCTCTCCGTGTGTCACCCGGCTGCCTGGGATTCCAGCTGAGGAATGGGGGACACCTCGGTCTCTGCTCCCCTCAAGTTCACCAAGTTAACTTGCTGTGGTTCGGAAGGCACAGCTTGGGCGGGGAGGGGGCATGTGTAAAAGGCCATCGTAAATTCTGCAAAAATTAATCAACCGTTTAAAAGCTGCACATTGAGGAGGGCGTGCAGGCAAGCTGGGCCCTTCTCCCGGCCCCCTGCTCAAAGTCCACAGAGTGAGGGTGGCCTGAACCGTGGCTTGTCTGTTTTCTGTCATCAGAACCACGGAGGACAGCTAGGGAGAGAGAAGAAGAGAGATGGATTTATTGACTGTAAATCCTCAAGTGCCCTTGCTCCGTATTGTTGGGATTTTTTGTTCCCCCTTTTGGTCTGGGTTTGTCCTGTGTGTCTTTGATAGAAGAGGCACGTAGGGAAAGAGCAGAGGAGGGGGTGGGGAGAAGGAGAGAGAGAGAGAGACAGACAGAGACAGGGGTGTGTAGCTCCTTCGGAACTCATTATCATTCTTAATAAGTCTTAAGGAATAAAGAAGAGCATTGAGTGTAAATGCTGGTAATCCTAACACTTCTCAAGGTGAGAGGAGTCTTGAGGACACAGAGAAAAGAGCAAGCAGAGGAGGGGGCAGGAGGGGGCAGCCCAGAGGCCCCTGGGGGAGTGGCAGGCCTGGGCCCTGGGAGGCTCCCAAGCCTGGGGGTCCCTGAGGAGTCCCAGGCTGGACGGGCTGTCTAAACTGACACCAGGATCCCCAGCACGGAGTGACTTTCTGGGGACTGGGTGCACAGAGGAATACCAGACACCAGATCAGACCTATTTGGGGAAGGGCAGGGACCTTAGAGCCTTTGCTCTTCCAGGATGTCATCTCCAGAACCAATTCAGGCCCCTGTCCCCTGGCCTTAGCTTCCTGGTGCAGGCTTGGAGGGGCTGGCCTCACCCCAGGCTATAGCTCATAGGCCTGTCACAGAAGTGAGAGGATGGTGCTGCGGCGGGCTGGAGCTCAGCTCCGGACACTAGGTGGCTTAGAGGATCCGCAAGGTTCCCAGAGCAGCAGCCAGGCTTCTTCTGCTGGTGGGCTCCGCTGTGCTGCTTCTCAGCTAGGCTGAGAGCAGCGCTGCGGGCGGAGGAGGGCGAGTGGGCACTGGCCCAGGGCCATGGCACCACTCCTGGGTCCGGGCCCGGCACTTCCAGTGACCAACTTCCAGGGAATTGGGGATGAGGCTGGGAAGTTCCCTCTGGGAGAGAGGCAGCTGGGCAGGGACACTAGCAGGAGGGATAGTCGAGTCTGGCCTTATATTCTCTAGCCTTGGCCACTAGGCCATTAAATACTGCTAGGAATGTGGGATCTGTCTTTTGAGTTCCTATGCCTTCTTTGTGAATGCTTTTATTAAAAATCTCATGTGCATAAACATGGCTTGCACTTTGAAGGGCTGCATAGACCTCATAGACGCAGCCTAAGGACTCTCTAGAGTCTTTTACTCTGGTGGGCTTCTTTCCAGTTCTCCAGGATAGTGGAGGGGGGGATGTAGAATAGCAGGCTCAATCCTCATGAGACAAAATCATGACTTTTCCATTCTCTGTCTCAATGGTGGAAGAGAATTGTGGCACCAGTCTGTGACATAGGGGTCCCCTTTACCTGGATCTCAGTGCAGACTACTTCTCCTCAGGTAGTGGTCCCCAGGGTGTTTGAAGAAGGGTCTTCGCCAAGGTCATACCTGGACCGTGCATGGTGTTGACTGTGATGAGGGTGGTGTGGGGATGGCAGTGTCAGGAGAGCAACACAGTTTAGATGACTTACTGTCATCATCATATTTTTTTTTTTTACTATTTTTTTTAACAGCAACTTCTAGGGTGCATGCAAGAGGCGGGAGTGTAGGCGTTGGAGGTGCCGAGCGGGTGCGGAGCCCGCGGGGAGAGCACCACAGGTTAATGGCAGGGTGGTTTCTGTTTTTCTGCTGTTTGGAAGCAGTAATGACCAAATTGCATGCTTTGTGTGTGCGTTGCTCATGAGATTTACCGAAAAGATGCCGCGCTGCCTCTTCTGCTAGTCTCTGGGTGTGTGTGTGTGTGTGTGTGTGTGTGTGTGTGTGTGTGTAAATGAGAAGAAGGGGTGGAGGAGTGAGCGCTGCCAGGCTGGCATCCTTCCCCAGCACTAATTGCTGGCAGATACCCACGGGGGCTGTGCCAGCGTCTCCAACTCCACCCGCCCCCCTGGCTCCTGGGGAGCTCAGCTGTGCAGCTAGCTATGTGAGGGCCATTTCCGGGCCCAGTAGTCCTAGCAGCTCCTTTGGGAATCTCAGGGAAATCTAACCCTTGGAGGGACCGTGGGTCAAGGTCCCACATCTCTAGATGGGACTAGGGGAGAACAGGGTGACACTTGGGTGGCCCTGAAGTCAGCTATGATCTGTCTATTCCAGCAGGGCCATTCTGGGTGTGGTCCAGTGGGCTCCACAGCAGAGCCCGTTCTGGTCCTAGGTCTGCAGTGAATCACCATATGACCTTGACCAAGTCATTTAACCTCTTCGGCCCCAGTTTCTGCTCTTGTTGAAGTGGCCTGTGATCCTGTTGACCTCACAGGCTTGTCCTGACCATCATCTGGGCTCGGAGCTGTGACAGTCCTCTGAATGTAATTATATGTAATGAAGAATTTATCATGGTCACCGCTTTGTCAAGTGCACAACGTCCCCAATGTCAGAGGAAGCAGTTTTCTATAATGTGGGATCTGTCTCAAAGGGGACCCTGTGAATTCCTTTCCAGAAGATGGTAGGCCCAGGCCTGCTGCTGGGGTCTGGGCTTGGTTTTCTCACTATTGACAGTTTGGATCTGAGTTGGGGTGCATGTTGCAGCTATTCATGCAGGATGGGGGTGGCTCCTCAGGGTACTGAAATAACTGCTCTGCTCCCCTTGAGCCCATTGAAGAGCTGCTCAATGAAGATCAGTGTTTAAATCATGCATCTGAATCCGGTTGAACAGGGATCAGAGCCATGTGATTTAACTTCCATTGATTTAACTAGACAGTGTCTCAGTGTTTTAATCTTTAAAACGGGAATCCTAGTACCTACTTCATGGGATTGGGGTGAGGATTTGATGATAGATAAAGCCCTGGCATCCAAGTGGGAATGTGAATAGAAGCATTTTCCACATTCTTGGCATTGCTATGCATGGAGGGTGGGGAAAATGCCTCCTTTTCCTATCTGATGACCAGGACTCTGGCAGGTCTGGGTGGACATAGTGTTGACGGGACATTCTAAATTTTGTGTTTCACCTGTGGGCTGTCTTGAGGTCTACTAATATTTTTGGTGATGGGTCAGCAAGACTGCCCACGTTTGGAGTCCTCACTATGAGGAAGAGCCGTGTTGTTGTTGTTGTTGTTTATGTGTCAGGGATTCAGAACTGACCCATAGCTGACCTTCCAGTAGGTCTGCAGTTTAACCACGTGAGAGGAAATCGTCCTTCTTTCTCTTGTGGAGCAGCTGGTGGATTTGAACTGTGTGCTTTTGGATTGACAGCACAGCTGCTTATTATTAGGTCACCAGGAAGGGCCGTAGTGTCTTCTTTTCCATTACAGCGAGGTTAGAATCTTAGCCAGCTGGGAAGAATCGTGTTGGGGAGGCCCTGAGAACTGGCTTGAGGAGCTAGTGTCTCAGGCCTGTATTTTCATTGCTTTAGGGGGTCTTAATTCTGATTCCTGGTGAGTCCCAGAGGTCTGGAAGGGTCTTCAGTGTGAGGGCGCCTGTGTTAGTGGGGACCTGTGCCTGCAGATTGTTATCAAAATGCCATCGACTCAACACCGGCTCATACCCAGCCAGTGTGACCCTCAGAACTGCCGCACAGGGTTTCCAGTCAGAAACAGATTCTCTGCACTTCTGCCCCCAGAGCCTCTGGTAGGTTTGAACTGTCCACCTTTTCATTTGGCATTTCGTTAGCCATTGTGCCACAAGGGCTAGCAGATCGTTAGGACACGGAATTTGGAGTCAGGCTTACTCTGGTTTCTGCCACTTGGGCAGGTTATTTCTTCAGATTCTTTATTTCCACATCTGTGAAAGGGACTTTATAAAATCCATCTTGGTAGGGAATGCGTTAAATGGGAGTACAGTGATCAAGGGGCATCTATTTTTGTGGTTTAAATTTGAGCATTAAATTCGTGGAACAGGGTAGGGGCTGCAGGATGAGAAGAGGCTCATTAATAAGCCCACTGGCTGACTGTGAGTTGAGTTCCTAGTACCCAAGGCTTGGTGTTTAGCAGGGCTCTCTTTGACCTTCTCATGGACTGATCCGAGGTGTCCCACCTACCTGTGGGTGATCCTCACCCCTGGAGCAATTTCCTTCGAGCTGAGGAGATGGGGAGGGAGGGGCCACAGGAAGGTCACCTAGGGAAGCAAGGTCAGAGGGGGGCTGTGGAGCAGGGGGCACTGGAGGGAGGGGCGGGGGGCACTTATGGAAGATGAAGTGTATGAAACTCCATCAGCCTCTCCCATTTCACTGCGCTGTGCCCAAACACCCTGGTTTTTGTTTCACTATCTGCGATCTGGGAGCAGGTTAATTTCCATGACGAACTCCAGGCCACGTGCTCGGGAGGATTTATCTAATTAAACTGATGATGCCTTTTTCTGAGAAAGGAAGAAAGGATGGAGAGGAGAGAGAGAGGGAAGAAAGGGAATCAGTAAGAGAAGGAAGAAAAAGAGAGAAGGAGGCTGGGAGGGAGGGAGTGAAAAGGACAAGAAAAGGGAAGGCAGACAGATGGCTGATGAACCAGAGGCAGACCTGTGATTTCTGAAAGGCCGTGACAAGGTGAAGAGGTGCTTGGTGCCTGAGGTGGAGGCTTTCCAGAAGGACCATGATTCTCCTGAAACGTAGTCTCTTTAAAAAAAAAAAAGAATAACTACCTTGAGCTGAGATGGAAAGGGTTCTGGATCATCACCGTCCAATGCTGTGGCTACTAGTCCCTATTTATACTCATGTGGAACCTGTACAAAGACCAAGAAGCAATCATTCAAATAGAACAAGGAGGCTAAGTTCATGAGTTAAACTAAGGAAGGGCTTACATCACGTACATCAGGGTTGTATCCTTTGTCCATACCTGTACAATCTGTATGCTGAGCAAATAACCCAAGAAGTTGGGCTATCTGAAGAAGAATGGGGCGTTAGGATCGGAGGAAGATTCGTTTACAAGCCATGATATGCAGAGGACACGAACTTGGTCGCTGCAAGTGAAGAGGACTTGAAACATTTATTGTCAGGGATCAAAGGCTGTATAGCCTTCAGCATGGATTACACCTAATGTAAAGAAAACAAAAATTCTCCCAGTAAGCTCCATCATGAAAAGTGGAAAAGAGATAGAAGTTATTAAGGACATTCTTTTGCATGGATTCACAAGTAATGTCCATGAAAGAGTTGTTGTTGTTGTTGTTGTTGTTGTTGATTGCCTTTGAGTCAAGCATGACTCGTAGTGACCCTATGAACAAAAGACTTGAAGCCCCTCTACAACTATTGACATTTATCAAAGTTCATAGAGTTTCTGGAGGCATGTTATTTAGGAAGTGGATGCCACTAGTAGTCAGGACATAAAACCATTTATTACACTGGACAAATCTGCTGCAAGAACATAACTTTTAAAAAAAATTTTTATTATTTTTTTATGTTTGTACCATCCTATATCTGGGTACAGGAGGAGATTGCCCCTCCTTCTCCAGCAGAATATCTGGTGGGTTCGAACCGCATACCCTCTGGGATTGCAATGTAGCTTCTTGCTACTAGGCCACCAGAGCTCCCAAGAACACTTCTTTAAAGTGATAAAAAGCAAAGCTATCACTCTGAGGACTAAGGTGCACCTGATCTAAGACATGATCATTTTAGTGTGCGTACAAAAACTAGACAGTGAATAAGGAAGACTGAGGAGAATCTGATACCTTTGAATTATGGTGCTAGTGTAGAGTATTAAGCATACCATGGACTTCCTGAAGAATGGAGAACTCTGTCTTGGAATTACAGCCAGAGTGTTCCTTAGAAGCGAAGATGGTGAGACTTTGTCTCACGTACTTTGGACATGTTATCAGGAGGGACCACTCCCTGAGAAAATGCATCAAGCTTGGTAAAGTAGAGAGTCGGCAGAAAAGAGGAAGAGTCTTTATCGAGATGAATTAGCACAGTGGCTGCAAAGATGGATTCAAACCTAGCGAAGAGTACAGAGACGGTGTAGAAGCAGGCCAGTTTCATCCTGTGGTAATAGTGTTTCCATGCATTGAAATAGACTTGATGGCACCGACAACAACCGCCCATGAAGCAATTTAAAGTAAAAAAAAAGTAAAAAATCCAATTCTTCAGTTGGAGTCACCACAGCTCAAGTGCTCTGTAGCCACACACATGGCTAGTGGCCACTGTATCGGGCAGTACAGTAGAACATTCCATCATTGCAGAAAGTTCAATTGAACAGCTTCCCTCAGGGCCAGTGATGGGAATGGGGGATGGGTAGGGGGGATTAGGTACCCAAGTGAGCTTCCTACCTAAAGCCTCAGCCTCCATGGTCTTGGGGCCACCTTCTCTTTAGGCTCCACTGAGGTATTTCTCTCTTACTGTGGACGATGGTATGGGACTGGGTTATGCAGAAAAATGTATGCATTAGTTTTTGGGTCCTGCTATAACAAGTTATCACAAACTGGGTGGCTTAGAACTACAAGGATTTACTCTCTTTTAGGCCTACAAGTCATAAGGTCAAAATCAAGGTGTTAGCAGGACCAATTCCTCTTTGAAAATGAGGGGAAGACCGACCTGTGCCTCTTGGCTAGCTTCTGGTGATTGCTGGCCATTCTTGGCATTCGTTGGCTTGTGGCACCATAATTCCAGTCTCTGCCTCTGTCTTCACGTGGTGGTCTATTCTGTGTTTTTGTCTCTTTGTCTCTGCCTTCACCAGTTTACAGACAGTGGACTGCTAGTTAACTATTTCAGGACACTAGTCATCAAATGTAGGGTGCACCCTATTCTAGTATGCCCTTATCTTACCTGGTTAGCTCTCCAGAGCCCCAACTTCACAGAGAGTCACATTCTGAGGATCACGGTGGACATGGATTTGTGAGGGGGCATTATTCACCCCAATAAGAGGGTTCCCACCTAGAACCACTGTAGACACGTGCAAAGGCTTACTTTCTTGTTGCCAATGTTTCTGCTGTGGAATTGGACCAACTCTAAACAGTACTTGCCTCATAGATTTCTTGTCGTCATTAACCGAAGTGCTGTGTTTAAATACACAGTGCTGAGAACATGGCGAGTGCTTGGAAAATTGGGACCTCCATTATTATAACAATTATTTTAATTGTTGATATTATTTTCACAATAATTATTGAAGAGCTTTTATTGCTGCCAAGTTCTTAGGATGCTTCCCCACCAAATGCTGATTTATCCATAATCAACATTTTCCAGAATTTGAGTCTTCAATTCACTTTCTTCTGGGAATCTAATTTGAATTCCTTCCTTCTTTCCATCTCTCCTCCAGCCCTTTCTTTGTACTAAAGGAAGGCGTGGATCTGCTCCAGAATTAACTATTGTTGGCCTTTCAACATGTGAGTTAGAGTCTCTCACCCCCTTCTTACCCCCAACTCATGTATAAGTGCCCCTAGCTGCATATAGTGTATTCTCTCTCTCTCTCTTTCTCTCTCTCACACACACACCCATACACAAACAAACACACACAGAGGCAAACACACACACACACACACACACACACACACCCTCTTCACTGGCCCAACCACATTTTAAAACAATCCAAAGGTTTGGAATAGGGTAGATGGAGGCTGGTGGGGCTGGCTGGGTTATTTGGGGGGGTGGGGCTGTGGCCTTTCTGTGTTTATCCCGGACATTGCCCAGTGCCCTGTGTGCTAATGTGGAGCTGAAAAGTCCCCTGCATTGTGCAAGCTCCTTTCCCCGTGAAAAGGCAATTGAGTCAGTGAGGAGTTCCGAATGGATTGGAGCTGACACTAACTGAGAATTTGGCAGTGGATAGAAAGCAAGCTAACCCCTCTAGACACACATACACACACTCGGCCCTCCCTAAATTCCCAGTTCCTTTTTGCTTTTAAAAAGGGGTTTTGGAAAGAATTGTGATTTCTTTTTTGTGTGCATCAATGATATCAGCAAGGATCTGCCCAGCTTGACCCTCTCTCCCAGGTTGACACCCTCACCCCCCTCCACCCCTCACACCTGCCGCCTCGATGGCTCCGCCAGCGATCCCGAACGAGTTAAGGGCTGAATCAACTTTAGACCCAGCTGTACATTTTACAGTTCCTGAATGAAGCAATGTGCTGTGCTCAGCATGATCGGAGACTGTCTGCCCCGGTGACCCACCCGGCCCCCACCCTCCTGGGCTCCACCAGCTTTCGCAGGATCCTCTGTTAGACCCAGACCTCTTCTCTGGTCATAAGGACCGTGGTGGTCCATGCTGTGGGGGCTTTGTCTGGTGCTCTATTCACATTCAGCTTCTCATCAAAGACCTATTTCAATCTGTAAAAGATGAGAAGCACCACTCTGGGCTAGCATCACCCATCGTTTGCAAAGAAAGCTAATTTTGAGGATTCCTGTAAGCCAAGGACCCTATTCCTGCCGCCCATAATCCCCCTTTCTAGCATATCCATGTTATAAATCTACCAGTGGATAGAAATTTGTACCTATTCCTCATCAGTGCCCCATATCCTTAACAAGTTGCTGTCAAGTTGATTCTAACTCCGTGTGTGTCCAAGCAGAAAGGTGCTGCATGGCTGCGACCTTTTGGAAACAGATTGGCTGGCCTTTCTTCTGAGGTACTCCTGAGTGGGTTTGAACCACCAGCCTTTCCGTTAATAGCCCAGCCTTTTGCCATTTGCATCCCTCAGACTCCCAAGACCTCCTCATTTACATATTCTCAAGAGAACTGGGAAGGGGAATGCTGCCATCTCACAGGTGCTCGGCCAGGCGGTCCTCAGATTTCTCAGATGGCATCTTCTTACCCTGAGCGTCTTCTCAGAAGCCGTGTGGAATCCCTCCTCTTCCTGGGAGTAAGTGGCACGGAGAAGCACGCATTTGGCAACTTGACTGCCTGCTCCTTTGTGTGGTACATGTCCCCTGGGGGATTAGAGCTGCCTCTCAGGGCCTCTTGTTAGGTTGCCGTAGGAGTTACACTTGGAGAATGGCCACCAGGAAGAAACACCACAGAATAGCGGTTAAGTGTGCAGGTTCAAATCCCTCGTCCCTCCTTTATTTACACTGTGACCACTAACCTTTCTGAGCCTCAGTTTTCTCATTTGTCAAAGAGGGTCAAAGGACACAGCTACAAAAATTAAAGGAATCGTGCCTGTAAGACACGTGGGCATGGTCACAGCCCACCACTGTCAGGTGGGATCTGACTGATGGGGACCCTCCATCATGTTTCCGAGGCTGTAAATCTTTATGGAAAGAGACCATGCCTCTTTCTCCTGTGGAACGGCTGGTAGATTTGAACCATCAACATTTCAGTTAGCAGCGCCACACATGGTTATTATTCCTACAGGTTTCCCCCATAATCCTAAAGTAGAGCATTCCTATAAAACCTTTTGTAAGCCAAAATGATGTGAAGCAAAGAAGTATTTACCATAAATTTGCAAAGATGCTTTTACCACTAGTCTGTATGGAGGAAGGGAGCTCTGGTGGCGCAGAGCGTAGGGAATTGCGCTGCTAATCCAAAAGCAACACCTAGTTTGGTGGTTCAAATCCACCAGCATCTTGAGGGGTGAAAGAAAGTCAAGTCCCTTCATGTGCAATTTACAGCCTCTGAAAACCCACTGGAGAGTCAGCTATGAGTCAGTTCTGACTCAACGACACTGTTTTGAGTAATTTGAGATGAATTTTTAATTGTTCTCAGACTTTACAAAAAATAACGTACTAAACACAGTGCTCACAAACACAGTTTGAAGTGCTAGTTGCTTGTTACTGAGAGGTTGAATGTGGTTTCTGGGGAAGCGGCTTGGTGACACCCTTCCTACTGCTCGGGGTATGCATACTTTGTCTTTAATGACTTTGCTGCAAAATACACACCGACTTCTTGCCATTTTCCCTCATAAAAACAAAAGTCCTCTTTGGATTTCTTTTGGTTAGGGGAAAATAGGTACTAATGTAGATGTTTTGTAAAAAAAAAAAGTGTGGGATACTAGTGCTATTATTGCTACACTTTGCTTTCCTCCAGACATCAGGGTGGTAGAGGGCTTAGGCCTGTCCCTGTGCTCAGATGCCAGGATTCCTGAGGCCTAACTGAGGCCCCTTCCCAGAGTCTGCCCCTGGCCACTGTGGGATTGGAAGGCAGGCTGGTGATGCCAGAGCTGGGCTCCTGGATCCATGGATGACAGCTCCTGGGCTACTCAGGACTGCCTGTCCCAGGGCGGAGTCGATGCCTGGCACTGGTCGCCATCTTGGGTTCTCCTTTGCCTTCCTGGCAGCCCGGAGTGTGGCCCTTGCCCTCCCCCAGGCGCAGGTGGCCTTTGCTGCCTGGCACCTGTTCCTGGAGGGTGGCTGCCAGGAAGGTGCAAACGCAAGGATTGCTCCAAGTCACCAGGCCCGTCTGCACCTTGGAGGGAGAGGCTCCCCCGGGTGCTCGCTGCTGGTATAGGGGGCCAGAAGAGGGACTTGTTGGATCATCCCAGAGCCCCCTCCTCAGATGCCAGGTGAGGCAGAGATGAGCTGGGGAGCCTGCATCCTGAGGTCTGTGTGCTGGGATCTTGCTGAAGTGAAGAGGGGTGAAAAGCTGTAGAGGAACCTGACATGGGTGGTGGAGAGGGGTTCTGCTGTTGTCCTGAAGGAAGCAGCCAGCAAATGGAGTTGTGTTTATATTTTTCTTTTATTAAAAGGGAAAGGAAATAGTGGCGTATGGCGTGCCAACTGTGTTTTAGATACTTTTTGTAGCACTGAGGAAAGACACAAAGCAGATTGTGGTTTGAGTCCCATTGTATCAGTCAAGAAATAAAGGTCAGAGAGGTTAAGACATTTACCTGATATCACACAGAGTTAAAAGAGAGTCAGTTTGACTCTGGATAGAATGCTTTTTCCACACGCTGGAAAAATAGAACTTGAGCTGTTTTTGTAAAATGCCACATAGAACTTGATTATCATTATAATCATGAGAGAATATGGTTTGTGTTGATGACTGGGACGAGGTAGGAAGGTCCCCTGGATTTGGACCACTGAGAAGGGATTGATTTTCAGGAAGAATGCGGCCCTGGCTTTGGTCCTGCGCCATTTTGCTGGTACTGAGGTTCCTGAAGTTGCCTCAGGTAAAAAGCAGCAAGCTTAGTGAATGGCGGCTTGGGCGAGACCCTGGTGTCCACTCCTGGGTTGGTTTTGCTCAGCTAAGTGGCAGAATTTTCCTCATAACTCACTTCCTCCTTGCTTTTGACAAATGGCGATATTTGTACCATTTTCCCGAATGACCTCCTCTCCTTGGGGTAATGAGAAAATGAAAGTCTTTGCTAAGTGCTCTGAGATATTCAGATATAAAACGGAGTGCCGAGTGTTGTCATGGGCCTTTGGCTGCCAGGGTGCTTTATAAAGAGGAAGTGCAGCTTGCAGGGAGTGAGTGAAGGTCAGCGTGAAGATGAAGGCTATTGCCGGATGGTGTCTCTCTGGGAACCAGGGTGGGAGGGGTTCACTGCCGGCACAGGGTGGGCCAGGTTGTGGCCCACCGTCCAAGTGCCAGTCCCCACTGCCAAGGTGATCCTGATCACTCAGGCACAATCCTCACCTTGGCCTTGAATCATGTGCATAAATGATTCCATTCAAGGAGAGGACTCCCCCTGGCCCCCACCTCTCCTCTCACCCAGGAATAACACGGTGGAACAAATACTGTGTCACCTAGACACACATACAGAGAATATCGTGTCACCTAGACACATACAGATCCCAAAGATGATTGTGAGATCTGCGGGAAAACATTCCGTATGGGAGTGAAGACAGTCACCACCACTGCAAAGCAAAAATCCAACTCAAACCGCCTAGTGTCGTGACTGTTAACAGTGGTAGCTACGTAAAAACACAAATGCTGGTGGACCAAGCTCAAAAGGTAATCCTCCCGAATGAATATTACAGTGTGTGAGGGCGGTGGGACAAACGGGGTGATTTGTTTTTTATTTCGAAACGTTTTATTTAAATTCTCTCCTCCCTCCCCCGTGATTAAAAACCAACAAAGCCAAGGTATCCGCCCAGTAAGGAGCCCTGGCGAGGAGGAGGGGGCGGGGCAGTGCCAGGTGAGAGGGCGCTGCACCCACGGCCCCCACAGTGTGCCAGGCTCACCGCCCATGCCCGCCTCAGAAACCTGTGAGATCTCTCAAAGCCAAGGCGTATCGGTGACTCAGACATTCGTGTTGTTCTGTTCAACAATAGCTTTTGTCCTTTGCCCAAAACCTTAGGCCAATATGTTTTAAAAAAAAATGAAAAAAAAATATATATATAAAATTCTGAGATAGTTTGTACTTTCCTTACCAGCCGGTGCCAGGCCAGGGTGCTTTATTTATTCAAGGTGGGGAGGCAGGGAAGGCGGGGTGGAGGGGGGAGACAGAAAGAAAAAGAAAAACAAGGTACAACTCGGACAAGGCCCAAGAAACGTTTGCACCTCGACAACAAACTTTCTTTTGTTTCTCTCATTGGGAGAGGGGGAAAAAACCTGAAGCAGGAGGAAGAGGCAGAGGAGCAGTTTACAACACCTAAAAATCCTCAGGTTTTCTGCTTGTGTTGCTGTTTTTCCGCTGCTTGAAGGAGTTTTGGCTTTGATTTGTGGAACCTGTGAACTTTGATGATGTTTGTCTGGGACCAGGAGGTGTAGAGGCAGGAGTGAAGGGGTCAGAGAAGGCCCGGCTAGGAACAAGGCCCGCCAGGTGGGGTCTCTGGTGAACACGTTTCATTTTGGTGCGTTGAGCCTGTAGTGCTCAAATATCTACAAGTCTTCCCCTGGCTTCTGGTGGAGTTTGGAGAAGATTCTTATGTCCCTGAGCCCCAGAAGCTGTTCTCTGCTAGTGAACCCCAGAATTCTGTGGAGATCAAAGGTGAAGCCAAGCTGGCTTGGATCAGGGCTGCCCTCTCCCATGTCTGCTGGGAGACATTTTACAAATAAGATTGAAGAAAATTTAGGGAGAGGGAAGCTGAGGGTGGGAGAGGGTGAGTATATGTCCCCTTTAGTTTTATTTCCTGGTTTTGTTTTTGCTTTAATTTCAAGTGGAGTACCTGGGCAGGGCAGACGGTTAGTATACTAAACTTCTAGCTAAAAGCATGAAGGTGCAGGTCCATCCAGAGGCGCCTCAGAAGAAAGGTCTGCTTCCCCAAAAATCAGCCATTGAAAACCTGTGGAGGACAGTTCTACTCTGACTCACACAAGGCCAAGAGGAGTTGAAATCAGCTCAATGGCTCCTGTTTTTTGAGGGACGTGTTTGTGTGTATGTTAATGACAAGACAGAGTATTGGAGGGACTTCAATAATTTTATCATGTATCTCATTGTCCTCTGCCCCGAATCAGCTCTTTGAGTGAGACAGTGAGGGGACCTGGATCCTGGGCTGGTTGTTCTGACAAGTGTGTGTGGGAAAACCCCAGGGTCTTCTCATTGGCTGTGATTTGACCAATAAGAGCAGGAGGCTTATGGCTAAATGGGGTTTATGGCCTCGAATGGACATGGGTTTCCTTGTCTGTGGTTCTTGATGGACTTGGGCCCAAGTTGTCCAAGTTCCCCCTTCTTCATCTCTGGAGCTTCTGCCTCTCCCTTGACTTCGTCTTAGGCATGAATCTGTGGCTCAAGTGGGCTTTAGCACCTTCGCGATCTTTCCATCACTCAGTTTTTGCAAAGATGACTCAGATAATTCCCCCCATTATACAGATGAAGAAACTGAGCCCTGGGGAGAGGAGGTCTAAGAGCAGTGACAGATTTGGAACCAGGACCAGGGCCATGTGACAATGTGGTCATCTTTCCTGCGCAGGACAGGGTTGACCAGTTTGCAGCAGTGGAGTTATGCTTTCCTCGGCTTCTAGTGGAGAAAATGAAAAAGCCCTCTTGAAGGAATAGACACTTTATGGCTCTATTGAAATGATGAATCTGCTGGTTTTAGGGACCTTCTCTCTGTGTTAATGAAGAAAATCTTTGGGTAGCATCAAAACAATTTGTGCTCGACCAGTGGCTGAGTGGTTGATTATAAACCAAAAGGCCAACGATTTGAATCCACTGGCCACCCTGCAGGAGAAAGAGGTCACATTCTAGTTCTGTAAATATCTACAGCCTTGGACACCCTGTGGGGCATTTCTGTCCTATAGGGTCGCTGTGGAAGCTCTGGTGGCCTAATGGTAAGGAGTTGTGCTGGCATCCCAAAGGCATGCAGTTCTAATCCACCATCTGCTCCGCAGGAGAAAGATAGTCTCCTCTCATTTGGTTTGCAGCCTCTAAAAACCCGCTGCAGAGCCAGCAATAAGTTGGTTGTGGTTGCACAGTATACAACAATAGCTAGAGTCTGTGGCTTCTTCTCGACTCCATGGCAACAGGAGCGGGTTTTGGCCTTCCTAACCTAGTGGTCCCACAGAAGAAAGGCCTGGCTTTCTGTCTTGGTAAGGTTACAGCCAAGAAAGCCCGTGGAGCACATTTCTACTGTCACAAAGGAATGTTGTGAGTCAGAATCGACTTGACGCCAGTGGGTCTCTGTTGATAGAAGAACACAGATGACGAGATGGGACGAGGGGCGGGAGGTTCTCAGCCCCCCTCTGTTGCAGACAAGCTTCCACCTCCTGAGACTTTGACTCTGCCATCTGCAGAGTAAGAGGGCCTGGCCACTGCTGTCTGAGTCCCTTCCTACTCCAGCATGCTTGCTGCCACCATCCGGAACCCCAGCTGTGCCTGAGCTGCAAACCTTCTCTCCAACCTGTCAAACCAGAGGCGCCAGTTTCCCCAGGGCTCTCGTAGGCACCTCGCCAGCTCTTCCACTGGGAGACTCTTCACTGCCTCCAGGAGCTGTGCCCCCAGCCCCTGCCCTGTGCCCTGACTCTTGAGCCCCAGATGTCTCAGAGCGCCCCGTGTCACAGCCCTTTGCTTTGTGCTCGCTGAGTGCAGAGAGGCCGATACGTGAGGATATTACCTGCAGGACAAATGGTGGGACCCTGTGACAAGAGGCAGCCGTGGGGTAAGGGGTGGGCGTGGTGCCCGGGTGCTCACCATCTGGGCAGGAGGCCTGGCCTCCAGCTGTGGGGGCTCCGGAAGGGCAGAGCCCGGGCGCCTGGCGGCCTCCGCGCCAGCATGATGTCGAAGCCACTACTATGGAGATTAAGGGGATGAGAATGTAAATCTCAAGTAAAAAGGTAATTGAATGTAATAGCAAACACTGCTCGCTCTATGTTAATTTTAGCTCTTCCCCTGGATACAAGGCGCTGTATTAGTGTTTTATTACCATTTTGTTTGCACTAATAAAATAGTAAAATTTATTTCAAGGAAGTTGAAGGATGGTTTTACAATGCAAATTTGAAGAAATTGGACTTTTCATTTATGCCTCTGCTATTTTAAACCCTGACGGGTGTAAATTAGCTACAGGGACCGAGCAGACCCCACTGATGGGGACTTGGGAGGCGGGAGGCCTGGCAGAGGCTTCAGCCGAGTTCAGGGCAGAGAGTAGTGAGCTTTGCATGGCTGGAGCCATCCAGGGGCCTGAGTGGGTGGGACAGCGAGGTGGGTGAGGTCCTGCCAGGTAGAAATGACTCCAGGTGAAGGAGGGCAGGTCACCCATACCTCCAGGCTACCTACTTCCTCTTGGCTCTTTGGCTTTCTTCCTACCTGGACATTGGGCCTTGATTTACCCACTGGATCCCCAAGGAGAATGAAACAGTTTCTTCCTTCTGTTTCTGGAAGGGACACGCAGGCCCAGCTTCTGACACCCTCTCTCGCCCTGTCCGAATCTGTTACAAGGTCTTCATATTGAGGGGAGCAAAAGAATAAAAGGCCTTGGACCTCAGGGGACCCAGGAGAAAAGGCCAGGCCAGAAACCAGCTAGAGATCTCAGACCTGTTCCCCTTCTGTGTTCTTCCTCACGGCCCAGGGACAACTTTCATAACTGGAGGTGGGACTTTGAATAAGCCAACATCCCTTCATCTTGTGCCTAGTGGTCCTACTGTACTGTCTCAAAACTGTAATGTCTGAGTTTTTGGGTTTTTTTGTTTTTTTGTTTTTTTTTTTTTTTTTAAATCAACTTGTCTGAATGTAGGAAAAACTGGGTGGGGTAGACATGGCTAGAGAGGGTGGTAGGAGAGCTTAATTTTGAGTTTTCGGTGAAGAATTCAGGTTGGTTCTTGTTTTATCCAAACCGGTTTGTTTATCTCTGAAAAATTATCAGCCGCCATGGCCCAAAGCAATGCATGGGGGACCAGCTTCCAAAGGGTAGGGAGCCGAACAAGTGTTCTAATGTCTGGGAAGCCGGCTGCATGTTGTATTGCCCACGGTTCTCTGGCTGCCTGCCTGGTATTGAGAATCGGGGAGCCAGTGTCACTAGTTTCCAACATTGGCTATTGTGGGTTGGGCAGTCCCCCCTCTCACCCCCCACTGTGTTCTGTCTCTGTGCTTCGGGTGTATTGTGTGTGTTTGATGCGAAGATTCAAACTGTTGTTATTGGCAAGGCCAGAGTTGAGAAATTGGAGGAGAGATTCTCCAAGAGAAACTGGAGTGGGAATGGTTGCCAGAGACACCCGAGGGTCCCCGTGACTGCAGAAAGTGTGAGCCCCAGAGATTGTGGGGAGGAGGTAGGCAGGGGCTTCCTGGTCCCCTCCCCTGGTGGTATCTTTAGTGCCTAAGGGGTTGAGTTTGGAGCAGAGGGGTCTGCATACACTTCCCGAGGCTCCTATTGGCCCTAAGAAGCAAGGCCAGAGCTCGTGGGTTACCATTGGAACAGGAAAGCTCACCATCTGCCTTTCTGGTTTACTCTTTGGACTAAGAGACTGTAGATGGGCTCTTCAGGGTTTGTGGGATTGGCAGAAGGAACTCTAAATCCAGCCCCTAGGGGCGTTTCTTTCCAGAGGCTGGGTACGCAGGAGGCCCTGGTGGCTCTGTGCTGATAGCTAAGGGGACAGAGAGGAAGAACCTGAATAGATGGCGGTGACCAAGGTCAAGGCAAGTTTGCAAGTACTGCTGGGGGAAACCGGAGACCCAAACCCACTGTACTCCAGTCAGTTCCAACTCACAGTGACCCTCCAGCGAGTTTCCGAGACTGTCAGTCTTTATGGGAGAATACTGCACCTCTTTCCCCCACAAAGCTGCTTGTGGATCCAAACCGCTGACCTTTTGGGTTTTACATGCACAGCATGTAAAGCACCATGCCTCTGGAGCTCCTGGGAAGAAGCCAGAGACAGAATTTAAAACGGGGTGCATCGCTTAGCTTTTGAAATGGTTTCTGATTCTCCGAGAGTGTGGGAAGGTGTCCACAGTGCCCCCAAGGATGCAGAGTGCATTAGGCAGAGGGGTTCCACTCTGGGTGCATTTCAGTCAAAAACTATAATGACATCAAAAAGCAGATGGAAATGGGGGAAGAGGATTAATGGGGTGCCAGCGTGGCATTGGGTAGACGTGGCATTAGGATGTGGTCGCCCTCTGCACAGACACCTGCCAGGTCTCTGAGCCACAATCAGAGTGATAGTTCTCTCCCTGGACGGCCAAACAAGTGGGCCCTCTGAGCAGCCCCAGGGTCCTTCTCCTCCTCTGATCTCTGTTGGTTCCTAGCTCTTGCTTTCTTTTTACCCCAGCTTCCTCCTGGAATAGGAGGAAGCTACATATTGATGGACCTGGCTTTCTTTTCCAAGGACCTGTGGTAGCAAAGCACAAAATGTACCAGGCTACTGATCAGAAGGTTGGTGGTTCAAATCCACCAGCCACTCTGTGAGAGAGGAAGATAAGCTGCCTCACCCTGTAAAGATTTACAGACTCTAAAACCCAGGGGAGGGTTACCATGAGTAAGAATCGACTTGACAACAATTTGCTTTTGTTTCGGTTTAACGTTCTTAGGGCATGGGGTCTGTATGTAAGAATTCCTCTCTTCCAGATATCACGCGGGGAGGCCTGGGTTTAGTTACCAGTCCATTCACTAACAGCCACGATCCATCTTTCAAGGAGTCCTGGTGGGATTGTAGGCTAAACATTGGCTACCAACAGAAAGATCAGCAGTTTGAATCCACCTGTTGCTCCCCAGGAGAAAGCGGAGGCAATCTGCCCCTGTAGAGTCACAGCTTCAGAAATGCTGCGAGGCACTTCTCCTCTGTCCTACAGGGTCACTGGGAGTCAACTCTGACCCCATGGCAGTGGACAGTGGAGATTTGTGTGTTGTTACGATGTTGAGCTGGTTTCAGTGGAGCTTCCAGACTAAGACAGACTAGAAGACTCTGCTTCTAAAACTCAGCCAGTGGGAACTGTCCATCCCAAGCCACCGTGCGGCTCGCACAGGACCCTGCGGTATTTTGCTCCACGGTGCTTGGGCTGCCATAAATCACGGGTCAACTCGATGACAGCTAGCAGCTACAGCAAGTGTGCGATACCTGTAGAGCCTATCAGGCCATAGCAAGGCCTGGAAGGTGGACCCCTAACTCCTCCTGTGTCCTGTTTGGCTTGGAGGAGCCTGTTGCCAGGCCCTCAATACTTCCCACTCACAAGCTTCTCTTCTCATTGGAAGAAAAAGTTGCTCAGAACACCTAGCTCTTTTTGTCCACAAGATGCTGACCCTTCCACTCATCCTGCCCAGTCCCTGGGATGTGACGGCCGCATCCTGAACAGTCTAAACCCCCAGCTCACCTTTCTCCTCTCCTGGCCCCCCTTTTCCTGCACCTGTCAGCTGTCTCATTGACTGTCTGGCTTGGCTGCCACCCATCCTCTCCTCCCAGGCCAGCTCCTCCCCACCCCCTTCCCCCAGCCCACACTCCCTCCCTTCCTGTCTCTGCCCACGTCTGCCTCTACCTGCCCGTCGCCGGCACACCTGAGGATCGCAGGCTGCCTAACGGAGAGTGGGGATGGCTCAGGGTGTTTACCAGACAGCCAGGATAAGGTATTAAATCCTGTTGCTGTCTTCCCAGGGCCGGGTTCCTCAGATGGTTTTCCAAATTACTAATCTCAGTGCCCACATCCCTGCCCGGCCTATGTTTGATGGGAGCTTTCCTTTCGATTGAAGCTGAACGGAGCAGGATCTGTCGTGGGGTTGGGTCTGGGTTCCCACCGGTACGTGATGACACGGACCCCCGGCCCCTTCCTCTCCTCCTTCCTTTGGGTTCTTCCTTCCTCCCCCTCCTTCCTTTCTCTGGAAATCTTTGGTGTGGAGGCCAGGCTTCTGCCACCTGAAGTTACAGAGCCTTCTCGCGTCCCTCTGTGGTCAGGAGGTCACTTGTTCTCTTGTGGCGGGATTCCAGGTTGTGTCTAGTATCTGAGACAGGGGGATTCTGGTTTGAAATAGGGTGAGCGGGGCCATGACAGCTCACGTAGAAGCATGCTCTGGAATTCTGTAGATCCAAACTAAAGTTGGCCCATGGGACTGTGCTCATAGTGATGGCTACCCAGGTTTGCCCATGGAGAAGATTCCAGTAACCCGCCTGCTTGTCCACAGTGTCCTGCATTGGCTTTTCAGCGGGCCTTGTCTCTGGGGTCCCCCATAAAGGGCTCAGGTTCTCCCCAGTGAACAGAGCTATTGAGGCATTGTGTGGTAGTAGAGGCAGCTTCCTCAGCCCTCCCTTCTATAGACTATTTGGGAACTTTGTTACCCTTCCTGGAAAGGCAGGGCTGAACAGAGAGCAAGGAAAGCTCTGCCTTCTTACCAGACCCCAGACCGAAAGCAAAAACAAGGCGCATCAGCTGTATCTCCTCTCTCCACTGTGAGCCGTGAGAGCTCTTTGAGGGGAGGAACAGCTGGTGAGACTAGGATAGCAGCTTGACCAGCAGTGGAGGTTAGACCTTTCGGAGCAGCTTGGCTAGTGGTGGATGCTAGACTAGCGGTAGAAGCTACACTCATGATCAGCAGCTTGACCCATGATGGTGGCTTGACCAATGGTCGAAGGTAGATACAAGATAAGCCACTTGACCAGTGGTAGTGACTTGAACAATGACAGAGACTAGACTCATGGTAAGCAGTGGTGGATACTAGACCAGTACCAATGGTGGTGGTCAGACCAGTGATGGTGGCTTGACCAATGGTAGAGGCTACACCCATGATAAGCAACTTGACCAGTGGTAGAGGTCAAGCTCATCATGGTAAGCAGCGTGAACTGGTAGTAGGTAGGCCAATGGTGGTAGCCTTGAGTCTTCCTTTTTTGGGTTATTGGGCTCTGTTCCTTGTGCTCCTTCTCCCAGTTGACATTTAACCTGGACTACCCTCTCACTTCAGAGTCCCTTTCCCTGCCTGCAGGCTCCCTCTTCTTTCTTGTTCTCATGCCCCTTCTCCTCCTTCCTCGGGGCAACCAGAGGTCTCTCAGCTTTCACAACCAGCCTCTCCCTCCCTCTCTCTCCAGGTCTCCTCACCTTGTTTTTGCCTGAGCTCTAGGCTCATCACACTCCTGCCGGTTTCTTGGCAGCCAGCGCTACACTGGATTTGTCTCTTGCTCCCTTCCTGAAACTAGCACCTTGATAGGAGTTAGAGGGACTTCTGGGACCCCCTCCCAGGGGGCTTGGGCCTGGTGGCAGTGAAGCAGAACTGGGCACAGGGTGTGGCACTGCCGGGCAGACTTCAGGCAGGGTCCCTGACCAGCACCCTCACCCTGCCCCCATCCTTGGTGTCTCTCTATGCCGGAGCCTCTGTGGGAGTCCTGAGTGTCAGGGCCCCCCTAGTTTATCCTGGGTGGGGTCTCTTCCTTGCACATATTGAGCAAAGATCAAGAAGGAGACTTGAGGGGAAAGTGGGCGGAGAAGTTCTAGAGGGGTGACAGTTGGGCTGGCGAAGAGGAGGAGGGAAGAGGTGAAATTAATTCATTAGAAAAACTTGTTTACTGGCTTTGCTTAGGCGCCTCCATTTTAAAAGTCTACGTTTACAATAAGTCGCTAATTAAAATACGAAATGAAGCAACAGCCTCTGTTTTTTTTTCCCCTTCCACTTTAATTGCATGATTTTTTGTGATGTAATTTCTGGAAACACCCAACGTACCTCACAGGGCTGATTGTTTGATAAACTAGAAGCACCTGAAACCAACCCAAAAAATAAATATATAAATCCCAGTGAGACTTCAGGGCGATTGGAAATGGCAGAGAACTGCAGACAGTGGGGAACAAAAAAAAATCCATAATCATCGTAATAATAATAATAATAATAATAATAATAATAAAACTCTCCAAGGAAGGACATTTGGGCATTTCTTTGGCCCCACCCTCAGCCTGAAACCAGAACAATCTGTGTCTTTCAGAGGGGGGGGGGAAAGCTGAAATGGAAACCAGATCAAACTAGTACAGTTGGGCCAGTAATTCTGCCCCTGCCCATCCCCTCTTCACAAATAGGTGCTATGGGAAAAAAGGGAAAATCTGCCCGAATCTTCCCTGATTCAGTGTCTGGCTAGGCTCAGTACTTGGTGATGTCTGTCTGTCTTTGGTTTTCATGTGTTTACATAGTCTGTAGGGAGCTGAGCTGCTCACCCAGAGGTTGGGCCTCTCAGGCAGTTCAGACCTCCAAGCAGCTCCTGGGAAGAGAGAGATTGCCCAAATCTCCTCCCGTAGAGTTTACAGCCTCTGAAAACCCACTGGAGGATCAGCTCTGAGTTGCTGGCTACAACAGTGAGGCTTTTGTTGACTGTTTCTTTATGCTCTTCTCCTTGGCTTCTCTGACTTTAGTGACAGATAGAGTGCTTATCATCCCCTTCCTGTAGACTGCATTTCCCCTCATCAAGACATCTTTCAGTTTGGACTCTTGAACAGGGTTCCCTGTGGCCCCTCCTGGTTCTGAACCTAGAAGCAACCCTAAGTGGGGGTGAGTGGGGGTGATGACGGTCCCCCTCGTGGAATAGCGATACTCCAAGTCCCAGGGCTTGGGTCACCCTCCCGGGGTGCTTTCAGAGGTGGTGGGAAGGGTGGTCCAAGGGAAGGGAGGAGTGCACCCTCCTCTGCAGGCCGCCCATGGCCTGCTGCCTTCTTGGAGATGGAGGACTGAGGAACGATTGCAAAATTGCTGAGAAACCTGTCAGGAACTGACTCCAGGGTGGGGCTGGGAGGAAACTGGAAGTGAGGCTGCTGGAGAATCCTGAGCCCAGCATCATCCGTGGGCGTCTGGGCCATAGAAGTGTGCAGGACCCGGGGGACCTGTGACTATGCTTGTCAGCGACTTTCTCCATCCATAAGCCAGGAGCGTAGCTCACCGTGGGGCCCAGTAACCTCTCCAGTATGTATATTGGTCCTGGGGACAAAAAACCACCCTTTTTAGGAATTTTTTTTTAAGTTCCTTTTCTCACTTATTCAAAGCATGCTCTTTGGAAAATACAAAATGCTATGAAGGGAATAATTTTAAAAGTCTATAATGTCAAAGTTAAACGTGTGGGTTGTTAGCTGCCCTGACTCAGATCAATGCCGATAGAATAGAACTCCTCCACAGGCCTTTCTTGGCTGCCGTCTTTACAGAAACCATTCCCCAGGTCCTGCTCTTGAGCCCATTCCGACTCAGCAGCCCTACAGAACAGAGGAGAAGGGCCCAGCAGGCTTTCTGAAGCGGTAGATCTTTAGGGAAGCAGACTGCCTTCTCTTTTTTCTGAAGGAACAGCTCATGGTTTCCAGCCTTAAGGTTAGCACCCAAGCATTTTAGCCACTACGCCACCAGGATTTTTCCAAGCTCGTCAAAACTGACTGCCTTTGAATCTCTTCTGACTCATGGTGACCCTCCTCCACCTTTCCGAGGCTGTAAATCTTAACAGGAGAGGATTGTCCCATCTTTCTCCAGAAGACAGGCTCGTGGATCCAAAGCACCAGAGACACTTGGCCATTTGGTTGGTGACACAGCACATGATGAATGAAGCCCCTAGAACACCTTACATGTGGTTAATGATCATTGTCCTGCTACCTTTGGGTAATAGCCTCTAGGTTAGTAGTTAGGTGTATTCCATTTGCATCATCTAGGGGCTTTTAGGGGAACTCTGGTGGCCTAGTGGTAAGAAGCTGGAATCCCAGAGTCACACAGTTTGAATCCACCAGCTTCTCCATGGGAGAAAGATGGACAGTTTTCTCTGAAAGCCCACCAGACGGCCACTATGGGCCACTATGGGCCACTATGGGGCGGTCCCCACAACAACAAGGAGACTTAGAAAGAAGCTGTGGTGGCATAGTCCTAAAACAATTTGCTCTCCTAGCTCAAAGACTGCGCAAATCCAGTAGTTCAAATTCCCCAGCAGCTCCTTAAGAAGAAGGCGGACAATCTCTTCCTGTTCTGACTTAGAGCCTTGGAAACCTGATGGTGGGTCACTATGAGTTGGAACCAACTCACCAGCAGTGAATAAGGGGCCCTAACAGATCAAAAAGACCTAAATTTGAGCCCCAGCTTTGCCACCCAGTGGTGGAACTTGGGGTAAGTTACTTAGCTTTTCTGAACCTCAGTTTCTCTGTCAGTGACGTGGGGATAATGATAGCATGCATTGTGTGGGGTGGTGAGGAGTCAGTGAGATAATCTGTGTAGAATACCTAGCACTGACCCAGGCACACAGAACATTTAAACATTAACTATTTCTGCTATTGTAGTTAATAATGATTGTTCTGTTGCCTGGGGATAATAGCCGTTTTAATTTTTTATTAAGCTTTTTTTTTTTTACATTATTATCTCTTTCAACCTATGCTGTCCAACATAGTTGCTTCTAGCCACATATGGATATTTTTAACTCAAATTAATTAGGATGAAATGAAAAATTCCGTTTCACAGTCATGTTAGCTTTCAGGGCTCAACATGTGGTCACTGAGGCCATACTGATCAGACAGAGAACATTTCCATCATGGCAGAAGTTCCACTGGACACCATTCAGTCGTCTGATTTTCTTAACATTTTCATGCTTTTTGCTCAGTCTCCTAATGGCTGCATAGTAGTCTGTAATGTGGCCTGATTTGTTTTTATCGGCTTACATTTTTGCTCCTAGGATGGTCTTATTGGTTCACCTGGCATTGCCTTTCCCAGGTGCCTTCACTGTGCATGTCTCTGATGGGTGGCAGGCAGTGAGGGATTCTGGGAGGAATCACCCGCTAATGGACTCTCAGTGGCAGTGGATGCGAGGGAGGGCTCTGTGTTCCCCTTGTAGGTACAGTCAGCCTTGTCTGGCAAGAGGAAGCCACATCCACCCTCCACTCCCAGCGCCTCCCCTCAAGCTGCTTTATGCACACCTTTCATCTCACTGGGCTAGAGGCAGGTGTGAGATAGTTAAAATGAACAATAATTATTCACCCACCTAAATACACCTGAAGCCCCTTCCATAGGATCCCCAGGCAGCCCACAGGGCGTAGAGTGGATTTTTTTGTGAGGAGGACCATGGTGGGGGTCTGGTTTGTTTTCCCCAAGGCCCACACAAGCCTCCAAATCCTAGTGAGAGTCTTAAGACTTCTAGAAAGGTCCTAACTAAAGATGACTGGAGTTGTCTGGGGTTGGGGTGCAGGGGACCCATTGGAGGGGCAGCTCCAGAAAGGCCATGTAATACCTAGTGGCCATCCTGTGACTGGATGAAGGCATCGGGAGACTAGGGTGAACCTGGGGTCGTGACCTGAGCCTGTCCTCCAGCTGGACATCTCCTCATCTGGCGATTGCTGGGCAAAGGGCTGTGGGCCAGGCCGGCAGGGGAAGCAGTCCCCGGGGCAGTGGGCAAGATAGATAGGGTGAGCTGAGACTGGACCTGCTGATGTGGCCCTTTCTGCTTGCAGCGGATCATAAAATATGGCTCAGATTTTCATTACGGGCTCTATCGATTATCTTCTGGGACGGATGAATTATAGAGAACATTAAATTTTTTTAAAAAAGCAAGTGAGAGAGGAAATATCTGAATGAGTTTGGGTGGTCGATGGCCGAAAGGGCTGAGCCACCAAACCTGCTTGGCCTCAGTCTTTGAGAGGGTCAAGACCAAACCTCAAAGGGCGTTCAGCCTTGCGCTCCAGCTCTGCCGCCTCCCTGACCTCCTTGGGCTGGCCTTGCATGAGGAGATACAGCCCATCCCTTCTAGGCATCTGCCTAGTTCCGGGAAGGCAGGAAGTCAGGTCATTTACATAGCTCAGCCAAGAAATAGGACATTCTTCAGACCTTGCACCTCTGTTGCTGGGGTGAGGAACCCCAAGCACCACTGTCTTCTCTCCAGGAACCTCCTGGCTCTGGATATACCCGTGTGGGCAGAGGATATGGTAGCTGGTCTCTTGAGGTCAAGACTAGGACAGGAACTCTCAAAGAATGACACCTTGGCCTATTGACCACTTCATCTTTGCCTAATTTCCAGCTGCTGTCGTGTCAGCTCTGACTCATGACAACCTTATGTGGGTCGGAGCAGAACTGTTTTTCTGTAGGATTTTCAATGGCTCACTCTTTGGAAGTGGAACACCAGGTCTTTCTTTCAGTATAACTCTAGGTGAACTTGGACTTCCAACCTTTGGGTGAGCTATCAAGCACATGACTCATTTGCTCTACCCAGGGACTCCTTTTCCTTATACCTCATTTCTTTGTGAGTCTGAGGAGAATGAGGCTATATTAACTGCGGTGCACCAAGGTCCAGTCTAGGAGGCTCCTCATAGCCCAGCCCCTCTGGCTTCCTAGCCTCTTGGAAGCCCTCGTTCCTTGCCCAGTGGTGCAGTGATTAAATATCTGTTCTGGGTTCAAATCACATATCGTGCATGACCTTGGGTGGGTCACATTCCTCCCTGAGTCTCTGTTCTTCAGCTATCAAATTGAGATAATAGCCTCCCACGTTGGGTTCTTGTGATAATTACACACACTCTTGTGTAAAGACTTAGCACCCAGAGCTTCATAAACATGAAGTTGGAATTTTTCTCTCCTACTGGGGCAGCCTCTGCAAACCTCGTTCCCTTTCTAGTCACTTGGGCTTTTTTTAAATTTATTTCATTTTATTTAACAAATGCTTACAGCACAAGCCCTGTGCCAGATATCTTTCTCGGCACATTATACCTAATAGATCATTTAATCCTAGTAACACTATGTGTGCTTGGAAAAGTGGAGGGTCGGCAAAAGAGAGGATGAACCTCAGTGGGATAGGCTGACATGGTGATTGCAATGGTGAATTTAAGCAGGATGGAGGTTGTAAACATGGCTAAGGTTAGGCTATGGTTTCCAGCTATAGTTGCTGTAGATCCAAATTGACTTGAAGTCACCTAAAACCAATCCTATTTGGGAGGAACTATTATTTTATTCTAGTAAGAGAGAAACTGAGTCACAGAGAGGCAAAGTAACTTGCCAGGGGGTCACACAGCTTATGAGTAGCAGAGCCAGGATTCATACCTGGGCAAGGTGATTCTAAAGCTCGCATGCCCATCCATTATTGCTTCACAGTGGTTTGGGAGTGTGTGTGTGTGTGTGTGTGTGTGTGTGTGTGTGTGTGTGTGTATTCTAACACCCCTATTCTCTTAGTGGTCTCTGGCTGGTGTCGACTCTGATTCCACTTCGTGATCCGCACTTGGCCCCCTCAAATCATCAGTGACACTAGAATGTTCTGGCCTCCTGTCGTCTGGGTGGAGTACTTTCCCCCCCTCCCCCACATCGTCCACCTCGCCCTGGCTTTACCTAGGCTACTGCGTAAAGGTGGTGGTTTCCATGGAGATCTGTGCCTCTCTCTCTCTCAGATGACACGCCCTTTTTTGTAGAACTCTGTTCCCTAGAGTTGATTGTTTTTGGCACACAGCTCTATAAACTCATCCAACAATTAAAAGGTGGGGAGGGGTGGAAATTAAAGGATATGGTAGCTTTGGAGTAAGTGACACACGGGAAGGGCCTCCAAGGTGAGGGCCCCCCTCTCTGTCCCCTGTTGGCAGCAGGACAGCACCCAGGTAGACCAAGGCCACCGAACCAGCTGGCTGTGGGTTCCGCCTATGGAGTCCTGAGAATTCAGAACTGAGCTGTTTCCTTCTCTTCATGCTAGGCTCTAGCCCTGTTCCTTTCTCCTTCTGAAACCTAAGGGTGCCTGTCCGCAGAGCCCAGAGGCCACCGGAAGCCAGAAGAGGCCAGCCTGGTCCCGGCTGCCTGTTGGCTTGCCGTGTTTGGGTTTGTGTTTGCTCTCTCTGTGTACCATCAAATACCTTCTGCATTGGGCGTACCCGTCGTAGGCTGCGTGAGATCACGAATGAAAAATGCAGTGAAAAACACTTTCGTGCCACAACACATCATGTAGGATTTTTGTATTAAGATGTGGATTTTTTTTTATTGTGTTTTCCCCCCTTTTCCATACAGCCTGAAGTTGGGCAATGTGCACGTCTGTGTTTTTGTTTTCACTCCTGGTGGTTTATGAAATCTGCTCATTAGGGCTCCCCCACCCTGGCACCATCTCCCACTCCTTCATCCTCTGGGATGTGGCCCCTTCCCCTGCCACCTCCCAGTATCTTCCCTCCTTTGGGGAGATAATGGGTGCCCCTGGCCCTACACACCCACTCGCCCAGAAAACCAGGGACTTCTCGTTCCCTGATGTTCAAGATGTCCCTTGTGGTGGGAGTTCCCAGTGTTGGGGAGGCAGAGAAATCTCTGCACCCCTGCCCCTGACAGGCTTCAAGCCCCTTGGCTGACTCCCTTGTCTAGAGAAAGAAAAAATGGAAATTGTCCCCTCCAGACCTCCTGGCCTCAGAGCAGCTTTCTCCCAGATGTCCATGGTGCCTTGGGATTCATTACGAGGTGGGCTTAGGGCTTCCTTCCTGCCCACCAGAGCTGCCCTCAAAGCTACCTGCTTTGAGCCCCACCAAGGAGGCATGCATCTTGGGGAGTACTTTTCATCTGATAGCTGGTGCATCTTGTCGACTCTGGAGGAGCTAAGGTGTTGGGGGCGGGAGAACAGAGGTGCATGAGGTGAAATGAGATGAGATGACAGATCAGAGAAGAGGAGGAGCTTTTCAATGAAGTGGCTCTGGGAGTAAATCATCCCGAGTCTAGGCCTCATTCCAACACCCTGAGCTGTGGGACCTTGCTCAAGTCACGTGGAACTTGCCTGCTTGGTGCCTGTAAAGGAGACCATGATCTTTGAAGCCTTGGAGTGCTGTAAAGACATGGCTAGAGTACGCAGCCACTTCACTCAGCATGGTGATTGACAAGTAGGATAGTCCTTGTTCTCACATGGACCTTGTTGTTAGTACCCTCTACTCCCAGCATGCTCTGCAACCATTGTTCTTGGTGTCCATCATGGAAGGATCATGTGACGTAATAGTTCTGATGAACTTGCCTGTTACTCATTTGGGTTGCAGATGGAGCAGAGGGCAGGACCAAGATGCAGTTGGAGGCTTAGAAACCCAACAGAGAGTGAGGATGAGGAACGTGGCATTCTGTTGAAGGCTCGGGAAGAAGCTATGCCAAGCCCCTCTCCTGACTCTGATGTGAATTCAAGTACTGGTTCACTTCCACAAACACTTCCTGCTACCCACTGGAGGACAGTTGGCGTGTTAAATCCTGAGGACCCGAAGATAATGAAACCTTGCTCTTGGCGTGGAGGAGTTAAAAATCCAGCAGTGGAGACAGACTTGTGAACAAATTAGTCTGGATGATGCTGGAGGAGCAAAGTGGAGGGGGATGTGGGTTCCTTGAGGAAAATTCTAGATGGCTGCCTTAAGAGGTTCAGAAGAAGAGGGTAGTGACTTAGAGGACATCTCGAGAGAACTTAGTGACAGCTTTGTATATCTCCTGTTGGTCTTCCCCGCCTTCTGTGAGGTAGGAGAGAAGACAGTGTCACTATCTCTCCATTTACTGTGAGGAAACAGCCCCGAGAAGGTTCGGTGGCTTATCTAAAGGCAGATTGTGACCAGGTAACAGAACTAGAGCACAGACCCATGTCTTCCGATTCTTAGTACAGTGTTATCTTGTAACCCTACATGACTTCTCACCTCTTTGCCCCTGGAGCTGCAGGTCAGAGAGATCTACCCTGTGGGCCTCAGTGGAATTGGCCTGCTGCCAAGCCCCCTGGGTCCTGTGCTCTGGGAAGGCGGCAGTCCATGAAGGCTCTGGGGCTTGTGCCCTGGATTGGTAAATCGGTCAGGCCACTTGGTTGGGGATGGTCCAGGAGGAAGGCTGTGTGCCCTGGCAGGGCTGGAGGATAGCAGGAATGGGGAAGGTGGCGGAGGAGGAGGGCTGGCCACACCCTTCTTTCACTTGTACTTGCTTCCAAAGCCAAGGAATTCCCAGTGCCCTGTCAGGCCCCTCTTTTTAGTTCAGGGAAGCAGACGGAGGACACTACTGGGGTCCGTCCACAGCACCCCCCTCACCCTGTAACTTAAACCCGCTTCTGGCCACGACCTATCACACTGATATCGTTCACTCATGTGTGGTCAGACTCTGGCTTTCTAGCTCCATGCCAGGAGTCAGGGAGGTGGAGGTGTTTCCTTGACCTTGGCCCTTAGGAAATGTATGTGTCACTTTGCAGAGCTAGAGGGGGCAGAGTGTCAGGTATCAGATGCTAGGTTTGGGGTTGGAGTATAGACTGTTCTGACAGAATGATGGAATGCAGACACTGATGAAGATTGTTCTAGAGGCAGGGGGCTGTTGGTGGTCTAAAGTTCTTCCTTCCTCCAGTTCAGAGGGAGTCTCTTTGTGGGTGGACTACCCACGGCTTTGGAAGATTCTGGACTGGCCGGCAGGGAGTGTCAGAGCCCAAAGGAATGAGTCTCCCAGTGGCCCTGAAGTTCCCATTAAAGTGTTTTTTCCTCTTTTTTAAAGAAAAAAAAATATTCCCAAACTGGAAAACAAAGGAAATCCACTTCCCCCAAATCACACGAAACTCACATTAGGGGCCTGGCGGGAATCCATGGAAACCAGGAAACCTGCTGTTAACCCTGTGTGGTGCTGTGGTGGGGGAGAGCTGGGCAGAGCCAAGCCCCTTTGCCAGGGACAGCTGGGGTGACCGGGTCCCTCCTGGACGGCATCCTCAGGCGGCTGGCATTGCCCCACAGCAGTGGGGAGGGATTGAGATGATGCTGAGAGAGCTTTTGCCTCAAAGCCAGCTCCTTCTTCGGCTCACGCCCACCTTTGGACAGAAGGAGAGATCTAGGTTGCTCAGAGAAGGCCCGAGGGCCAGGGAGGGCTAGACCAAGTGGGAGAACCTGCCAGGCGGCTGCCCACACCATACCATACCATGGAGTCAGGAACTGTCCACGTACACACCAGCAGCCCCTGGGGATGCTGTAATCCCAGAAAAGGGGGAAGGAAAAGACTAGAATTTCAGCCACCACCTTCCGTGACACAGGGTGTGTGTGAGAGCGAGCGAGGCTCTCCGGGCACCCATTCCCACCCTCCCACCAGCTCAGCCTTTGAGTCCTAGAGGCTGGGGGTGAGAGCAGGGCGCGTGTTTGCATTTGCACACACACGTGCCCATTTTTCAAAAAAGGCTGAAAATATTTACAGGTTTGACGTTGAAACGCAAACAGGAAAAGCCCTTTAAAAAGTGAGCATAGTGGATATTCAAAACAGGAATCACCATGGAAACACACCACAATATTTGCTTAAATTGACACAAAGGTTGCCGGGAGCAGGGCACCGACTTTCTTTGGCCAAACGTTTTTTTGGGCCCACCACCCCTTACAAATGCATCTCTGCAGTCTCAGGGCACCTGAGAGGAGACCCTTTTCAAGTGTTAAGGGCATGAGATTTCACAGCAGCCAGTGGAGCAGGGGAGGGAGAAAAAGAGACGAAACCAAACCCACCTAACAGTTTAGCAACACCTGTTGATTCCATTTTTAGAGGCTTCCATAAGGCCACTGGGGGTCATGGGAGCAGCTGGGAACCACTGAGGGGATGCCTGGAGGGAGCAGGGGCTGGGAAGCCCAGAGGTCACTTCTGACCTGGCTCCCGTGCTGACCGCCTCTGTTGTCCAGCTGCCCTTTTCCTCCTGTGCGAGCCTTGCGTGCCATCACTTTGTTGTTAACCTGCGGTGACACCTCACAGGCCTATTATTGTTCCAACCTGCTGGATTCTTTTATTAGGTGCTACAGCACTGTGGCAATTGGGTAATAATTACGCTAAGGGTACGTTGGGTGCTGGGCCAGTCATCGCACTGACCACGGCGCTGCCACCTACACTTGGTCAGAAAGCCTCTGAACTTGTGGCTGTTTACCTGCCATGCCAGGTGTGGGGACCCTCCCCCTCTTGTATGGACCAGCTTTGTGGCTATCACTTGTCTCCTCATCTTCTGTTCTCCTTTCTCATTCTGGCAGGCAGACAGATCTCCTGGATTGAAGGCAAAGACCCTCTCCGTGCGTCCAGCCCTGTCAGGCTGCCACAGTCCTCAGACCCTCTTTGACAAGGGGACCTGCCATTCTTCAGCGGTGCCCACGGGCATGGACTTTGAACCCCAGCCTCTTGGGATGCAAAGGTAGCTGTTCCTGGGATGTGTGGGTGGGGCTATGCTTGGCCGGTAAGGGGGTACCCCTCAGGTAAGAACTTTCCCCACGCGTCCTGGCCTTGGGTGCTTCATTAAAATGCAGTGTCAAGAAAAGTGTGCTGACTTGGAGCCAGGATGCTTGTGTTTTGTCCTGGCCTTGCCCCCCCACCCCCTTTATGGATGCCCACTCTGAGTCTCGGTTTCCTATCTGCAAAGTAGATGGGATGGGCTGGCATCTAAGAGCCCGCACAGCATTGCCATGGCGAGACCCGGACCGCTGCTAGTGGTGGGAGCGCAAGGGTTTCTGCTGAGGGCCTGGACCCTGAGATCTCACTAAGCGTCAGGTCATTCTTAACCTCATCTTCGAGAATGGTAGGTCCCACGCATCCTTGTATCCAGTGCTCTGCTCTTTGTGTGACTGGAGCAGACATGGGGTGACTTGTTGGGGTCTTCTCACCCCAGGCAGGAGAAACCAAGGATAGCTGGACTATGGGGCTAGTGCTGTCAGATACTTAATACCTTCAGATATCAAAGGTGGCAATCTGTGGGCCAGTGCCATGACACACAGCAGGTGACTTACCACTTAGTGTTTGCTGTAGCAAGGGAACCAGCCTGTAGAGATTGGTTTTCATCAAGTTAGTGGGCAAGGTCTTAGGTGAAGGCCAAGGCCAGGGGGCCTGGTGCTTAGCTGGGGAAGGCCACACTGGAGTGGGCATCCCTGGCTCACCCTCCCTGCACCAGGAGCAGGTGTGTCCTGCCTGTCCCTCAGTGGATTCTGAGATTCCAGGGAGAAACTGCTTGCAGACATGGGTGCCTTGGTGCCCACTGGGGATTATGAGGTCTCCAAAACTGCAGGCTGCTTCCTCGAAGACCTTGCTGTCTCAGGGACCAACCAGGCCAGCTGGAGCCCAGACAGAGCCCAGAATTTACAAATTGGATGCATACGTGGCCTTGAGCGGCTGCAGTGACACATCCACACTCAGGATACTCTGCTGTTGTCCCCTGAGTGACATGCTGTTGTTAGGATGGTCGCCCAGGAAAGGCTGAGCAGGGAGTTGGGTGGAGGGAAAGCCCTGCTTGCTTTGGGGACTAACGTCTCTAACTCTGAAATGTTAGTTAACAAGAAGAGTCTTCCTGGGCTCATCTTGCTTGACTCTGCGTCCTTTGATAGATCCGTGTTCCAGACGGCAGACTCAAGCGTTTTGGAGCCTCTGGTGGGCTTTCCAGCCCCACCTTGGTGTCCATGGAGCCCCCTTTGAGGGGAGCATGCTTGTTTCTCCTGTTCTCAGTGGCAGGCTTTTTGCTTTTCTTGGGCAAAACATACCCATTAGTTTTTTTCTTTCTGAAGTTTCCATTCACTGTTGGCTCCCAGAGACCATGCCATCTGGGATTTGTACCCATTGTACAGTGTAGGCTCCTGGGTCCAGTGGGACTTCCACATCCTGGCATCGGCTGTCTTGAGCTGCATAATGAATCCCGGGAACGCTGAGGGCTCTGGGAAGGGATGGTGTGCTGAGTCTGTGAGCCCCTCCTCACGTACTCAGTGCTTTCCAGGTACTGGGCATGTCTGCAGGTGGGACTCCTGTGGCGGGCATGCTCTGGGGTCTTGGGTCCTGTCTCATCACAACTTACCCTCATAGGGGGTCAGCAGGATGCCCGTGCCCCACAGTCTCCACCATTCTGACCGCTCTGTGGGGGGATCCAGGTACGTTTATGAAACAGTGATGGAAGCCTGGTGCCGATTGGTTATTGGGGACAGAGTGGACAAGACAATCCCTTGGTTTGATGGAGTTTTGGGAAAAGCACTAAAAAAAAATTCCCCAAAGATACCCAAAACAAAACAACAAACAACGCCAAAGTGCTATGTGGAAAATTAAAATTAAAATAGGAGAGGTGGTGGGACGTGGCTGGATTGCTGTTTAGATAGATGGTCAAGGAGGTCTTGGAAGAAGTGACATTTGGGTAAGATTGGGGGGAAGGAAGTAGACAGCCATCTAAAGACCCGGGAGAAGAATATTCCAGGCAGAGGGAGCAATTCATTTTAATCCCCTAAGGAAGGAATGAATACAGCATAGGTGGTGACCAGAGAAGGGGCCCAGGTGGTCGTGAGATAGTTAAGAGTCAAGTGAATAGGAGAGTATGGGTCAAGGAAGACAGTAAAATTCTATTCTTTGGGTGATGGGAATCCATTGGAAGATTTTAATCAGGTGTATGAGATGATACGAGTTTTTTGTTGTTTAGGAACGATTGTTGGTGGAGACAAGCTGAGATGTCGACCAACAGATGAGTGGGGGGGGGGGAATCGTGGTGTATACATAAAGTGGAATATTATTCAGAATAACATTCTGACACATGTTATGGCTCAGATGAACCTTGAGAAAATCATGCTGAGTGAAATAAGCCAGACATAAAAGAGCAAATACTAAATGGTGCCACTTTCAGGAAATAACTACAAGCAGCAAAAGCATCCAGAGATAGAAAAATTAAAGGTTACCAGGGGTGAAAGGGGGGGAGACTTGGGGAAGGGTTTTTATTTGAGGTAATGAAAAGTTCTGGAACTAGAAGTGGTGATTGCACAATATAGTGAGTGTCCTTCACCCCACGGAGTTGTACAGTTGTAGTTGTTGGGCGCTGTCAAGTCAGCTCTGACTCAGCGACCACGTGGACAGCAGATCGAAACCTTGTCTGATCTTACACCATCCTCAGTCGCTCTCTTCTGTGCTGAAACATGCATGGAAATCACGCTGTCATGGGCTAGACTGAAGGACTGTGTCAGTCCACCTCGTTGAAAGTCTGCTCTCCTTCTCTGACCCTCTCGCTTTCCAAACGTGATGTTCTTTTCCTGGTCTTTTCCTGACAACATGCCCGAAGTATGTGAGACGACAGCTCACCATCCTTGCCTCTAAGGAGCACCTGCCTGCACTTCTTTCAGGATAGATCTGTTTGCTCTTGAGGTAGTCTATGGTGTATTCAGTTGTATGCTTAGAAATGGTTAAAATGGCAAATACTTTGTTTCTGTGTCAGTTCACACACACACACACACACACACACACACACACACACACACCTCGCTGAGCGGAGGAGAATGGGAAAGAAAGGAAGCTAGGAGGCTGGAGTGGAGCAGCTCAGCTGCTGGATGAGGTCCTGAATCCTGGACCAGAGGCGGCACAAATGGGGAGACGCCGGTAGAAAATGGGAGATGCGGGTAGGTCCTGGTGGAAGTGGACAGAGCTGGTGTGCTTTCTTGGAAGAAAGCCTCAGGAGCCCAGTTCTACCCTGGGAGGTGAGGGCTCTCCAGGTATCAGAGGTGGTTTGAAGGCAGCTGATTTGGAAGTGGGGTATGGAGTATGCTATAGAAAAAGAGCTAACAGTGCTTGCTCATAGGTTAAATAGGGACAAGGAGAGAGAGGTTCCAGGAGGACCCTCTGCAGGGCTGTCCTGGGCCTCGTCTCCTCCGCTACCCCACCTTCCCTGATAATGAATGGCAGCCTCTGCCCTGGGCACAGTGTGGGCTTCTTCAGAGCAAGTTCTGTGCCTGTCTGTTGAACGGCTTGTCTATGGTACCGTTTTCCACAGTCAGCTGGGGGTCAGGTCAGGACCTCCACTCCCTATGGTCTAGGTCCTAGAACTACCCAGAAGGCCGTCTTTCACCTGTGCCCCATGGCTTCTGGTAGCTGGTCCTCAAATTTCATGTCATTTCTCTCCCTGTGCCTTTAAACCTTAATCTGCATATTCAGACCTGAGTGTCTATGTACTCCTCCCACATAACCTGCGTGGCCCAAGCAGAGCCTCATGCTTTAGCTGAGAGAGGCAGAAAATGGGTTTGTTTACAACTTCCTGGTTTCTAGGGAACCTGTCTAAACTTCCGCCTAGAGTTCATCAGTCCTTCCACACCAGCTTGGGGATTGGGGAGCTGTGAATTGCTGTGGATCCCCTGTCAAACACAAACCTGGGCCATGGTACCTTTCTCCAGGGCCTCTGACAACAGGCTCCACTCTGATGGGTATTAGGATCATCTACTTGGCCCAGAGCAGCGATGCTGTAATCCCCACTGGTCCTGAGCAGTGGCACAAGAGTGTGAAGCTGTCACAGTCGCCTGCTGGAGCCCCTACTGGTTACATATTCCCAGCCATACGGACAAGCCCAGCCGTCCTGGAAAGCTCTAGGGGTTGTGACAGGAGGGGGTAGGAGGAAGGACTGGTGACATCTTGCAAGGGCGTGTCAGAGTGTCCCAAGTGTGCAGCCCTGACCTCAGCCTGGCTCAGAGGAGGTGTGAGCTGAGTGTCTTCCTGGCAGCGTCGGCTCCTGAGGGCACGGACTGCACCCTGGTGGCGGGGGCGTCTGGGTGGGCAGGCAGCGCATCTGTACAGTGTGTGCGATGCTCCTGCCCTGCCTCCACGGTCTGCACTAGATCAATGACCTTCACTCCTAACAGGACTGGACAGTTCTAACTCCATCCTCTCGGGCTTTGATCTGATGAGAGGCCAGCCGCTCCAGGGCTCACAGCTGGGGTGGGGATCTGGGGAGGGAGGTGCCAGCTGAATGGGAGTGAGGTCAAGCTCTGCGTCACTCCCGAGGTGAAGCTGTGCTAGAAATGACATGCGGACCCCTAGGTCCATGCCCCTCTGGGCCAGACAGAAACGGGATCAAGATATCTTTCAGGTTTCTAGTCTGTACCCAAAATTCTACCGTGTCTCTCAGCTCTGGCCTCTGAACTTCCTGTCTGAAAGAAGACCACTGGGTTACACCAGACACCGATCCAAGGGAAGCAGGATGGGGGCGAGCTTGCAGTTCCCCTTCTAGAACCGGTGCTAGGTGTCATCAAATTGATGTTTGACTCTTAGCAACCCCGTGTGACAGGTGAGATGTGCTCAGTAGTGTTTGCTTGGTTGTAATTTTTAAGGGGTCAAGTCACCAGGCCTTTCTTCTGCAGAACTACTGGATGGTTTCAAACCATGAACCCCTCGGTTGGTAGTCAAGGGCTTAACTCTTGCGCCACCAGGACACCTTCTTCAAGAACTGCCCTGGGACTGGTCAGTGATGCTTTCACAGGGCTGAGGTCGCGTAAGGTTTCTGTACTGTCTCTATCTCTGTGAGCTCAACATCCACAGGAAAATCCAGGTGCTCCCTCAGTGGCTTTTCTTATAGTTCTTTAGGCTCCCCTCGTCCCGTCTCCTCACAGCCTGCCCCAGGCCACCTTTATTCTCCAGTCTGGGCCAGAGAGGAGACCTGAGCAAAATGTTAGTGTTGGAGCCCAGTGACTACCACATGGAGACAGAAGACAGCCCATAGGTCTAGTGTGGCCCCACCTCCCCAGACCCTAGGTGGTCACCCACGTCACTGTCCAGTCAGGTCTCATGCCCCTTGTCCCCTGTGAACCTGCCCTGAGATATCACTTCTTCCACTCACCACTCAGCTTTGCTCACTGGTCATTTCCTCAGCCTCTCTCTCCTCACTGCCCTCTCTGGGGAGCAGGACTCTCTGGCCCTGAGCCTTTGTACGGCAACATGGAATTGGGACCCCATGGCCAAGGGGGACTGGAAGGAGGGAGATGTAATTAATCACTAGTTTCTTCTCCAGAAATGCTAATCAGGAAAAGCAATTAAAAGCAACTTTTTTCCCTTAGTAATCTGTGTTAAGAGCTGGTAATGAAGTTTAGGGCCGTTGTGACTCAATATTTCAGCTTCAGCGACTCAAGTCAAAACAATCCAAGCCCAGGAGTTTGCCAGCAGCGGAGCTGGGCCTGGGCAGCAGCTGTGAGTCCCACCCGTTCTTCACGTCACTGCGTCACCGCTGTTCTACTTAGCAAGGCTCCCCAGGCAGGGAGAGGAGCAGTCCTAGGTGGCCGGGGAGAGCCTGGGCGACACCCCAGGGTGTCCCAGGATACCATGGGGAGGTCCAGAACTTAAAAATGCTTCTTAGGGGGAAATGCTTAGGGACAGGATAAGGGCTTCAGAAGTGAGGTTGAGTGGCATTGGTGGGGCCAGGTGAGAGAAAATGGGTGCCTGAGGTGAGCCAAGGCTCAGTCATTTGGGGCTTAGAAGAGGTGGTGGTCCAAATCTTAACCTCTGATCCTTGGTCAGTAATTTTTCATTCATCCACCAGGCATTATTGAGAGGCTGCTACATTGGGGTAATAATAGATGATAGAGTGATAGAAAGATGATCAATAGATTGATAGATCAATCTGTCATTGTAGACAATCTGTCATTGTAGACAGACAAGTAGACAGATCCATAGATAGATCAGTAGATTAGATAGATACATAGATAGAAACATAGATAACGGATGGATGGATGGACGGATAGATACATACATACATACATAGATTTGATAGATACATAGACAGACAGACGATGGATGGATGGATAGATAGATAGATAGATAGATAGATAGATAGATAGATAGATAGATAGATAGAGATAGAATTCCATTGTAGACAGGTAGAGGCTTTGCCTACAAAACTGAAAGGCAACCCCAATACCCACTCACGACCATCAGGTCAGAACCAGCTCTCAGCTGACCCTCCAGCAGATTTTTGGAGTCTAGATCGTGCTGGAGAAGATTGCCCATCTTTTTCCTGAGAAGCCACTGATGAATTAAAACCACCAGAAAGGCACCAGTTGTGGATTCACAGCATAACTGTCTCTGTACTGTGGTCACCCGAGCTCCCTAAAGGATTGAAGATGCTCAGAATCGAACGCAGGACCTCATGCGTAGTAAGCGTGAGCTCTATCACCGAGCTCCCTTCCCACAACAGCATGTAAAACAGTGAAATCTTTCCAGTCCTGCATCGTCCTCACGGCCACCAGCATGTTAAACCCACTGCTGTAATTATTTCATCAATCTGTCTCACCGGTGGTCCTTGCCCTCACTGAGCCTGTGTTTCACAAGTGTGATACGCTCGCTCTCTAGCGATTGAGCCCTCCTGCTGACATGTCCAGAGAAAATGAATTAGAAAGTGTTGTATTGTGATCCCTACCATATGATTTTCATTGGCTAATTTTCAGGAATAGGCAGCCAGACCTTCCTTCCTTCCTAGCCTTAGTCTAGAAGTACCACTGAAACATGTCCACTGTGGGTTACTCTGCTGGTATTTTAAATGCCAGGGTCGTCTTCTAGCATCACAGCAACACACAAACCAGCTGAGTATAACAGACTGACAGGTGGACCAGTCCTCCCAGGCGCTGGAAATGCGTTCTTGACCCGGAGAAGTAGAACAATCCTGCTCTGTGGAGTTGATACTTAGTGGAAGGAGACAGATGATAAATAAGACAAATAGATAAAAATAGGTGTTCAGTGGAAACGTGTGAAAGGAGAACATGAATGCATACTTGGAGAACTGTCTCATGAGGACATTGCTGAGACGGTGATGTTTGAGTAAAGCCAGAAAGGAGGTAGGAGGGTGACGCTGATGTCTGAGAAGAGCATCCTTGTCAGTGGGGAGCAGCAGGTGTGAGAGCTCAGAGGCAGCAAGGAGGCAGGAGAAGAGCAAAATGGACCGTGGGGTCAAGAGGGCTGCTGGGAGGGAGCCCACAGCTGGCTTTTGTGTGAAATAAGTGCTTTTTGAAGAGTTCTGGTGACATAAATGGATTAAACACAGGCCTTTATTAGCAAACAAGACCCACTTGCTGATGCCTCCTCTCCTGGATCTCATGTTGTTGTTAGGTGCCATCAAGTCAACCACAACTCACAACAAACCTGTGAATGACAGATCTGAACTTGGTGCCTTGCTGTGTCACCCTCACCGTCTCTGATATACTTATTACAGTCACTGTCAGTTCATCCTGTTGTCATCAAGTCAACCTCCAGCTCCTGGCGACCCTGTACGCAGTAGAATGACTCACCGGTGGCCCTGTACTATCTCCATGACCAGTTGTGAATCACAGCATTGCGATTCATAGAGTGTTCATGGCTGACTTTGAAAAGTTGATTGCCAGGTCTTTCTTCCTAGTCCCTCTTAGTCTGGGAACTTCTAAAACCTATTTCAGTATCATACCAATGCACAAGGCTCCACTGGCAGATGGCTAGAGGGCTGCATTTGAGATGCATAGCTGGGAATTTCCCCAGTCTCTAGTATGAAAGACAAAATTTGTACCACTGAACCACCACTTCCCTACCCTTATTGTTATTGTTATGTGCCATCAAGTTGCTTGTGACTCATAGCGACCCTATGTACAAGAGCCCTAAATGCTGCTTTATCCTGTGTCAACCTCGCCATCTCAGACACACTCATTCCCACCACCCCAATCACAGAATCGATCCATCTCATTGAGGGTCTTCCTCTCCTGCGCCTTCCCTCCACTCTCCCAAACATGATGTCCCTCTCCAAGGATCAGTCCCTCCTTGCAACATGCCCAAGGTATGTCAGACGAAGCTTCAGAATCCTTGACTCCAAGGAGCACTCCGGCTTCACCCTCTCCAGGACAAACTTGCTTGTTCTCCTAGCAGTCCATGGTATATTCAACACTCTTCTCCAGCACCACAGCTCAAAGGCATCAATTCTCTTTCTGTCGTCCCTATTCACTGTCCAACTCTCTGATGCATAGCACGTAATTGCAAAAACAATAGCCTGGATCAGGCGCACCTTAGTCTCCAGCCTGACATCATTGCTCTTCAGTACTCTTGAGAGGTCCCTCACAGCTGACTTTCCCAATGCAATTCGTCTATTGATTTCCTGGCTGCTGTTACCAAGAGTGTTGACCATGGAGCCAAGTAAACGAAAACTGTTAACAATCTCAATCTCTTCACCATCCATACTGATGCTGCCAATTGGCCCAGTGGTGAGAATTTTGTTTTCTTGATGTTGAGCTGCAATCCGTATTGAAGGCTGCAGTCCCTGACCTTCTGTTGTTGTTAGGTGCTGTTAACTTAAATATGACTCATAGCGACCCTATGAACAACAGATCTGAACCCTGTCCTATCCTATGCCATCTTCATAATGTCTAAGATACTTGAGCCCATTGGTGCAGTCACTGTGTCGTTCCATCTGGTTGACGGTCTTCCTCTCTTTCGTGGCCCTCCAGCTTCCCAAGCGTGATACGTCCTCCTCCAAGGAAGAGCCTGTTCTAGCAACATGCCTAAAGTGTGTGAAGCAAAGCTTTATTATCTTTGCTTCCAAGGAGCACTCTGGCTGTACTTTCTCCAAGACATACTTGTTTGTTCTTTTGCCAATCCATGGAATATTCAGCACTTTTCTTTAACACTAAAGCCCAAAGGCATCCATAATTCTTCTATGATCTTTACTCATTGTCTAAGTTTCAGATGCATAGCAAGTGATTGCAAAGACCATAGCCTGAATCAGGTACACCTTCATTTTCAAACATATCATTGCTCCTCAGTAATTTGGAGAGGTCCTTGTCTGCAGACTGCAGACCCAGTGCAATAAATCTCCTGATCTCTTAACTGCTGGTACCAAGGGTGTTGATTGTGGACACGAGTAAGATAAAGTCATTGACAATTTCATTCTTCTCCTCATCTATTATGATGTTGCCTATCAGTCAGTCCAGTGAGGGGAATTTTTGTTTTCTGAATCCATCACCTTGCATTTGCAATAAGCTTTCCCTGGGTAGCTGTGCTTGCTGGACCTTCAGTCCTGAAGCAGGTAGCAAGAGAGCTGAGGGGTGCATTTGGAAATCACCCTACCTTGAGGGGCAGTTCAGAAGCAGGGCCTTGTCCCTTTAAGCAGCCCCTCTGGACAGCCCTGGCCTGCTTTATCTGAAGTCCAACCGCATGTTGTTCTAGGACCAATCCGCTTTAGCTAATTAATAATCTGACAGGAGCCACCCAGGGGATTAGCCGCCAAGCTGAGCTCCACCAAGCCCCAGCAAATGAGCCCTGTGCGCCTCAGGGACGTGGAGGTGACTTTGCGGGGTGTGGAGAGCGAGGACCCCACAAGTGAGCTGTGAAGTCGGGTAGTGCAGTAATGACCCGACTAATGTCACAGGGCACTTCTGGAAAGAATTTCCTGGAATGAATCAGCCGTCTAAAGACTGACAGGAGACAGCACTGTCCCTCCCTGTCCTCACAGTCCTGTGCGACCCTCCAGAAATTGTTGGAGGGTGGACAGCAGGGTAACTGGACAAGGGTTGCCAGCATTTGCACATCAAAATATAAGACACTCTGAGGTATTTGCATTTCAGATAAACAGCCAGTAATTTTTAGGGTGAGTCTATTCCATGCAATATATGGGACATAGACTAAAAAGATTACCCGCTGTTTATTTGAGATTCAGGTTTAACTGGGTGTCCTATATTTTCTCTGGGAACCTTAAAGTGGGAAGAGCCAGAGGCATTGAGGCTTCTTGCCAAGGGCAGCCTGGGGCTCCCTCTGAAAGAAGTGGCACCCTTGAGGTGCTGTGTGGAGACTCTGTGAGCAGGGTAGGACTGGAGTCCTGGTACTTCACTGCCTTATACAGGGAGAGGAGAATGGGAACAAAGGTTAGTGGATTGCCCGAATCTCTCAAGTTAGATTTAGGCTCACTGGGCTTGACCGGAGTCTGAATCACTCTGAGGGATCTGTGGCCTATGAATGGGGGAGCAATGCCTCAGGGTCACCTTAGCTTATCAGGAATGGCATGGGGGGACCTCTCCTGGGGAGAAGGTACCTGCCACTGCTTGAGTAACTCTAATACACCTGGGGTCATGATGAGTTGGAATCAACGAGAGGGCAACTGAATAGGTTTGGGGTTGTAGTTCTGGGCCCAAGGAGAAGCCTGTAGGCAGGGCCCTCCTTACCATGGGATAAGCACCTGGTCAGTGGGAACAGCCTTCATGTCCCAAGGCTCTGGACTCAGAAGAGAAATCCCCACACACTGAACTCCACACCAGCCACCCAAGCAAATGAGTGGACTTGGGCCAGCGTCTCAGGCAAGTGGCCCATCCAGTGGCGCTGTGATGTCATTTTGAGGAGGTTTGAAACCTGGTGGAAAAGTTGAGTGGAGTCCTTAATATGCTCTGTTATGACCCCCATTCTTTCCTCTTTAAAAATAATAATTAAAACAAGAAGAAATGAAAAAAGAATTTATTTGAGCATTTAACTCTTTGTGCATGTAGGGAGAATATTCTAATTTTAAAGACGCTCCAAGGGCCTAGTAGGTAAGGAGTTGCACTCCCATCCTAAAGGCAAGTGGTTTGAATCCACCAGCTGCTGCTCAGGAGAAAGGTAGGCAATCTCCTCTCTGAAAATGCTCTGGAGGACAATTATGAGTCGGTTCCAACTCAACAGTAATGAGTTGAGTTTGAGTCTGATTCTAAAAAATCCAGTGGCTCCATATAGCCGCATTACAGCGAAGCTTATAAAGAGAAGGGGTGGGAGGGATTACCTAGAACGTCAATCATCGGCCAATCCTAATGTGATTGGTTGAACTCCCTTACAGCGCTCAGCTGACCTAAGAGTATTAGATGGCCATTCATCAGCCCAGATCATGAGGTCTAGTCCAGAGGTTTTGAGAAATGATTAAAAAATACTTTATTCTTCTGGATGCGAAGTAAATGATCTAAAATCACTTACATTTGCATTAGATAAAGTCTGGGCTAGTTTATGGCTAACAAATGTCTTTGCTACAAAGCTTCACTCATTGTGTTGAATTGAGCTTCAGTTTCATATGGAAATTGTTGGTACTAGTCCTTTTTCTCATTAATACTTATTAGTAATAATTCTGTTGATACATATTAGTATTATTAAGAATCATTAATCTTAATCATGAGCTCTTGTTTTGTTAGCTTCATGGTTAAGGAGACGTGCTGCTAATTTAAATGTGACACATTTCTGGTAGTTCGAATCCGCTGAGCCTTGTTGAGAGAAAGATGACAGTCTCCTCCCCTGTGGTTTGCAGCCTCTGAAAAGAGGGTTAGCTATGAGTCAGTTCTGACTTAATGGCAATGAAAGCTTAGAGAGAGTTCTCCAGCCAGAAACAAAGACCATAATTTTGTAGGTTACTGGTAGACTAAGGTGTGCCTGATTCAGGCCATGGGTTTTGCAATTACTTGCTGTGCATCAAAGAGCTGGACAATGACTAAAGATGACAGAAGAAAAATCGATGTCTTTGAGTTGTGGTGCTGGAGGAGAGTCTTGACGCTACCACAGACTGCCAGGAGGATAAACAGGTCTGTCTTGGAGAAAGTGAAACCAAGTCTCGCCTTGGAGGCTAGGATTCTGAAGCTCTGTCTCACATACTTTGGGCACGTGGCCAGGAGGGACCAATCCTTGGAGAAGGACATCATGCTCGGAAGGGTGGAGGGACGACGCAAGAGAGGAAGACCCCGAATGAGATGGATTGACACAGTAACTGAGGTAACAGGGGTAAGTGTGTTGGAGTCAGTGACTTTAGCTCAGAACAGGGCAGGCTTCAGAGCTATTGTACATAGGATCGCTACGAATTACAGGCAACTTGATGGCACATAACAACAACACAGGTAGTCAATTTGATTATTAATTTTAGGCTCATGGGTGGGATTTTTGCTGTTGGGTGTTATTGAATCCGTTTTGACTCACAGTGACCCTCTACTGACAGAGTAGAACCGCCCTTGGAGTTTGCTTGGTTCTAATCCTCACAGAAGCACATCTCCAGGTCTCTTTTTCCATGGAGTAGGTGGGTTAGAACCACTGACCTTTCCGTTAGCCACTAAGCACTTACCCATAATGCCACTAGAGATTCTTCTGCGGGTAAGAGAAGCTCTTGAAGTCATAATAAGATGCTCATTATTAATTCTTCCACAGTTCTATAGGAATTAACAGCCTCTGAGACTCAGATCCCCCTCCTGTGCCCTCAGAGACCCCCGCCCCAGCGCCCTGGGTTAGCCCCCTGCAGCCTTTCCCGGCACAGCCCCTTGATGAGCCCTGTGGTGGAAGCCAGGGTGGGGTACTGGAGGGGGAGTGGGAACCTCTTCCGCTTCCCAAGCTCTCAGCCTCTTCCCCAGCGTGCCCAGCGGTTTGGCCCTGTTTCGCGAGCAGTCGGCTGCCCGCGCTGCCTCTGACCGCCATCGTTAGCGTGGGTATTTATATTTCATTAATGACATTAAGCCCAAATGGCATTAAAAGCAAAGCTGGTGATAAATAGCTTATTAATAAACAGGGAGTGTGCCGGGCTGCCTGGCCTCTCCCAGCCCGGGTGTTAACCCTTGCTGCCCTAGAATAAATAGACTTCACCCCAAAGCACCCCGTTAGCACAGGACAGGAAGAACTCCACAAGTCTCTGCTCTCTCAAGCTTCGTTGGGGTCAGGGCGTCTTGGATCCCATCTGAGCCAGTTCTGGTCCAGTGGACTCACAGACCAAGGCCCACCACCTCCGTGCCTCCCATCAGACAAACCTTCCCTGCTAGTTCTGGTTCTGGGTTTAACAGGTGAGGAAATGAACATTTCCTCACCTGTTAAACGAGCAGCCAGCCCTATGCCGGGGACTTAGCTCTTTCCCATCACTCGGGGACTCTTTCTGAAAGGAGGCTCAGAGAGTGTTGAGAATCAAAGAAAAAGATGCTCAAGAATTTGGCAGTAAAAGTAACGGCAGCAGGAATAATCCTCGCGGCCGTTTGCTGTGTGCCGTGACAGCCAGGTGCCGGGCACACAGTGTCCCTAGGAGACTTCCTCTGGTTCCAGCAATCATCCAGCTCAACCTCCTTTAATAACTGCGAGAGACTTGAGGTCCAGAAGAGTGAAGCAGGTTTGCCAGCTAGTGCCACAGTGCCACCGGGGCCTGGATGCCACACCTGTAGAACACAGTTTTAAGTCCCCTGTACTTCCTCACTGCCCAGAGGACCTGCTGCAGGGGGGCAAGGCTCCCCCTGGCTTCTAGGTCTGGGATTTGCCAGGGCTTCTCAGAGTTGTGACTCAAGGCTTTGCTCTCTTGAAGGGCCACTCTGGTAAATGATGCCCCGGTCTAGGTGAATCCACCTTTCATACCTACCACATCACAGACCACCTCCCCTCCCTAGAATGTGGAGGTGGCAAGGGAAGGGATGCCTATGGTGCCATCAAAACTCCAGCCACTTGTTTCGCTTGAAACAGTGGCTCCCACTTGGGAAGTTTGAAATTTGCAGTCAGTGTTTCTCGAATGGATGTCCTGCCCTTGCCATTTCCAGGAGGCCCTGGGTGGTACAAATGCCTTAAATGTCTCACTTGCCCCTCTTGGGTGGTGCAAATGGTTAGCATGCTTGGCTACTATCCAGAAGGTTGGCAGTTCAAGCCCACCCAGAGGCATTTTGAAAGGCTTGGCAATGTACTTCTGAAAAATGAGACATTGAAAACTGCGCTGACACTCACGGGGGCTGTAAGTCAGAATCAACTTGACAAGAGCTGGTAACACTGCCAAGAAATGGGCCAATTCAACATAGGGTCCCCCCTGGCACTAGCCCTGGCACTAGACTAGCCAAAGGCAAGAGAAACTTACCTTGTCCATACTTTTGTTAAGAGGCTCTACTTAGATTTCCCACCCAGGCCCCCCATCTTCCTTTCTCCTCCTCAAAAGCCCCTGTCTGTGGGGAGACGATCTGGGCCCAGGTCTAAGGAAAGAGGAGCAGGGACCTCTCCTGGGGATTTTACTGCAGAACAGGGAAGGATGTGGGGGTGGGGGCAGAGAGAGAACTGCCATGTGGTTCCAGAGAAAGGCTGGTGCAGAGGCCACATCTCTGGGACCATCTGGTTCTGTCTGGTAAGCACTCTGGGAAGATGGAGAGCTAATTAATTAGTCAGCCTCCTGCTTCCTGCTCCAGGGGCCTGGCCTGGCCCGGCCCACCCATTCCCAAGCTAGGAAGGAAGTTGGAAAGCAATGGCCCTGAGGTTCCTCGCCCAAGAGGGGAGCCCCTGCTCACCTTGATGGAGGGGAACCTGCCTACCTCCCCAAACAGAAAAGCAGGCAGGAGGGAGCTGGCAGGGAGGCCACACTCAGCCACCATGTGGTGTCAAAAAATCTCGGTTCATACCACCTTTCCTCTTCCCAGGGTGACCTTCCAGCTTGCTTTGACCACACAGCCCTTGGCTGCACTGACCAGGCCTGATGGACGACTGCAGGTCAGAGGTCCTGCAGAGTCATGACTGTCACTTCACACTCAGTACAAAACTCACTGTCACCATGTCCACCCTGACTTGGAGGACACAGTAGAGCTGCCCCTTACGATTTCCAGGCTTGTGAAAGCAGATGGTCGTATCTCCCCACAGAGCGGCTGGAGGGTTAGAACTGCTGGCATTTTGGTCAGATGCTTTGTCAAGTGCTTTATCCCTTGCACCATCAGGGTTTCACAAAGCCAGGCATTCAATTGGAGATCAAGAACCCTGTACTGGAGCGGCCGGGGTGGGACCAGCGAGGTCTGCTTGGCCTTGGTCTCCTTCTGTAAAATGGGGACGCAGAGCTTTCTTTGCAGGCATGTGGTGGTAAAGTGGCTGCAGCAGCACCTGGACCCAGTAGTTGCCATCTCAGTGGCAGCTGCTGCCCTGATGACTGCGGGGCCTGTGGTCTCTGGTGGTTTTGTTCTAGAAACAGGAAGGGGCGTGGATAGAGAGTGCAGCGCATCCTGCAGGACCCGGCCTGTGCACCTGCTGGGGAGGGGTGGCTGCCATAGGTAGGGGCCAGCTGGACCGTTCCATCAGTTTCCGGAGCACGTTCTCCTGTTGGAGGCTGGGGCGGGAGGGCGGGGACAGAGGAGACTTCTGAAAGAGGAGCATGATGCACCCTCCTCTCCGTGAGGGCTATTCTGGGACAGGAGCAAGGCCAGGGTATGGCCAGCTCTGAGTCTGGACAGCTGCACGGTCCATGGGAGACTAGGAGGGAACCTCAGCCTCGCTGCTCTTGCTACTTTGGACGCCATGTGCAGTAACACAGAGTTTCTCTCCTCTAAACTTGGAGGCGCCCACTTATAGTAGGTGCCCCTTAGGGCTGGGCTTGAGTTAGCAGTTACCACCGCCTCCTGGTCCCACTCCGCTCTGCCCAGAGCCAGGACTGTGACAGCAGCTTCTTCCTGCCTGACACAGTTGAATGTCTTGCTCGCCGCTGGGACCTGGCGGTTGTTACAACATCCATGGCATGCTGCTGTTGGGCCACTTCCTGGCATGCACTAGACCAGGTCCTTGGCAAGGTCTCGGCCTGGGGATTTGACTGGTCCACTGGGTTGCACCCATTTATATGAGAGTTGAGAATCTAGACCACCTCCCTCTACAGATCTCAACCTTGCGGGTCTGTCCCCAAGGACCAGTCCTGATTTTCATGTCCAGCCCTGCCCTGAGCCTGTTTTTCCCAAAGGCCATAGGCTATCATGGTCTTCAGAATGCCTCATGGAGTGGTCCATGTGTCCTGGGGTGCTTACCTGCCTTAGGGGGTTGCCACGGCCTCTCGGAAACTTCCATAGTGTGTTTACCTGTCACTCTGAAGGTTTTTGCATGTCCACTCCTGGCCAGGAGTGACCACATGGAGAGAAGTATTGGGTTGTTGCTTCTAATCTGCATGATTTCAGTGTCTCCTATTACCCCAGGGCCCAGGAGAAAGGGTTGAGATCCCAGTTTAGAAGACAGCCACAGGGGCTGGAAGAAGGTGTGGGTGAACTGGACAGTGGGCCAGGGAGCTGGTCCTCTTGGCATGATGGGCAGATTTTCTAATAAGCCAAAGGCCAGTCCAGATGCAGAGCCTTCCCTGCCCTCCTTCTGAGGGAGTGGAAAATGGCTCACCCTCCTGTTGGCCTTCTGGGTCCTGGACACCAGGGCAACCTTAGCAAGCTGGGCTTGGCTGGGCCTTGGAGAAGGACCCAGGACCAGAGCTGGCTCCTGGCTGGGATGTGAGGTGCTGTCTTGACACTGTGCCCGGTCCCCGGTGGCCAGTGCCAGCCTGTTCTGTGGACACTCCCAGTGCCACCAGCCACAGGCAAGAGTCTTCATTGTCCGAAGCCACTGGACTTGGGGGGAGGGGCTGTGGCCACTTGCTCCTCCAGGAGGCTAGTTGCACTTTCATTTTTTTTTTTTGCCACTGTTTTTTCTTGGGGTCTAATTAAAGACTTGGAGCCGTTTACAGCCTGTGGTTGGCGTTTTATTTGGATCCTTGGCAATTACCTCTGCTCTAAAATAAGTTTCGATGAAACAGGGGTAGGGTTTTTCTTTTTTGGCCCAAGTTCTCACCTTTAATTTTAGGGGTGTGTGTGTGTGTGTGTGTGTGTGTGTGTGTGTGTGTGTGTGTGTACGCGCGCGCGCGCACGTGCTCGCGCGTCTGTCTGTTAAGAGCTGGGGAATAATGAACCCACTCCCTCCTCCCTTTTCCAAATCCCTGGCTCCTTCTCTCTGTCCCTATCTCAAGTGTCCCCATGGCCAAGGCAGAGGCCTGGACAGCAGGAACAGTATGTCCCCAGCCGCGCCCTGCCCCGAGGCAACCTGTAACAACAGGCAGGCCATCTGTTGACTCTGCCCCAGTTTCTTCACCTGTGAAATGGGGTCAGGCGGGCTGGACCTGCCCGAGGCTTTCCCTGCCGGGCAGCTTCAAACCAACACTCTTGCCACAGCAGAGTAAGGCCATCCCCAGGGGTGGGAGGGAGCCACCCCCAGTGTCAGTCGCCCCATTTCCCCTCTTGATCAAGACGCCTGCCTTTTACACAGGATTGTACCGCAGCTTCTTCAGTACTTTCCACCTCGCTTCTCCCAGCTATCCCAGGAAGCAGCTGTATTATCCCCCTTTTTAGTGGGACCATGAAGTGGTTCAACATAAATTAGGGGCTTTTCTGCTATGACTTAGCTTAAAAGGGACAGAGCCTGCTGGGATTCAAACCCCAGTCCTCTGATCTTTAAAATCCACACCCAGGACCAGGAACATAATTGGTGAGGCACGATGCAGAAATGAAAATGAGCAAAACCCCTGGTCCTACATGAAGGATTTAAGGCGGGATAGATCATGAGCCCCATTGTGGACCCTTCTAAGTGTGGGTGCACAAGCTGCTTGAAGTCTGCCCACCCCTTCTCTTTGACCTTGTTCCTGCCTTCATGGTTAAAGGTGAGTAGGTTCAGCCTCGTCTATCGTGGCTGCAGCCCTTTGGATGGACAGGACTCTGGACTCCAAATTTTAGCCCTTTGTCCATTCTGCCTGACCTTGTCTTATAAAGTAGCACCATACTCTACATGCTCTAGCTGTAGCATGCCCTGAGGTTCTCTGGAGTCCCTTAAGGACCCCAGGCCTTTTTAAGGCCATCTGCAAGGCAACAGAAAAATCAGTCACCATCAAGTTGATTCCATCTCCTGGTGACCCCACGAGTCAGAGCAGAACTTTGCCCCATGGGGCCCCACAGTTTAGAGTAGGACTGTGTCCCATGGGACCCCAAGAGTCAGATCAAGACTGTGCCCTGTGGGACCCCACGACTCAGAGTAGAACTGTGTCCCATGGGACCCCACGAGTCAGACTAGGACTGTGCCCCATGGGACCCCACAAGTCAGAGTACAACTGTGCCCCGTGGGACCCTACGAGTCAAGGTAGGACTGTGCCCTGTGGGACCCCGTCAATCAGAGCAGGACTGTGTCCTGTGGGGCTTTCAGTGGGTGATTCTTCAGGAGTTGATCACCAGGCCTTTCTTCCGAGGCTCTTCTGGGTGGACTCAGTCCTCCAGCCTTTTGATTCGCAGCCTAGCATGTTAACCATTTACACCCCACAGAGACTCCTTAGAGCCATCAGAAGTAAGGAAATCAAAGATACGTTTGGTAAAAACCCTGTTTGCTGGAGGCAAGGTGGGTGAGTTTTTGGAGTAACGTGGACTCCTTCTGGAGTCTGATACAGTCTGACAAGTTGAAGCTAGTAGTGGCCTTCCAAAAGGACTCACTGGCATTGCCTTTGAGTCAAAAGCCACTCATAGCTGACCCTGCAGATGGTTTTCGAGAGGCTGTGAGTTGCACGGGAGGATCATCTTTTGCCTGCAGAGCCGTGGGTGGATTCAAACTGGCCTTTAGATTAGCAGTGCCGTTCTCTATGAACGACATCATCAGGGTTCCCTGCTAAAAAGATCCAGGCCGGAGCAGACTCTGAGCATTGTGCTGGAGGTGAAAGATCAAGAGACCCTTTCCTGGGATGGTCTCGGACACCTACCCCACCCCCCCCATGGCTGGGACTTGGGAGTAGCCGTGGAATCCTGGGCTCCAGGATGTTTCTGAAAGTGGGTGGACCTCTGGATGTACGTCTGTGTAAACCAGTGTGTGTGTGTGTGGCTCCGTGAGGACACAGCTCCTTCCCTAGCTGTTTAAACAAGGACTGTTAGGGGGCATGGGCTCTCTTGCTGACTGCTCCCCTGGTGAGGCAGACTTCACCTGTCCACCTGAGACTTCCCTCCTGGTTGGTACACAGCTGCCCACAGCCCTTTCCTCCCCGCTGGTGGACACCCAGGGGGATCTGGTGTCGTAGTCCCTAGGAAGTTGCCTGCACACTCAAAGGCCCTACCTTTTTGGTAGTTTGAAACTTATCAATGGCAACCTGGGAAAAAGACAGGCAATCTTCTCCTGTGTGATTCACGTCCTCTGAAACCTGCTGGGAGTCAGCTATGAGTCAATTCTGACTCAGAGCTGATGAATTGGGGGTGGGGGTGGGGTGGGAGGTTTTTTCAGTGGACAACTATCCCCAAAAAATCTGGGTTCCAGACCCACTTGACCCAAGGACCCCACCCCCTGCACTCTCTGCCATTGCATCTGCTTCCTAGAAAACCCTCTAGATTTGGGGATTTGGGCAAGCTAGAGGATGAAATGCCCTGGAAACGCCTCACTAGCTGTTTCTATGAAAGAAGGAAGCGACTCCATCTAAAATTGAGGGTGGGGAGGGGGGTGGGAATCCCATAGACTTAAGGTCTGAGGTGTTTGAGGGTGGAAGAGAGAGTGCCCGAGTTTCTAAGGACTGATTAGATGGCATGCCAAGTGTATTAAATTTTGCAGACATTTTAACAGCAATATGCTGGATACTTGGGTGTCCCCTGAGGCGGCTGGATTTTTTATATCCTTCACGGAAGGTCAGAACCCTCTTCTGCCTGCCTCCCCCCTCCCCCATGCTCTTCTCTCTCCCTCTCTGACTCTCACCCTCCCTCTCCTCCACAATTTCCCTTGCTTCTTGCTCTCTGTTTATGGAGAGCAGAAACGATGCCTCTGTTCCCAGCCCGGAGCGAGTGAGCAAGCCCTCCTGCCCTCCTGTCCAGGACAGGCCCGAGTGAGAAGCTTGATTTCAATTTTCTCTACTCTCTTCCCAACCTCCCCCTCCCACTTTGGAGACTGTTGTAAGATCTGCCCCCTCCCTTATTTTTATAGGGGGAAAAAGGCAGGAAAAGAATCCATCTGGCATATGAATAATTGAAATGGCTCAACTCTGTTCCTGTTGCCGCTGTTTGTTCTCGGCTCCCCCCGGCCCCAGCCCATCCCCCTGGGTCCGGGTCTCTAAGCAGAGGATGTGTGGGGCATTCTCAGGAGGTTCTCGGGGGCGTTTGGAAATGGGGTTTCTTTCTGCCTGTCTACAGGGACAGCTTGCATCTGGCAAGTCTCTCCAAGTATCACTCAAACTTGAAGGGTCCTCAGCCCTTGGACCTCAAAAGGCATCATCCCTTGACCTTGATCCCCCCCTAAGGAGTCTATCTGGCCCATTATCTGACTCTTTCTCCATGCCCCCCCCCCCGATGCTGTCCCTCCAACCTGAGAGTTCTGTGCCCAGTGCTCGCCCAGAGGGTCAGGGGCTGGGGGACTCTTGATTAAAGGAAGGGGTCCTTGTTGTGCTCACAGGAAACAGCTCATTCTGCGGGGGTCCAAGGACTGCCACTCACCCCTAGTCACCACCCCACTGAAGCCAGAAGCTGACCTAGGTGCCTTGCCTGGGTTCCAGATCTCTGGGAGTCTTCGTCAGCCCATGCCTTTCGCCACCCTCTGCCCCTCCAAATGCCAGCAGCATGGCCCCGGGCAGGGGCATATGCCCAGCTTCACTTCAGCGTCACACACCAGCCCTTTGGTTGGGAGTTCTGAAAGATGGGAATTTTCAACTTGTTTCCCACCAGGACAAGTTGGAAGAAAGCACAGCAGCAGGAGGTTGGGGCTGGGGCAGGCAGGAGCGAGGACCTGGGCGGGCTCAGCTCGGCCTCCCGCTCGCTCTGCGGGGCCTGGGCCAGCTGCACACCACGCGCCTGTGTCTGGGGCCTGAGGATTCACTGTCTCTTTAAAACCATTTAGAGGAAAAACAAAAGAACTTTAGTGCATTAATTCTAGATGAAGATGGGCCTCCAGATGACAGCCTGATCCACATTATTCCCCACAAGACAACTCCCTCCTCTCCTCCCCCCTCCTGCCCGCCTGCCCCCGCTGTCCAGCCTTCGCCAGCACCGATGGCTCTTGCTTTGTGAAAAGCTGACATAGGATTCCCTATGAAGTGTATTCATGTGCTTAATTTCTGCAAAGCCAATATTTAGTTGGTTTGTTTGGGACATCATGTCTGTATCATGTGGGAACTTCAGGCTCACAGCCGAGAGACCTGTCACTATAAAGTGCTGTGGTCTGTGAGTGCTTCAGGCTCGCCAAGCGAACATGGAACCTGTAAAGTGCTGTGTTGTGTGCAGGTCTGAGTGTGCTCTAGGCTGGCCAAGCGACCATGGGACTTGTCACTGTAAAGTGCTGTGTGGGTCTCAGTGTGCTCCGGGCTGGCCAGGCAACCATGGGATTTGTGAGATGGCGAGCCGCTGTGGGACCTGTCACTGTAAAGTGCAGTGAACAGGTGTGTGATCAGGATGGCCGAGCAGCCACAGAGTGGGGCACATGCATCAGGGCAAAGTGGCGAGTGTCCCTGTCCCTGACGTTCCTGGTCAGGGAAACTATTGATCTGTAAAGATACCCCTGTAGAAGGAGGTGTGAGTAGCTTTGGAACTTTCTAGATCGTTCCTGGCTTCATTAAAAAAAAATGCCAGTGAAGCAAAAAAATAATCATCAGGTGAAATTGAGATCAGGTTCATTAATATATAACTCTATCTGTATATATGTAATATATATAAAAGTCATTTGTAAAGACTCCTGCACACATTATAAAAGCTGCAAAATGTCTGGCTTTCCAGGGCCTGGTACAAATAATTAGGTATTTATATCCAATAAAACTGGTTTGATGGGGAAATCGTTTCCCTCCATGTGGATTCTCAGTGGAGAACCAGTTTCGGTGGTTGGGTGGTTGGTTTTTTCCCCCCCTTTCTTTTTTTCTTTGGATAATAAAACCAGGAGTTTGGCACCAACAAATGTATTTCCTGTAAATATCTAAATCGCTTTCTTCCATTGTGAACTCGGCAAGGCGGGCCCTGTCACGCCAGTCCAGCCCACCACTCCTTTCCAGCCTTTCTCTTCTCTGGGGAAATGTGTGTGTGAAGCCCCATCCCTGCCCAGGGCCAGTGCTGGGACGTGTGTGTGCCTGTGTCTGCTACTCTGTCGTCTTTAGCCATGGCCAGCCTAGAACATTTGTCAGTGCAGGAGGAGGCCAACTTGTCTAGTCTTTTATCGTCTTAATTTTTTCATTTTGTTTCTTTTCTTTTACTTTCCTCCTTTCTCTCTGAGTAATTCTCACTGTCCCTTACCACCTAAATGTTCTGTTTTATGAAGAACATCCCACCCCATACCTTCCCCTACTTCCAAACTCCCCAGCTCTGCTGGCTGCCTCTCCCTCCTTTGGGGTCTGCCTCACAGTATGCCCTGAGGGAAGTCTGCTCCCATACCCCGACTTGGAGGAGACCCCCTACCCCACCCTGTTTCTCTTCCATCTGCTGCACAGTCATGGCCAGATGGAGCCAGAAAGACCTATTGATGCCGAAGTCTTACACTCCCATTATACAGATGTGGATCTAGATAGAGCCCAATGGAAGTGGGGCCAGGGAATGGGCCTGGCAGGCTGCAGGTTCACAAATGGGACAGCATAGAGCTAGGGCCAGAAGCGAAGTCCTTCCGCTAGTGACGTCCTGGGAGTGTTGAGGACAACAGGTCTGCCTCTGCTGTTGGGAGGCTTTGCACAGACTTTCCTTTCAAAACCCCATGGTTCCCTATTTGTCTCATGGGATTGGTCTTTTTTATGTCAGAGAGTCACTGGGAGTTGTGAGTGAACTAAAGTATGAGAAGCTCTTGGTATTCAGGACATCCATACCCATAAGGGTGGCAGAAGGCATCACTAATCAAGTCCTGAGGTGCTACAAATGGTTAGTGCACTCCTATGCTAGCCAAAAGGTTGATGGTTCGAGTCTACCCACAGGTGCCTTGGAAGAAAAGACCAGGCAATCTACTTATGAAAAATCAGCCATTGAAAACCCTGTGGAGCTCAGTTTTGCTCTGCTATGATGAGGACACAGTGTGTTGCTATGACACTGGTGAGACAATGTCCCCAGAAGGCCCCAGCTGTGTGGTAGGATGGCTTTGTCTACTTCTTCCATACATGGTTGGATCCAGCCTCTCCAGAGGAACCCCCTCGGGTTCCAAGCACCTCAAAGCCTCCCCATGTTCAGGCCCTGCCACTTCCAGTGGGACCACCAGAGCAATGGAGATGAGTAAACACAAGCTGTTGGCATCAAGCTTTGGTCAGGAACTAGAAACTCAAGAGAGTTCCTGAGAAATGAAGAGGTGACTGTTCTGTCTTTGACAAAGGCCCCTCCTGTCCAGGACATTTGGGCCAAACTATCGCTACTAAAAGAACAAACATATCTTTCTTAGAGGAAGTGCAACCAGGGTGCTTCTTAGAGGCAAGGACATGAAATCTTTGTCTCCATGCTTTGGACATGTCATCAGGAGGCACAAGTCCTTAGGCAAAGATATCATGCGAGGAAAGCTAGACGGTCATCAAAAGAGAGGGAGACGCTCAAGGAGGTGAACTGACACAGTGACTGCCACAGTAGGCCTGGGCACAGCAGACATCATGACAATGACATGGACAGAACAATATCTATTGTTCATAGGGTCGCTATGGTCGTGATGTTAGGCGCCACCAAGTCATAGCATACAACTGATAGCAACCCTGTGAACAACAGATCTGAAACCTGACCTATCTTGTGCCATCCTTATCATCTCTAACACACTTGAGCCCCTTGTCTCAGTCACTGTGTCAGTCCGTTTCATTGAAGACCTTCCTCTCTTTCACTGACCCTCAACTTTCCCAGGATGGTATCTTTTTCTGAGCATGATGTCCCTTTCCAAGGAATGTTGTTGCTGTTGTTGTTCTTGTGCACTATAGAGTTGGAACCCTTTGGCAGGTTTTCAGAGGCAATTAATTGGACAGGAGGAGATTGCCCATCCTTCTCCGGCAGAGTGGCTGGTGGCCTCGAATCATGAGCCTTTGGGATTGCAGTGCAGCTTCTTGCCACTAGGCCACCAGAGCTCTGACAGCCTCTCCTAATAACCATCCTTGCCTCCAAGGAACACTACGGCTACACTTTCTCCAAGACCTATCTGTTTGTTATTTTGGCAGTCTATGAGATATTCACTCTTCTCCAACACCACAACTCAGAGGCATCAGTTCTTCTGTCATCCTTATTCATTGTACAGCTCTCAAATGCATAGCAAGTGATTGAAAAGACCATGGCCTGGATCAGGTGCACCTTAATCTTCAAACTGACGTCATTGTTCCTCAGTAATTTGGAGAGAACCCTGACAGTGGATTTGCCCAATGCAATATGTCTCCTATCTCCTGAGTGCTGGTACCAAGGCTGTTGATTATGGCTGCAAGTAGGATAAAATCATTAACAGCATCAACTTGACAGCAACATAGCTTGGGCTGTGGAGCCCTGGTGGTGCAAATGGTTAAGTGCTTGGCTGCTAACTGAAAGGTTGGTGGTTTGAATCCTTCAGCGGCTCTGTGGGGAACAAAGATTACAATTTTCTCAAGTTTATGAGGCAGTTTTATTTTACTGGAGGGGATTGATATGAGTTGGAAGTGGGACTGAGATAACTTGGGGTTGCTGTGATAATGAAAGCTATGCCACTGGTGTGTCAAAATCCATAAAGGGTTACCCATGATGGACAGGTTTTAGTAGAACTCCCAGATTAAGACAGACTAGGAAGCAAGATTGGCCATCTCCTTCTTAAATAGCAGGCCTTTAAAAACCCTATGAATAGTAGAGGAATGATCTAACAAAAAAGTTCTGGTGCGCCTCATTTTGACAATGATTTTTTGAAACGAGGAGATTTGAAGTCTCCTGAAGGGTCCGTGGGGAGATGAAGTAGCCAGTGGGCTGGCAGGAGGCAGAATAGGCTAGGGTGGACTGAGATAGGGTCTTTCAGCCCAAGTGGGACCAGTAAGATTAATTACAGTGCAGTGAATAGAGGGGAAATAACCCTTGATGTGCAGCTGGGGCTTTGAGCCAGCAGGCCCTCATCACATGCCATGCACCCCACTCGCTCTCTGCCTGACGCCCTCCTTCATTCTCCCCCAAAAGTAAGGGGTGAGTTAGCCCCTGGAGGTGTGTCCCCATGGTGACACACAGAGTGGCAGGCACACACTTTTTCTGCTCAGTATCCCAAGTGCACACTTGTACACTCACATCTCGAATATTCTCCATCTGTACATATGGCCACACTCTTTATGAGGAGGGGGTTTTCCTGGTTGGACAGACCCCTGAAAGTGGAATTACCTTCCGAAGGAGGTGATGGATTGCTTCGAGGGTGTCTTGGTTTTTTCTAAACTTAAAAAAAAAAAAGAAAAGAAAGAAAAGAAAAAGCAACTCAAAAAGAAACAGCACTCAGGCTTCTCTGACTGGCTCTCTGAGAAGCCAGTCAAATCTCCCCTTGTTGAGAACATTTTGACAGCATAAAATTGCTGCTGGAATGTGACTTTAGTGGAAAAAAAAACCCCTAAAAAAAAAATCCTTCCTTCATGCATATGGAGTTTTTTGGAAAAAAAAAATGGTATTTTAATGCTTTCTATTAAATTGGGACTAAAAGTGGTGTCTTAATTTGCATGCATTAGCATATTTGCATATAGATCACTGAAATGGTGGAAGAGAGAAGAGCCTTTAAATGAAAATTCTTTTAAAGGCACAGGCTTGCCTGCCTCTCCCTGGGGGATTACTCTTGATCTCTCTGCTCACCTCTCACCCCACCCTTTTGTATCATTGCAGTGAATAGACGTGAGGGGCAAGGCTTGCCTCTCTTATTGTGTCTCAAGGCCACCTCAGTGGACCTGGGGAGCTCTAGCCTGTGGTCAGTTGGCCCTGCTGTGTCCTGGAGCAGGCTGGACTCCCTAGGATCTGAAGGGTGCTCCTTCCTGTCTCTGCAGCAGAAACTCCAGAGGGAGGGGAGGACCTGTGTCCACAAACATCAGGCAAGTGGCCTCTCAGCTCTGGGTTCTCCAGGGCTCGAGCACTGGCTTGGCTGTCTTTTTTCTGTGCTACCCCAAGCCCTCTTGGTTCTCTGTAAGCCAGAGAGGGGCACCTGTCTTGCCAGCTACTAGCATGAACTTGTAGCCACCTGGTACCGAGGAAGGAGTGGGATGGGGTGCTCTCCGATTTGCTGGCATTTTCCAGGATGTCAACACTTTAGGAACTTCCGGGTCTCTAGTTTAGATGCCACTGGTGGTGGAGTCCTTTACCTGACAGCCCAGCTAAAGCAGCCCCAACCCATTCCTTGGTCTCTCTCTGTGTCTTTGTCTTCTCAGAACTCATTTGTTTGTTTACTGGACTCTGGGTGTCTCCCCTCGCCCCTTCCAGGGTAAACTCCGTAGAGGCTGAGGTTTGGGTTTGTCCCTTCAGAGCCAGTTCCCAGTGCTCAGAGCGTCTGTTTGTTGAGTGAATGAAAGGAGCTGGCACAGCTTTGAGGGCTGAGAGTACATCCCCCATAGTACCCCACACCATCTCCTATGTCACAGCTGGACACAGTGCTGGACCAGCGGTCCTCAGCCTGGTGTGGGCTCAGCTCAGGTGGAGGGCTCCATTCAGGTGCTCTGTGGCCAGGCCCACTTCATCTCCCCATGGCAGCCTGGAAGGGGAGGTCCGGCTAGAATGCCAGCTGAGGGGAACAGCAGAGTTAGGACAGCCCAAGCACCCCAGCTCCCTCCAGCCACGTGATTCACATGGGCTCTTCATCCAGGAATGGGCACTGGAGGGCCCCAGAAACTTCAGGTGAGAAGCCCTGAGGCCCTGTGCTGTGTGACCAGCTGTGCTGGCTGGTGGGCTGGCCCTACGGGGGGCGGAGTCCCAGGAAAGCCCCACCCCTCGGAGGACAGGGCTGGTCCCCAGCTCCGCCTGCCTTCCTCACTGCTTCCTTCTGGGGGGCACTGTCCACTGGAAGGCCCCCTCCAGGCTGACGGCAGCCCTGGGCTCCATGCCCAGCTCTAGGGAGGAAGGCCTCAGAGGGTGAGGGGGACACCCGGGTTGGAGTGGGGCTGTGCCTCTACCGCTAATGAAAATCGGAAACCAATTGAGTAGGACAAGGTGCCCAGCCAGCAGGTTGTGGGAACGAGGGGCCTAATGGATGTGGCTGGTGGGGGGAGCGGATGCTTCATTGATCGCTGGTGACTATATTTATCCTCTTTGGGTCTGTGGCCCCAGCAACTGGGGTAGGGGGTGGGGTGCAAGGATAAATAAATGGCCACTGAAATATTCATAAGCTGCACATGCACATCCGTGGTTGGGGGCACCGCCAAAGGCCTGTGCTTCCTTCCTTCGTCCCATCTCTCCGCAGAGGCCTTTCAGGAAATACCTCCCACCTGGGCCAGGTGAGGAGTAGCCCAGCCCCTAAGGCGCTCATTGGACCCAAGGGCCCAGGAGCATCTGCCAGGCCCGTCATCTCCTTCCTGGGACTCACAGGCTCATCATGCATACCCAGGTTCCCACTTTCCTGTTGTGTCCCGCCACTTCGTGGAGACATAACTCTCACATCCTTACCTTGGCTGTAGTTTGGGCACACCAGACTGTGACCACTTTTATGACACCCCCCCCCCCACCGGCCCCCGGCCCTGGTCTGTGTATACTCCTCAAGGACACACGCGTGGACCATTTATCTCTGTCTCTCATCCTGCCTAGCCTAGCTCCTGCACAGCCTAGAGAGAGGGCCCCTGTGTGTGACAGTTAAGGACGAAGTGATGGCTTTACACCTCATCACCTTGTGTTAGCAAGTGACCTCGCCTTTCTGAGACTTAGTTCCCCCAAGTGCAAAATAGGTTAATAACAATGTTGCCATTTCAGCCCAGGATGGCCCACATCCAGATCTCCTGTGCAGATTTCTGGACCCTTTCCAGATTTTCAAGAAAACAAAAATTCTTACCCACTGGACCATCAAGAAAACAAAACTTCTTTCCACTGGATCATCAGGAAAATAAAACTTTTACCACTGGACTGATAGACAACATCATGATAGATGGAGAAAAGATGGAAGTTGTCAACCATTTCATCTTAATTTGGATCCACAATCAGTATCTTTGATACCTGCAATCAGAAGATCAGGAGACATTGCACTGGGAAAGTGCATAATCAGGGACCTCTTCAAATTATTGAGGAGCAATGATGTCAGTTTGAGGACTAAGGTGGTTCTGATTCAGGCCATGGTCTTTTTAATCATTTGCTGTGCCTCTGAGAGCTAGACAATGAATAAGCATGATAGAAGAAGAATTGATGCTTTTGAGCAGTGGTGTTGGAGGAAAGCACTGAAAATTCCATCACCTGCCAAAAGAACAAACAGCTGTATCTTGGAGAAAGTGAAGCTAGAGTACTCCATGGAGGCAAAGATGATACAACTTCATCTCACATACTTTGGGCATGTTGCAAAGAGAGGCTCTTCCTTGGAGAGGAACATCATGCTTGGAAAGGTGGAGGGTCGGCAAAAGAGAGGAAAACCCTCAACCAGATTTATTGGCACAGTGATTACTGCAATGGGCTCCAGTGTGTCAAGAAGTATGAGGATGGCACAAGATGTTCATAGGGTCGCTATGGGTCATACACAACAACAACATTGCAGAGTTTCTGCATCTGAGCCAATGGAAAAGCTGGAAGAGTCCAAGAAGCTCTTTGTGATTCACTGCTCACCAAAGTTTGGAAAAGTTTACCATCTCCTGATAATCTTCTCCAACTCCTAGTGACCCTATAGGACAAAACAGACCTGCCCCTAGGGTTTCTGAATCTGAGATCTCTTTAGGAAGGAACCACATCATCTTTCCTGTGGAGTGGCTGATGGGTTAGAACCACCAAATTTTTAGTTAGAAGACCAGTTCTTAACTTACAGTGCCACCAGGACTCCTAAAAAGTTGCTAGGAGTCAGAACCAATGGCAGTAGGTTTGATGTTGGATATCTTCATCCATTTGGAAGCAGGAGTGGCATCCACTTCCTAAACAACATGCCTCTGGAAACTCTATGAACTTTAATAAATGTTGATAGTTGTTGAGGGGCTTCAGGCCTTTCGTTCATAGGGTCACTATGAGTCGTGCTTGACTCAAAGGCAGTCAACAAAAACAACATCGTCTTCATCCATGGGTTGGGACCCTTGCTGGTGTGGAGTGTATGAGGCTTCCAACAAGAAGGTTGATGGTTTGAAACTAATAGCTTCTGGGAAGATTTGTGCAGTCTTCTCCCACAAAGCTTTACAACCTTAGACACCTGATGGAAGATTGCTGAGTCTGAATTAACTCAGTAACTGTGGGTTTGGGGTTTTTAGAGACACACACCCCCCCAGATGTTAGGTGAGGTTTTCATCTGTGAGCAAAAATGGCTGCTTTGCTCTCCCCAGAATCTGAAAGGTGGATGGCTGGGAGGCATGATTTTAAAGGACCTCCCCACTGTGTGTTCTGGTTCGCTTGGGCATCCTGTACACTGAGCCTACACTGATCCAGAGGTACATGGGTAGTCGAACCTAGAAACCTAGGCCAGTACCCCCTTAGAGGAGAGCTGCTGCTGGCCAGCCACAGGTGGGTGGAGCAGGGTATGGGCTCTTAGGGGTAACTGCCCGGTTCCTAGCGGCACCTCCTCTTCATATGCCATAGCTCGGACAGTTTCTTGTTATACAGGGCGCCTGGTGGCAGGGCAGGGAATGAACACGACAGTTTTGGAGATCTCTTTAACCTTTAACACTTCATCTGTAATTAAAGGAAGGCAAGAGATGGAGTTGTCCCCACCCCCTGAGTGGCTTCAGTAACCTGGTTGCTTTGCCCAAGCTGGCTGGAGCAGCATAGTCTTCAACCAGATGTGCCGGCTGCTGTCCATGGTCATCAGTGGCTTCCTGTGACTGTCCCGGGTGACTGCCGAGCCTGCTGCCCACTGTGCGTAGCCCAGGACCAGCGCCGCCCAGGCTGTCACAGAGCCTGTCCCCTGGTAGGCGGAGGGCCGAGACGCAGAAACCATTTGACCGCACTTAACAGGCAGGAGCCAGGGTTAAATGGCCATCTGCATAGGGTTCCCCGCAGGATCAGAGGCGGGGAAAGGCATGTGGGAGGGTGAAGGGAGAACTTCCGTCCCTGGCACTCAGCTAAGTGGCACCAGCCATCCCTCTGGCTTGCTCGCCCATCCCTCCCCCCAGCCAAAGTTTGATTCAAACAGAAGCAAACTTTGGGGACAGCCACGGCGAGGTGCAGAGCTAGCTGGCTGAGCCTGCGAGTGGCGGCGGGAGCAGAGGGAGGCGGCCACGGCAGCCCTGGCGCCTGACTCCGCTGGTCCCCCGTCCCCTCCAAGGGCTCCCCATCCGCGCCCGCGCTTGCAGGCGCCTCTCTCGTCAGCTCAGAATGCAGCTTGGGGCCCGTGGCGGCTCAACCTTTCCCTCTCCCAGAGCCCCGGTCTAATCAACCCCTATAATTTATGCAGAAAATATGATTTATATTTAATTTCACCACACTTGCATTGTTAATTTGAGATGTAATTAACCCGTCGCCATGACAACTAATTTTGTGATGCCGTAAATTACCGCCGTCTTTTCATCAAAATTCAGTTACTTTGGCTCCTGTGTGCAATGTACTGATGCAATTAGGTTGCTAAGGGCAACTCAAAAGTGTTCAATTTCTTTTGTGCAACTGCAATGGGGTAGAAGCTCTCTTGCGTCCTCCCAGGGTCCCGCGCTGGTCGTGGGGCGGGGAGCTGGGGCTGTGCGACCCGCCCTGGAGGAATGTCGTTAGAAAGCGCGGCTGGGTGGGCGCCCTGCTCCGCTGTCCCCCGCACGCCCTCTGTCCCCCCAAGTAATTATTTCCAAATAGGGACTCCTGGACGTATGCTCTCTGTGCCCCCCCAGAACCCCGGCGCAGCCAAAGGGGTTCTGACCCATTCAGGGTTTGATCAGCCGACCCTTCTACTTCCGTGTCCCTAACGTTTCCTTGCCCCACTTAGCAATAGCTAGAAAAGCCGAGCCTTTCTTTTCTCCTGGTGCCTAACTTGTTTATATAGATCTTCCCTTCTCCCTCTCTCTCACTCTCTCTCTCTTTTTTTTCTTTATTTAAAACAAAAACCCTCTGTGTTGCTTTTGTCACGTTAATTCCCATTTTGCCAACACCAGGGGCCCAGGCAGACGAGTTACCAAGGAACACAAAATTTTAATTAGTGTATTTTAATCATTCAGGCTTTCCGAGCTAATCCACATGCCCCAGAGAATTCCCGAGATGCAGCTCTGCCCTGCTTTACCATTTATTGTTGAGTCTATTATAATTACTGTTAGCAGGTGGGGACTGGGAGATGTTTATTATGAGTTTTTCATCTTTAGTATAATTACCGAAAAAAACAAAATAAAAAGATGTCGTCGTATTTTGTTTCCTAGAATTTTTTTTTCCAGGGGAGGGCATGGCCGTGGGATTTTTCCCCTCTCCTTTCTTCCCCCACTCTCCAAGCTTCTTCCAGGGCGGGTAAGTTGGAGTCCTGTTGGTGGAGGCCATTCTCCTCAAAATCAGCGTGGAGTCATGCTCAACACTTCCCAGACCCAAGAGAGGTGGACAGCTGCCACCTACTCCTGTCATCTGCTGGACCAGCCTCTGGAGTCCCCACCCCACCTGCTTTGCACTTGTTGTGTTGGGGACAGAGGAGTCAGTCGTTGCTGAAGTTGATGGGGCCAAAGGTCTACCAGTTTCCCACTTTGGGATGGTGGTTCCAATCTGGAGGGCCTGCCCTGTGTAGACCTGTAAAAGGCAGGGCCTCATACAGTTAGAAATTTTGTTCACTGCTGTTGAGTCAGCTGCCAACTTGCAGCAACCCCATGTATAAGGGGATCATGCTGCTGGTTTTCAAAAGCAGATTGCCAGGCCTTTCTTCATAATCCATCCTATTCTGGGAATGCCATTATTTAGCATTATAGCAACACGCAAGCCTCCACTTCCACACCAGTGGTGGCTGCATGTGAGCTGCATTGAGTAGGAGTCAAATTTGAGTTTCCTGTGTGGACTCTACCACTGAGCCACCATTTTACATAATTTCTATTTCAGTTAACAGGTATTGAGTGTTTAGTATGCACGGAGCATGAAGCTCAATCTGATGCTTTGGGTATGTTGCAAAGAGGGACCGGTCCTTGGGGAGGGACATCATGCTTGGAAGATTGGAGGGAGAGCATGAGAGAGGAAGACCCTAGATGAGATCGATTGACTCAGTGACTGGCTAATAGGGGTAGGTGTGTCAAAGATAGAGCAGAGTTCAGAGATGTTGTACGTAGGGTCGCTATGAGTCACAAGCGACTTGACGGTACACAACATCAACAAGAAGCATGGTGTCATCCTTTTCCCCTACACTGTTTAACTCAATCCCCATGGGAAAATCTCTGAGGCAGCTTCTAACATCTGACTTTTAGAAGAGGTGCGAGGCACAGGAATCACAAGGCTAAGATTCTAACCTAGCTTCATCTCTGAAGCCAGTCTCTTACATTGCACTGCATTTCTTTTGAGTAAGCCCTCCAGGTATTTTATCATAGATGCCACCTCCTCGCGGAAGCTTTCCTTGGTTGCATGCTGTTCCCTGAGCATCTACCCAGGGGTATCTGGCACAGGCTCACTGGATAAGGACAGCTGCTCAGATGTCCAGAGACTCACTCTGGGTGCCCCTCTTGAGTTGAAGTCACAGGGTCATGGAACTTCTGATTACAGAAAGAAGGAGTTACCTGAGTCTCAGGTCAAGCTTGGATGGAGACATGTGGCTTTGCCAGCCCCTGACCCTCTTTCTTGTCCTTCTGTTCTTCAAGATCGCTTTTCAGATGTCTTCCCCTCTCAGTGATGATTTTGAAGTTTTCCTGGAAAATTCCACATCTCTGCACAAGGGCCAAGCTTTGGGCTGAGGACAGTTTTCCCAGGCAGAAGGGAGCAAAGTGAATCTAAGCCTGTCTTTGCTCATTTCCAGCCTGGGTACCCACAGGGACCAGTGGGGGAAGATAATTAACACGTCCCTGGGAAGGGGCCCAGGGTATCCTGCAAATTGCACACTGGTGGCAAGAATCCCTGTTCGACTCTAAATTCCTAGACACTCGCCCCTCCTCCCCTGCCCAGCTGCTGTTTGCATTCTGCTGGGTGGTAGCACCCAGGGTGCTACTGCCTCACCTGCACCCCTCTTTCCTGTTCTTCCCCCTCCTCAGGACCAGACCCCACTTAGGTCAAGAGCTGAGTAAGGACATCCTCTAATTCTCCTTCTGCTCATACAAGGCCCTGGAGTTTTCTTTAAATGCTTGCCAACAGTATCTCACCCTGAAGCCCTCACCTTGAGCACTCCCCAGTACCACCATCCTTCCTTCTAAATTGCCATGATAGTGTTGGCCTGGTAGCTTCACCAAGTTCAAGACCAGCTGTGGACATGGGAATTATACTTGCCAGAGCCACGAAGTCCTAAAATCAGTTGTTACCCAGTCATTTTCCACCATGGTGACCACATGTGTGTCAGAGTCAAACTGTGCCCACAATATTTTCAATGGCTGGTTTTTCAAAAGTAGATGACCAGGCCTTTCTTCTGAGTCACCCCACCCCCCATTTTTTATAATAGGTAAATTTCTTTTTCTTTATATTATACTTCAATACAAAGTTAAACCCATAAAGCTATGATCATCAAACTAATCTTATAAGCTAACTGACACTTAAAATCCTGCTGGGAGGAAATGGAAACTATATTTCCTCTTCATTTCCTCAGATAATGCCCTGCCTTCCATAAGTGGGAAGAAAGAAAGCAAGCATTTTGGACATTTACATTTTATATTCCTCTTTGTCCTGTTGGCTGTTGTGCGCTGATGGCGTCAATTCCAACTCATATCGACCCCGTGTGACAAAGACTGCCACATAGGATTTTCTACACTGTAATTTTTTATTTATTTATTTATCTATTTGTTTATTTATTAAGTCTAAACTCTCAGTGAGATAAACTGTTGACAGATTGCAACAGTGGGCTCGTGTATTTCTGAGATTGTGAGGACGGTGCACGCAGGACAGGCAAGGTTCAGATCTGTTGTTCACAGGGTCACAATGAATTGTAGTCAACTCAGCAGCACCTAATTAAGAATGGCAAACTTTATTTTGTTGTTGAAGATATACTGAACAAAATGTACACCGATTTAAGTTTCTACTTGTACAGTTCATGGACATTGATTACAGTCTTTGAATTGTACAACCCATTCTCACTCTCCTTTACAGAGTTTTCTTCTTCCATCAACATAAACTCCCCTTTAAGGTTCTCGCCAATCTTTCCAGTACTTTGGTAAATTTTATCTCGTGGAGTTAGTTCTTACAAGAGCATAGTGTTCATGGCAGACCATTTTTTACTAGTTAAGCTAAATTGGTGATCGATTTTGAGATAACTTTGGGGAAATCTTTTTGGCTTAAGGTTTAATAACTTTAAGGAAAAGTTTCAGGAGTTCATCTGTCATCTAAAACTTCAGTAAGTCTGGAGTCCTTTCGAATTTGGAATTCTGTTCTACATTTCTCCCTCCTTTTGATCCGAATTCTTCTGTAGAATCTTTGAACACAATGTTCAGTGGTAGTAGCCAGGCACCATCCAGTTCTCAAGGCAAAGGAGGAAGTTGTTCATGGAGGCAATTACCTACACACTTTATATCCTATTTCTGACTCTCTTTCTTCCTCTTTTGCTCTAGGTAAATAGAGACCAATTATGCCTTGATTAGCCATTTGCAAGCTTTTAAGACCCCAGGAACTATGTAGTGATCTAGGAGCTAGAACATAAGCAGTAAACACGTTATTAGGCTAGTTAACTGGGATGTCTTATGAAACCATGATCCTAAACTTTAAAACCAATAAGTTAAATCCCAGGAAGCATTTGGTTGTACATAAGCAACCCTGGCAGATTTTGGATTGTGTTTGTTTTGTCATTGTTTTAAATATAGCTATCATACAACTTCTGCCAATTCAACTTTTTATTGGGGTTCTGATTATTAACAGCAATTACAATAGAACCTTGCCCTCAAACAGTATGTTTTTTCCATTACTGTTAACTTTTGTCCCCACCTCTCTTCCTACAACCCTGGTTGGTTTCTATGCATTTGCCTTTCCCTATCTCTTTATGTAAATGAGGTCATACGGGATTTGTCCTTTTATGATTGACTTATTTTGTTCATCATACCGTCTTCAAATTCCCTCAATACTATAGGATATAATAAGATTTCATTTCTCCTACTAATGGCATAGTATGCCTGGACCATATTTAGCTTATCCAGTCCTCTGTTGATAGTTCCACCTTTGACTACTGTGACTAGTACTATGGTGAACATGAGTGTCCAAGTCTCTTTCCAGTCTTCTGGATATATTCCTAGGAGTGGAAAAGCTGGGTCATATGATATTTCTATTTTTAGGGATTTTTAGGAACTGCCACACTGTTTTCCACAACAGCTGTACCATTTTGCATTCCCACAAGCAGTAAGGGTTCCCCACCTCCTCACCAGCATTTGTTCTTTTATCTTTTTCTTTCTTTTTTATCTTCATCCTCCTAGTAGGAGTGAAATGATATCTCATTGTGGGTTTGATTTGCATCTCTGGTGCTGAATGACACTGAGCATCTCTTCATGTGTTTGGTGACTGTTTGATATCCTCTTTCATGAAGTGTGTATTCAAGATGCCTTTTGCTGGACTCAAACCTGCAACCTTTTGATTATCATTTGAATGCATTAGTCATTTGCACCACTCAGGGGCTCCCTATTGCATCTATCCTCTGTTCCTTTCTCTCTGTTCTCTCTGCCCTTTGTTAATACTTCTCAAAGTTGGTGGTCTCAGGACTCCTTTCACTCTTAAGAATTCCTGAGAGGGAGGGAGAAGGGGATAAAAATTATAAATAATAATACCCATATTCTCATTGCCATTGAGTCGGAAATGATGTATGGCTGACCTTCCAACCATGGCTGTAAATCATACAGGAGGAGTTTGCGTATCTTTTGTCCAAGGAGCAGCTGGTGGATTTGAACTACCTACCTTTAGTTGGCAGCGCCACTCCCTACTCACTAGACCATCAGAGTCCCCTAAATAGATAATAGGCATATATTAAATTACATGAAGAAAAGACAAGAAGGATATGATCAGCACAGTATCACTGCAGAAAGGGAAGATACAGAGAAATATAGGATTAATGGAAATCAGAATTACCAGGAAAGAGTAGGAAAAGTATGATTACATTTTGGGTATTAAAATTGTTATAGAACAAAATGTGTGTGGGTGGTTAAATGAAAAATTAATTTGCCTTGTAAATTTGTGCCCAAATCATATTTTTAAAAGAGTTTTTAAAATAAGAATTTGACTCAAAATACACACTAAAAGATTTATTTAAAAACCCAAAAAAGTGTTGGTCTGTGTGGATTTTATCTGTTAATATTTACCATGTTATGAATTAGAACTGCAAAATTTGGAAAACAATTATTAATTCTTTAAAAATAGCAATAATTGTTTTTAGTGCTGCGTAGTATTCCACTGTGTGCATGTACCATAGTTTTTCTAACCATTTGTTTATTGATGGGCAATTGAATATAATAAAACATTACACAACATGAGGGAGCCTTGAGGATATTATACTAAATGAAAGATCTCAGTCACAGTAGGATGAATACTGCGTAACACTGCTGTTAGGAAATAGGACAGACATGGAGAGGTTGGCGAGTGAATGGGGAAAGAGTGGTTAGATATTAACACTGCATTAGAACAGATGAGAGGAAGAATTTTTTGGAAGGAATATATGCTTATGCATTATGATTATATATATATATGAAAACAATCTGGAACAAGGTGTGCATTGCAGGGTGGGCTAGGGGAGGAGGGAAGAGAAAAGGGGAAAATGTGCAACAATGAATTAATTTTTAAAAATAATGGTAATAACTCTTATTGAGTATTCAATTCAGTTGAGTGCAATCCTGTCAAAATAGACTGATAACTGACCCGCCAGTGGATTTTCAGAGTCCGTATAGCTCTCAGGAGGAGATTGTCCATCTTTCTCTGATGAGTGGTTTTAAACCCTTAGCAAGGGTTTGGATTACCACCACAACCCCATATGGGCTGTGCCACCAGGGCCTCCTTTAACATAAATGTTTTATATAAAAATAGGAATATTTTCCAGAAAGAAATTCAGTGAGAAGCATAGCCTCGCTTTACATCTTGGCAATAATTTATTTGTGTCTGACTTAGTTTTGCTGCTGCATTCACTCAATGATAATGGATTTCCCTGGTTGAAATATATGAAGAAAATCCACCCTCGCACAAATGTATGCTTGGAGAAGGGAGGCATAATCTGCTTGATACTACACCAAAACTCAGTAAGGAGTTGCTTCTCTAAAATTAGTTGCCATGTGGGATCTTAAACCACAATAATGAGACACACACACTTGCGTTACACTCAGTCATTGTTGCCTTGGAGTCAGAAGTGACTCAAAACTGACCCTCTAGCGGGTTTTCAGAGACTAAAATCACAGGGGAGGATACTGCCCATCTTTCTTGCAAGGAGAACAGCTGGTGGATTCGAACTGCCTGCCTTTGAGTTAGCAGTGTAACTTTATCCCCAGAATCTTGCTTTCTCTGATGCATGGTTTTAGGATCTCAGACACCAGTCATTTGGAAGACTCTGATCCACTGAGGAACGAAAGCATTTGGAAGGAAATGCTGGCACAATTCATCAGATGATATTTAAGAATCACATTTGTTAGTATCACCACCAAACTCATCAGAAAAATCCTTAAGTACTAGGCCGCTTAGAGTCACAGCAGCAGATACAAATTTTCCAGAATTCAGATTTTCCCTCGAAAGCGCTGATTTTATCACTGTCAACAAACACTGTCAGTTGGTTTTCCTTGAAGTGACAGGCTCGTTTTGTTCGCATTTGAGAAGATTTCTGCTAGATACTCGAGCCTGAGAAATCGTAGTGTGTCAGTTGAGCTTCTGAGTTAAAATGACATAGAGGAAAATGACTCGTTCAGCTTGCAGTTCAGGACAAGCATGCCTCCCTAAGACAGGCAGTGGACTTTGGTAGCCAGCAGAAGTCGCTGATGAGGGCGTCCCACTAGACAGAATAATACAAAGGTCAAGATTTAATACAAATTAACAATTTTTACAGCTTCATCAAGGACATTCTTAAGTGAATATGACTTCTTTTTTTTTTTTTTTAAACCACAAGTGCATAGCAGTGACGAATAAGGTGACAACTTAGCGCCAGGGCCATGAGTTACAGTCAGGCCCCAGTAATCTTATTAACTCTCAGAGCCAATGTCACCAAGCTGGAAAAGGCCGTTGCATTTTCATATTCTGAGATAATGATTTTGACAGTACAGAAGCCTTGAGGAGGTCTTGAGGACCCTCCGAGTTCAGCAAACCACATGTTGAGAACTGTTAAGCTCTGGTGGTGTAGCTCTTTATATATCCAGTTGCCATCTGAAATATTGGTGGTTCAAATCCACAAACCACTCTGCAGAAGAAAGATGAGGGAGTCTCTTCCATAACAATGTGTTGTTATTGTTGTTGTTGTACCGACGAGTTGGAACTGATGCATAGCTAACCCTCCAGCGAGTTTTCAGAGGCTGTAAATCACCAGGAAGAGATCGCTTATCTTTCTCCTGCAGAGCATCTGCTGGATTTGAACTGATTGCCTTTGTGTTGGCAGTGTACCTCCTTACCACTAAGCTACCAGAGCTCCCTCATTAACAGTTTATAGCTACAGAAATGTGAGGTGGATCACATAAAATGGAACAGACTCCAGGGCAGTGAGTTTGGTTTGGAGTTTGGAAGTTACTGTACAGTCATCTTCTTGGTCAAGGTTGGAAATAGGGAGTTCGCTTCGGCATTTTGTTTCTGTCTTCTTGGCCTGATACAGGACACTGGCTCCTGGCACCTTCTGACTTCCCTGTCCTAGACCAGAGCAGTGGGGAAAGATAGCCAGGGAGACTTCATATGGCTACTTGGGAAGAGGGCAAGTGGCTACCTGGGCCTGGTCATGCTCCAGTCTTCCTCTGTAGACAGTCACATTCTCTTGTCCATGGCACATATTTTAAGTCTTCACAAGACCCCTTCACAGCCCTTTGGCTTCCCATCAGGACTGAGATCTGTCTTCAGCATGCCCTCCCACTCTCTCTTGCTCTTGGTACCCAGTTTCCCATCAGCCACCTGCCTTCATGCTGAGGGCCATGAGGAGGTGGGAGCCAGAGGCAGACCTTGACCCCCACCCCGCAATCTCCCTCTGCCCTCACTCCCCTTCCCCCACCTGCCTCCAGCCACCTCCCCCAGCATGGCAGCCTGTCCAAGACACTGGGTTTTGTCCCCTCCATCCAGGCACCCTGAGAGTGAGAGAAAATAGCTGTCCAGTGAGCAGTGGGGGGAAGGCCTCTTGTTTTCACCTCTCAGCGGCTGGTTTTCCCAACTTTCCCATCCCAGCTCCTGTGGAACAAAGGGCCTACGGCCCTGTGTGCTGAGCCCGGCCCAGCGAGGGGACTCACCAGCAACTCTTTATTGAGTCTTCAAGCGCCAGCCAGGCACTCCATTAAAAAGCCATTCCCTTTTGTGCTGCCTGGCCCCCAGCTGTCCCCCCTCTCATGTGACGGTCGGTCACAGTTGTAAAACAACAACACACAGAGTTGGCAACTAACGAGGCTTTTTTTCATGCCAGGGTCTCCATGGCAACCCCCGTCAATCACCCCTCAGGAGCGCTTTAACCTGACCAAGAGGGGGAAATAAAAAATAAAATAAAATAAAAAATAAAGAGAGAGAAGCCAAGAAAGAAAGACTTGAGAAGAGAGTAATGGGCCAGTAGACAACCGGGGAGGGAAACAATTCAGGAAGTTTCTGGGGTTTGTGCCCTCAATTGGAACACAAATGAAAATTAAACCAGATTGTCTCAGTGATCAGAGGGGAGGACATCCATTTTAATTTTTACATAGAGTCTTCACCGTGCAGCTAGTTTTACGAAGGCTTCTAATATTTTCCCATGGTCCATAAAGTGATGGAATATGGTTGTCTGTGGGCAGACAGTGGCAGAGAGGCAGTTCCATGGGCTCCTACACTGCATAGTTGGTACCATGAGCCCAAACCTGCAGATGCCCAGTGGATGGCCTGTGGCCAGTAGAGAGAGCCAGTCAGAGCTTGGCTGGAGTCCATCAGGGTGCCTGAGTCCTTCCCTGTGCGGCCTAGTGCCAATGGGGATAGCCTGCAGTAGTCAATGGGCATTGCGCCAATGGGACTTTGGGGGGCTCCCATGTTCAGCACAATGCCTGGAAAGAGGGGACCTACCACTGGGCCCTGCAGAGGGCCATCCAGAGGAATAGGCTGGTTTCGGACCGCAAGCCCCTCGTATGCTCCCGTGCCAGCAGATGCCCACTCCCAGGGCACGTGGCATCCCGCCAGGGGTAAATTCAACCTTCCACGTGTTGGCACGGTGCCAGGGGCATGGAGAGCCTGGATTCTCCCCCAACCTCGCCCCCATGTTATCTGGCCACTAGCCAGGGCCTCCACAGGTTCCAAGGCCTGCCTGGTCTGGGCACTGGCTGTGGGCAGTCTGGCAGCTGCTGCCCGGTCCTCTGACAACTCCGTCCAGGAAGAAGGCGAAGACCAACTTCTCTGGCATTCTTCATTGCCTTGACCTTGACCATCCTCAAGTCTAGGACTCATCCTTCTTTTTAATCTGGTTGTGAAAAGAGGAAGTAAGTTCCCATCGTGGGTCTCCACACCTTAGAGAAGGCTTGTTTGATTTTATTTACTTGTTTGCTTAAATTTTTCATTTTTGGAGTCTATAGTATATCTGTGGAGCCCCTGACTAGTAGCCAGATAACATGGGAATGAGGTAGGGGGAGAATCCAGGCTCTCCATGTCCCCAGCACTGTCAATCCAAAGGCAGGCAGTTCAAGTCCATCAACAGCTCAGTGAGAGAAAGGTGGGCGATCTACTTCTGTATGATTTACAGCCTCTGAAAACCCGCTAGGAATAGTTTCCAACTCGATGGCATAGCAACAACATGGACTAGGCATGACGACTGGAATCACTGGGGACAAATCTTTTTGGACAGATAGCTTTTTGGAGAGGGAGTGTTGGGTTGGTTTCATCAAATAGTGCTGGGCTATGCTGGATGATAGGGACCTTCTCCCGAAGGAGGTGAGAGGCTTGAGTCTGTCAGTCTTGACTGTTACTGGAAAGCTTGTTTGGACTCTCAATTTAGCACAAACTCAGCACCCAGAATCAGAAATAGTAAATACTTATGGGTGGAAGATGGAAGAAAGGAAGGACAGACACACTGCTAGGTGGGTGAATGGATAGAAGGAAGAGATGAAAAGGAGACTGGAAAAGTAGATGGGCTGACATATGGATGGAGGGATAGATAAAAAGAAAGAAGGATTTAAAAACAAGAGTGTAAGAAGGATTTAAAAACAAGAGTGTAGAGAAAACTAGACCATTGGATGGACAGATGGAAGGAAGAGACGAAAGAAAGCAGAATGGAGAATAGAAGGAAGGGTAGAAAAGAAGGAAGGTTGGAGGGATAGCTGCACCGGTAGATGTGTGGATGGAAGGAAGGACAAGAAGGAGGGATGAAGATAGTGAGATGGATGGATGGATGGGAAGAAGGAATGGGAAAAGGAAGAATGGGAAGATAGCTGGGAGAATGGATGGAAGGAAGGGAAAGAAGAATGAAGATGGATGATGGATGGATGGATGGATGGAATTAAGGAAGGGTGGATGATGGATGGAAGGAAGAGATGGGAAGAAGGGAGGGAAGGAGGGAGAGAAGGAAGGAAAGAAGGCAGGCAGGAAGAAGGATGGAAGAAAAGGAAGGATGGATGGAAGGAAGGAAGGAAGGAAGGAACAGATAGAAAGAAGGAAGGATGGGTGGATGGTGGATGATGGATGAAAGGACGAGAGCGAGGGAGGGAAGGGGAAAAGGGAAAGCAGGTAAAAAGGGAAAGGGGAAGAGATAGAAAGGATGGATGAATGGGTGACAAAGCCAGAGCCATGGCTCTAGGACCACTTCCTGTCCCTGAGGGCTGTGGGCTCTGCATGGAGACTCTGGCCGCCCCGACTCCCCCAAGCCTGGAACCACGGTGAGCGCACTGCCCATCTCTGCCTGAATCCCTACTAACCTGCTCACTCCTGTGAGCCTCCCCTCCCCGCCAGAGGCATGCCTTGATTCACACTTCTCCCTCTCGGTTGTCCCATCCTCATCCTCCTCACTCACAGGCTCTGTTCACTTCCAGAGTGGGTCATGTCTTAGCCCCTCGGATCATCTCTTTCTGCAGCCCTCACATCCATCCGTTCTCTCACTTGTCATGAATTTAGTGGTAGAAAAGTTCCTGGACACACCAGCAGTGCTGCTGACATGAGTGTCCTGAGGCTGATTCATTCTCAAGATCTTTCCCCCCCAAGACCAGGAAAAGGCCAAAGAGAAGCCGCAGGTTTGCGAGCAGCCCTTGGCCAGCCTCTTTCTGGCCTCAGAGGCCCCCAGCCTCCCCTTCCTAACCCCTGAGATCACCGCTGAGCAAGGACCCTCTAGGGACTGGAACTGCCTTTGGCCAGAGCCCCATCTCAGCATCTCCTTCCCTGGTGCCCCGGGAAACTCCTCAAGGAAAGGAATGCTAACAATCTGCTGGTGTAGTAAGCTGGCACCAGACCCAGGCAGGGGCTGCACGGTGCCAGAGCCTAGGAAAGACGTTGGCGAGGGCCCCGTTCCCCATGCCCAGAGCTGCCGCTGTCCGCGTTGGCCTGCAGCCGTCAGCTCATCCCGCAGCAGCGTGGGGAAGAGGTGGCATCCTCAGCTGGCCCCAGCCTGGAGGATCCCTCCTTCCTGCTCCACTCTCCAGGAAGGACCAATGATGTTATTGAATATTTTGTAGCCTTTTTGAAAGCAGAATCAAGCCAAGAATGAATCCGAAGATGAGGTGTCCCAGCACTCTGGCTATTGGTCAGTAGCAACCAGATGGACCCATCACTTCCTATGCCCTCTGGGCATCATTTACACATTTGCCTTCTAGGGTTTCTCTTGCGACTTCAAGCTCCCTGGTAGGGCGCTGTGGCAGCGTAGTCCGTGGATAGTTATACTGTTAACCAAAAGGCCAGGCATCTCTGGCTTGTAGGATCTGCCAGTGCCTCAGTAGGCGAGAGATGGAAAGTCTTCCCATTGCAATTTACAACCTGGTAGAGAATTGCTCTGAGTTGGAACTGACTTGGCAGTAATGAAAAGAATTAAGCTGAGTGGGTGACATCAGTTGTTACATGTTGGGCTATGAGCTGAAAGACCAGCAGTTCTGTTCACACCTAGTGGTGAGGAACTGGGCTTCAACTGGGCTGCAGTCCCAAAGGAGCAAAGTTCAAATCCACCAGCTTCTCCACAGGAGGAGGATGGGCATTCTGCTCCCATGAGATTAACTGCCCCTGAAAACCCACTGGAGGGTCAGCCATGGTTTGATTCTGACCCGATGGTACACCACCACCATGGGAGAAAGATGGGTGGTTTTCTCCCATGAAGATTTGCAATGTTAGAAACCTGATGGAGGGCTGCCAAGCATCAAAATCAACAGTGGGTCTGGTTTGGTTAAGATTTAATAAGATAGTTTGTAAAGGGCTTGGCCCAACCAGGGACCTGGTAACCTCTCAGCATTGTTGTCAGGTTATGAAGTGGAGTACCTCTTCTGCCCTGCTGATGCCTGGCGAACTGAGTGAGGGTTCCTGTCCTTTGTGACTCATTGGGCTTTCATTAGTTGGTATTTGGGAATAGATTGCCAGGCCTTTCTTCCTAGTCTTTCTAAGACTGGAGGCTGTGCCAAAACCTGATTAGCAGTCATAGCAATGCTCAACACTGGAAGATGAGTCATGGCTGTGAATAAGGGTGGTACTTTGACCAAAGCTCAAACCTGAAAAATCTCCCACATGGGAGACAAGATGTCTCCCACTGACCCATCACTCTTCGATATCAAAAGCCAAGCCTGTTGCTGTCAAGTTGATTGTGACTCATGGCAACCACATGTAGGTCTGTGGGAAGCTGCTCCAGAAGGTCTTCTTGGCTGTAATCTTTAGAGAAACCGATAACCAGGCCTTTCCTCCTCACCTCAGTAATAAATGTGAGCTAAGGAGTAGAGGTAGTAGTAGAAGTAGTGGGAGTACCTAGCTCCTGGAGGAGTTTTGAAGATTCAGTGCAATAAAGCTCTTCATCTGGTGCCTGACATACAGTAAGTGCGCACAGCAAATGTTAGCTGTCATCATTAGTATTATTATTATCATTATTATTCTTTCCTAGAGCACTGAGGCGAAGCCTTGAACAGACTAGAACCCTGTGCTGGATACATAGGTGGCCCTGGTCCCAGAGGATGCTGCCCCCTACTGAGTCCAATTCATCCTTCCAGAATACTGGCCAAGTTCCTTTGCCTCAGTGGTGGATGAAGTCCACCCCAAACTCTCATTATGACACCCCTTTCTCGCCAGTGCCCGCCCAGCTGTCCTGAGGCCCCCTGCTTGTCCCCTCTTCCCATTGTCACTGTCTGCTACGCACCAGCCCAGGACTCCTCTGGCACCATCCCTGTAGGGATGGCTCAGACATCAGCTTCTGGAACCCTAGTCTCTGCCTCCTACCCCAGTGCCCAGCCTCCCCCAGCCTAGTCTGACTGTGTACTGTAACATAGTAGCTGAATGAACTCCAGTTTCAAAGGTTAATATCAAAATCTGGAGTGGATTACCTAAAAATTACTTACAACACCATTAAAATTCTGAACTCTTTTTGTTGTGGCTGTAAATTAATTTAAAATGTCAGGTTTTTTGAGAAATCCAATAAGAAATTGAGCCAACAGTGCAATCTGCAAACTGTCTGGCAAAGAGGAAAGTGTGTCTCTTCAATCGACAAGGAAAAATATGGAGCTTAACTGGAACCATATGGCTGAGTACTTGAGAGAAATCTGCTGAAGCGGGCGGGCGGGGAAGAAGGGAGGCAGGCAGGCGCTCAGCTGACAGCCACACGCATGCAGTGCAAGGCCAGGAGGGGAGGCCGCCGGATGGATGGCTGGGAAGCCAGGCCAGCGAGGCATTGGCTTGGCCCAGGGGCCTGGCAGGCGCCTGGCACGTGGCCTAGTTGGCTGCCCTGGGCCCCGAGTCACCACGCAGCCCCGGCGGTAACGTGGTCAGCCCATAGTCTTAACACTTTCTCACTGTGTCCCCTTAGGACGCCTGGCCAGCTCAGGAACCTTACCCCTACTCTCCACCCAGCCAGGGGAACCCAAGTGCCCTCCCTCCAGGGGTGCACGGGTGTCCCCTTAGGGAGCCATCATGTACAGACTGCCCGCCTGGGACAGCCACCTGCATGTCTTCAGGGCCCGCCTTCCCTCACCCCTCTGTGGGCTTCCTCCCGGCCAACATGTGGTCCCCATTACTTCTGAATTCCCCCAGATTTACAACACATTAAGTAATTTGTAGGTTATTTCAACTTCAATCTGCGAAAGTCGAGAAAATAAAAATTCAATTCAAACCACATGGGAACTTCAAAGAAAGAGGAAGAAGAGGGAACTCGAGGGCGTTCTCTGTCCCCCGTCCCCCCGTATGTCCCCCTTATGGCATATTCAGAATCACAGCCAGCCCCACCGCTGCTCACCTCCCTGCCTCAGTTTCCCAGCTTGCCTGCCCCCTCTGGGGGCCTTGTGCGCTCTGTGCCTCTCAGTGGGCCTTGCAGTGCCCCGGACACCACTCTCAGCAAGGAGGTTGGAAGGCCAGGGGCATGCATGGGGCTCCCATTGAGCCAAGGATGGCCTCCCCCCAATTCTAAGGCCATCCCCGATAGATGGGCTTTCTCTGGGCTCCTCAACCTGTCTGTTGGCTCTCCTGGCCTGTTTGGGGGTGATCTCCACCAGTGTGGTTCTAACCCCTGCAGCACCTGGGACGGCTGACAGCTGGTAGGTACCACCTGGCCCCCTTGCTTTAATAGCTCAGGTTACCTTATTTTGCTTTCTACCCTTTAAAACAGCCTTGTAAATAAGCAAACTGTCGGTGCCAAGCACCTTCGGCGCTTCGCCAGGCTGGTAAATATTTTAGTAGTGACTTGGTAACAGTTGTGTTCACTTTGATTTCCTCGGAAAGGTTCTTGGTGCTGGGGAGGGGGCCGGGGCTCTGCGGCGTGATTTGCTGGTTATTTATAGTCCGGCTCTGACCGTGTGGCCTTTGCTGTAACCCCGTGGATCGTGTGCTGGGGTATTTTTAAAGCTGGCGTGGTGTCAGCCCTGCACCTCTTCCAGTGAAGTGGAGATGGACTCTCGCCTTCTCCAAGAGTGCGCCATGGTGGAGCGGCCCACCGTCCCGGATCTGGGAAATGGATTCTGGACTGGTTCCCGCCAAGAGCCTGGCATGATCTGAAGACTCAGGAGATGCTGTGTGTTGAGCGTGAACTTGGGATTGGTCCATGCTGACAGGCTTGCACTTAAGAAGGACCCCAGGGGGCAGGGGAAGAGCAACTCAGGGCTGGAGTGTAAGATGTTAGATGTTGCTGAGAGGCCCTGTGAGCAACTGAGTAGAACCTTGCCTGCTTCTCCCACACCATCGTCATGCTCTCCCCACCATGCTAATGCCCGTTCTACAGTCACTGTGTTCATCCGTTTCATTGAGGGTCTTCGCACTTTCACTGACCCTCTAACTTCATCTGTGGTGTTGTTGTGTATCAACAAGTCAGAACTGACTCATAGATGACCCTGGTGAGTTTTCAGATGCAGTTAATTACATGGAAGCAGATTGCCCATCCTTCTCTTGAAGCAACTAGTAGCCTTGAACTACATACATGCCCTTCAGGATTGAAGTGCATCTTCTTGCCACTAGGCCACCAGAGTCCCCTCTGTGATGACAAGGCAGTGCTTAATTAGGGTAATTAATTTCTACTAGAGGAAGCTCTGATGACCTAGTGGGAAGAAGCTGCCCTGCAGTCCCAAAGGCAGTTGGTTCGAATCCACCAGCTGCTCTGTGGGAGAAAGATGGGCAGTTTCTTCCTGTGTGGTTTACTGCCTCTGAAAAACATGCTAGACAGTCAGCTATGGGTTGGTTCTGACTCAACAGCACACAACAGCCACCACCTGAGAGGTTGGAGAAAGGGTGTGAGAGTAGCCTCCTGGAGGAAGGATAGGTGGCAGTGGTTCCAAAGAATTGTGCCATGGAAAAGAGTAAGGGGCAGGGCCTAGAGAGGCTAGGGGAGGGGCTTCCCAGCAAGGATGCTACTTGGACGCCCTGGGGTCTTAGGCCTCCATCCCGGGTGCCCTCACAGTGGCACCTGCAGAGCACAGGGCTCTCTGCTTGGTGCCAGGAACCTCGTAGACTCCCTTCAGGCTGCCATCCCCGGCGGGGCCTATGTCCAGGCTGGGTTCGGGACTAGGCAAGGCAGTGAGTAGGGGGCAAGCATCTGGCTTTAACAGCCTGCGCCAAGTCAAGGCCACTTGCCCCTTTGTTTTATGGGAGGTTTTAATGTCTAGATGAATTGTCTTCAAAGGGGCACAGGGCCTCAAAAGCAGAGCCCAGTGAGGGCATATTATTGTTCCCATAGGCCCAAGGCTCCGTGCCTTATTGCTCCACAGGTTGTGTTGGTATTGCCCACAGGGTGGGCATAGGCACTGTCTGAACGAGGCCTGTCCCCAGTTGGCCGGCAGCAGTAAGCTGGACCCAGGAAGGCGAACTCTTCCGTTCTGAGTCAGTCAGGCTTCAGCATTCCAGTGAGGGCCTTTCTTCTCCCTCATCCCTCTGCCCATCGTCCACACTAGTGGGTGCCACCTTCACACCTCCAGCCCCTTTCGGCTGACCAGCCTCCCTCCTTCACACCCAGCTGCCTGCCCTTCCCCTGGCTCCTGGCGCCATGATGTGGCCTCCCGTCTGCGCCCACGCGCACCCCATTGGTGCTTGGCCGCCGTGGGCGCGGGTCAGGTGAGCGGCAGACAGAGTGGCAGACCCTGTTCACCTCCTTCCCGGCGGGACTGGTGCCAAGGCCGCGCTCTTCCCGGAAGGCTTCCAAGCTCCCCCGCACGGCATCCTGTTCAGCCTGTTCCTGGGGTGCGGGGGCAGGCCTTTTTGGGGGGAGAGTGTCTGCCCTGTGCTGCCCTGGCGCCAGCTCTTCCTGGAGGCCCATAGGGGGTTGCCTGGGGGGTGCAGCTGGGTGGGGACAGGAGGAGCTGGGCAACCTGAGATGAGAGTCAGGTGGGATCCCGCCATCACTTTTAGCCTCCTGGACAGGACTGGTCGCTGCATCAAGAATGGCGTCCGCCAGGTGCCTCTTCCTAAGCTAGCTGGTCCTTGCTTGAGTCGACTCTGCTCTTTGGCTTTTCTAGATGCCGCATGAAAACTTGATTGTACTTGTTCCTTGATTGTACTTGTTCCTCAGCGGGTCCTCAGCTGAGACTCAGCACCCACACGGGTCTCCTACTCCTAGTTGCCTTATCAGCCTACCCCTCACTGGCTCCCCAGTGGCCAGTTTCAATGCCCTTGGAAACTCAGATGCGTTCCTGAGTGGAGCAGGAGACAGGAACGTTGAGGAGCCCTTCTTCAAGAGCCCAGGATGTTTGAGCTTGAAAGCTAAAGGCTCAGCCTTCTAAGCCCCGGGGGCTCCCAGTCTAGGGCCCTGTAAGTCTTCCTGGTTGGCTGTAACCCCCATGGAGATGAAGTTGCTTAATCAACCTTTCTCCCCCCCCCCTCCCCGATGGCCTTGAGGTTGGGACTGTGTGGCTCACAGAACTCTTGTTTCTTGTTGAGGTTGTTGAACATGTCTGTTTGTTGCCTTCTCAGCTTTCAGGAATGGGCTGCCCCATCAGCATTCCCTCCTTTCCCCACTCACCCTTGGGGTGTGTGAGCCACTCAGGGAAGCTGATGGGACAGACCCAAACTGAGAGAGGGGCTGAGCCAAGATGCAAGTGTCTGTCCCACCACCGTGGATGCTGGCAGTCCCCAGAGCTTTCCATTGACACTTTGCCATCTCAAGGAGAAGGTGCTAAGCCAAATCTGTGCCTCCATTTCCCTGAGTGTGGTTTCCAGGTGACCTGTCAACATGTGCAGGGAAGACTCAGCAAGAAGCAGAAGGTCATGACTGAGGCAGTAACTTTGAAGGCTCCCTTTTCTTCCCCTTCACATGGACCTGCATGTGCTTCCCAGCAGGCCGATCAGGTAGCAAGAAGCAGGGTGGTCTCCACCGAGCTAGGTGGCTGTGCTGGGATGAGGCTGCCCAAGGCCTTCCCGGCCTATCAAATCCAACAGACTTAGGCGGCGTTCGTCCTTGTTGGGGTCAGCCCCTAGGTGGGAGGCAGTGCACAGACAGTAACAGATGGATACAATGGGTCCAGGACCAGTCAACACCTCCACTGTCACTGGCCTGGTGTCGTGCATCTGGTGGCGCAAGGGATGCGACAGCAGGTAGCTGGTTGCCCTGTTTCTCCTTGATGCCTGCATAGCAGTGAGTCCTGGCTCCGAGCTCCCTGAGAGCCAGGAATGGAGGAGATCCTATGAAAATGATGATATGTGACAATCAGTCACAGCAATTAGTGTTTTGGTTAACAGGCCTTTTTTGTTTTCTCTCACCCAGACAGAATGTCACAAATAAATCCTCTCCTGCATTTGCATATTAATTGGATCGGAGACGTCAAGCATCTTTCATTAAAGAAAATGATCTGCATATTTGGAGACATAAAATAGTTATTTTGATGGGGTTTTTTTTTCCGAAGATCAGGGGGTGGGGGAGGTAGGTGATGGGAGCAGTAGAAATTGAGGTGGGGTGGAGGCGAAGCCAACCAGCCCCTCCATCTCTAGTTAACCCTGTGTGGTCTGGAGTTGATGGGCCAACCTTGGGCAGAAAGATAATTAATACATAAATAAATCAAGGAGTCAAGGAGGCCCCAGGCATCAGGCTATTGCTAAGGATTCAGGAGCCCAGTTTAGCTCCTTTGCAAAAGGGATCTCCATCAGAGTTAGGGACCAGTAGGAAGAATGCAGGCCCCTCCTGCCTTGTTCTTAAATTAAAAACCCAGCTGGCTTCTAATTGGCCTCTAATCCAATGGTTGGCAGAAGCTCCACGGAAGAAAGGCCTGGCGTCTGTTCCCATAAAGGTTGTTGTTTTTGTTTGGTGCCGTTGAGTCAGCTCTGATGCACAGCACCCTTTTGTGTTACAGAACTCGTGGTTGTTCGGTTTTGTCGAGTTGAGTATCACTCACAGCAACCCCGTGAACAGCAGATCTGGACCCTGCCCTGTCCTGTGCCCTCCTCATCGTCTCTGATACGGTCCGTGTGTCTGTCCATCTTGTTGAAAATTTTTCCTCTCTTTTGCTGACCCTTCACCTTTCCAAGCATGATGCCTCTTCCCAAAGAGCAAAACTAAACCCCGGCATGATGAAGTTCTGTCTAACCCTGCACCATTTGCAGCTGGGGCTGTATCTGACCCATCGTTGCAGCCGCTGCATCACCATCTCGTTGAAGGTGTTCCTCGTTTTCACCGTCTCTTCCTTTTACCACAGGCGATGCCCTTCTGTAACAAAGTGAACCTGGCAAAGCCTCAACGCCCTCACTTCTAATGAGCGTTGTGGTTTCTCCAACCGAAGGAGCAATTCTACTCTGTAACACTCAAGTCACTGTAACTTGGGGCAGACTGGAGAGCTTCCAGCAACAGCACTGTGTCTTGCTCTTAAATACTCCACATTCAGAATCATCTGCTGTCTCTCCGTCCCCGTTTCCCCAGTGCTGCTTTAGGGAGCCTCTCTGGCAGTTTGAATCCATTGGTACCTTGGTACCTTTTCAGGAGAAAACTGGGCAGCTTCCTCCTGTGAGGTTCATAGTCTCAGAGACCTGCTGGAGGGCGAGCTAGGAGTTGGTTCTGACTTGCCAGCACTGAATTTTCAAGAGACAGAAAGAGTAGTTACGCTCCCCTTGTCACTTTGTGCCCAGAGCTTGCCTGCCTGCCTGCCCAGGTGTGCCCTGAGCTCCCACCTGACCTGATCCCCTGGGCCAGTCCACCTCTCCAGTCCTCTGCTCTTCATCCTCCCCTGTCAGTGCCCACTTTCCACGCACTCTGACCTTGGCCTTCCCTGCGCCCTTCTCATTCTTTGCCAGCTGCCTTCCCTCCCCAGATGGAAAGTTTTCTGGGGGACAGGAGAAGCAAAGCCTGGAGTCATTATCACATGCACTCGAAATAACCCAGAAAGCTTCTGGACCCATATTAGGGCATGAGGCCCTGACGAAAGCTGAGTGAATGTGTCGTTTTTGATAGGCAAATGTAACTGCCGGGCCAGGCTGGATTCCCCCACTTGCCTGGAGCTTAGCAGGTTTCTGGGGGTGGCAGCAGGGGTGGCCTTCTCTAGATGTTCCTGGAGCCCCTTGGGAAGCATGGGGAGGTCAGGCAAGAACATTTGACTGCCTTCCAGTCTCAAACCCTACTCTTCTTGTATCCTGGTTAGAAAGGCTATGTTGATGATGGTGATGGTGGTGGTGGTGATAAAGGCTACTGTTACCCCTGATAGAAGATGTGCAGACCTTTTGCTGAGAGCAGTGCACTATTATCTCTCCAAATCCTCACCACTTTCCTCTGCAATAGACACCATCATTGTGCACATTTCATCGAATAAGGAGACTCAGGCTCAGAGAGCACAGTGAACACGGGGACACTCCCTCGCCACTGTCCCCACTGGCTGCTTCTTCACTCGGTCACTTTGGCAAGATTATGCATTCCCCAAGGGGCCGAAGCTGCTTCTGGTAGGTTCTGTGGGTCCTTTGATCCAGGCAGTGCTGCTCCCAGGCTGTGAGAATTGTCTAAGCTCTTTGCGGGCAGTTTGCTGGGTTCCTCTGCTGTGGGTCCTTCATTCATGGTGCCCTCTTCCCGGACTCCACACGGTCCCTGAGGTCATGAGCTAGCTCCCTAGTTGAAGAGTGAGTCTGCCCCTCCTGCCCCCTTGCTTTATAGGTGACTCAACCTCTCTTCCTGCCTTTGGTGGGGTTGGGCACCCCAAAAGCTTCTTCCTCTTGAGAGACCCTCTTCATAAGCACTTAGTTTCCAAACACTTGATGTGTGCAGCCTTGAACTCCAGAATCCTTTCTCTTCTGCTGCCTCAGTCCATCCTGTTCTAGGTCTCTAGGGATGATGGTGTGATATGGTTGAAAGAGCAAAGAAGAAATATGTCTTGGAGAAAGTGCAGCCGGGGTACTTCTTGGAGGCAAGGATGGTGAAGTATCGTTTCACTTATTTTGAGCCTTTTGTTGTAAGTGGCCAGTTCTTGAAAAAGGACTTCTTTCTTGGAAGGGTAGAGGGTCAGTGAAAGAGAGGAAGACCCTCAAAGAGGTGGATTGACACAGTGACTGTAAGAACAGACTTACGTGGATCAGAGATGATGGTGAGGGCACAGAAGAGGGTCCCTCGTGCACAGGGTCCCTGAGAGTCATGGTCTTCTCGACAGCACGTAACAACCACCTTGAATTCTGACCCCACTACCTCTGAGCTGTGCACTTGGAAGAATCCTCTCACTTCTCTACTCCTCAGTTTCTTCACTTGCAAAAAACCTCAGACTCTTTGCTCTCAAGTAGTTTCCAGCTGACGGTGCCCATAGGATTGCCTTGGCTGGAATCTTCCCAGAAGCCATGCACTAGTTGTTTCTTCTGAAGTGCTACTCAAGAGGTGTGAGCCACTAACCTTTAGATTCACAGTCTATCGCAAACCACTTGCATCACCCAGGCCCTCAGCTTGCCAAAACCCCACTGGCATCAAGTCGACTTTGATTCACGCGGTTCTGACTCACAGAAACTCTCCAGTGGGTTTCCGAGGCTGTAAACTCTTTATGGGAGGAGACTGCCCATCTTTCTGCCAAGGGGCACCTGTTGAATTCAAACCACCAACCTTCCAGTTAGGGGCCCAATACTTCACCCCCCACACCACCTCCTCCTGCAGTCGGTTAACGTGCTTGCTTGCAGACTAGAAGGTTGGCGTTGTGAGATCCTTGGACGAGAGCCAGGTGATCTGTCTCTGAAAAACCAGCCACTGAAAACCCTGTAGAGTCCAGTTCTCCTCACACACTTAGGTCGCCATCAGTCAAGACGGACTCTGTGGCAACTGGTGTATGGAATTCCTCCTTGGGGGCAGGGACTGGGGTGATTTGGCTCCTTTACGGCGGCCGAGTGTTCCTCACAGGTCTGGGACAGAGCGGGCACTGGGGTCTGCTGCCTGCAGTGGGCAGGTCTCCCCGGTTCCCTGGGCTGGGGACGGAGGTGGTTTTCACCCAAGGGCACTTGGCAGCTGTGTCCCAGCTTGTTCCTCCCCCTCCTTGTCCCTCAGGCCCTCGGTGACCTCATCTAACAGCTTGTGCTCCGGGCAGGACAGGGCAGGGGTGGAGGCGGCGGCCGAGTGGCCCTTGAATGTGGGGTTCTTGGAGAAGGGGCCTTGTCTGCCCCCCTCGGGGAGCAGGTGGACAGGCTGGGTGTTTTATGGAGTCTGGGGGAGGCCTGCGGCAGCTGTATCTGTTAAATGCCAAGAAGCCAAGTTGGCTTAATATGATTGTAGCTGCTGCTTTGATAAATCAAAATAATTAAAAATAATAAATTTGATTCTTTAACCAACAGGCTGTGTGTGGGCGCAGGGCCTGGGCTGCCAAGCTCAGGCTGGGAAGGTGGGAGGGGGCGCAGGGACATGGATAGGAAAGCTGTCTTTGTGGGGTCACAAATGGGGAGGTGCAAAGGAGTGTAGTCTAGAGGTGAACTGCCAATCCATCAGGGGAAGAAATGTCTTTCATAGGCAAAGCTGCTACTGAACTGGAATGGACCTCAGATGGGCCTCTGTGTTACTGCTGCTGTGGCCTTGGGCCAACCTCAGTTTCCTAATCGGTCAAATATCATGAGCATTCCACCTCCTCACTGGGCTTTGTGAGCTAAGGTTTTGAAAAGCCTTGAGTGGTCAGAGCTGAGTGAAAGGATGTTGCCCATTCCCCACCTTGTGTAGAACAGGGCCAGGGGCCCCTCACACCTGCCAGCCACTTTTGTACTGCTGTGACTGAGGCATGGTGTACCCAGTGCCTGCACTGCTTTGAAGGCTATCAGCTTCCTTGGCATTCTTCTAGGGCTAGGCTGGGTCCTCACCCCAGGCTGGGTCCTCACCCCAGATTGTACTGTAAATATGGGCTTCCTGCAGCACCATACCACTGTTGATAGCTCCCCATCTGGTTTCGTGCTGGCCTCAGGAAGCACCAAGCCCACGCCCTGCACCCCTGCCCTAGTGTGTCCATGCTGTGGATCTGAGTGCCTGACTCCAGAGGGTGGGAATTGGACAGGACAGCTGGGCCCCCTGATTCCCACCGCTTCCCCCTCCCTGCATCCACTCATCCACATCCTCGAGAGGCCGTATTTGGTGTCTGATCCAGAAATTTCCAAACAGCTGGAAATCTGAACTGCGTGCAGAGAGTAGGGGCTGGTGGGGCAAGAGGGACAGGGTGTCTGTCTCTTTAAATGCACTTTGTGTCAGCGTGATAAGGAATTTGATGGCTTTATCAGAAATACCAAAGCTTTATTTAGCAGGGTGAGGCCCACACCACTCAGCTCCACACAATCTGCTGATAAATAACAAAAAAGGAAAAGAAAAAAACCCAACTCACCAACACCCTGGTAAAGCAAGGCAGGCACAGAAACAAAATGGGACGTTTTGGGGTGATTGTGAGCTCTAGGCTAAGGACTGGGGGTGGAGTGGGGGGACAGTGGGGCTTGCAGGGGCTTTCTGGGTGTGTACTAACAAACAGTTTTCCATTCTCCATTCCAGGCCTTTGTAGATTTTTCAGTTATTAGGTAAAAATACTATCATTGTTTTCATTCTTCCAGAGAAAGAGCCAGTTATAGAGATATGTCTTCCGCAGTTTCCCCAGCCAACCCAACCCAACCCATCCGAGGCTCTCTAGGTGAATCCTTAAGTCTGTCTCCTGGCAGCCTCAGCTGTGCAGGGGAAGGTCAGAAAGCAGAAGAAACTACCTAGGGGTGGGGAGTGGTCCCCATTCCAGCTCTAAGAAAGGGGACCTTCATTCTGTACAAAGAGGCGAGGAAGCTGGGGCCAGAAGGGCCTGAGAAAGGCCGTGCAGGGCGAGACTCCCCAGTCAGGGCCAGATCTTGAAGGTTCAGGCCACAAGGAGCAGTGATGTGGCCCTACCCACCTGTGGCATTCCAGAACTTTCTGTTCTGCCTGCCGATTGGGCAGCTCTGGAGGAACCACCCTAGCCAGTGTAGATGCCTCCCGTCTTCGGGAAGGTCAGCAGAATAAAATGATGGCATGTCTGTGTCCTGGTTTCGTCCTACTTGAACCTTCTATCCACCCTTGGTGCCTGTCTTCCTGCCCCTGATTTCTTGCAGGAGCCCCTTCTTGCCTGGTCTTGCTCTGGTCAGGCACAAGCTGAGCCCTGGCACAGCTGTACTCCCTTTCCTCTTGACCATCCACACTCCTTTTCACCTCCAGTCTCGTGTCTTCTTGGTTATGAGCAAACCAGACGTAAGCAGCAGCCCCACCAATGCCCCTTTGTAGGTGCTAAGCATTTTTGCCTCATCCAACCAGCTTGCACTTCTAAGTCTCTCTGAGAAGGAAGGCAGGCATGAGGAGAGCCGTGTGGAAGAGAGGTGGATGTTAGGGGCGTGGGGCAGGAAGCCTCTCTGTTTCTCAAGTTCTCTGACGAAAGACATGCTTTTTCAGTGGTCACCTCTCCTGGTTCCAGGCACCCAGGTTCTTTACCCCCTTCAGAACAAAACCTTGCTTGGTCCTGCACTATCTTCATTGAACTGTGTTCAAGTTCACTGTTACAGGCGCTGTGTGTGCTTTAAATCTTTTTCCACCCAAAGGATTCTTCTTCCAGCCCTATACTGAACAATCTTCTGTTGTGATCCATAGGATTTTCAGTGGCTCATTTTTAAGCAGTTGCGCTGCTAATCCAAAGGCAAGTGGTTCAGTGGTTCCACAGGAGAAAGATTAGAACTCTCCCCCTGTGCAATGTACAGCCTCTGAAAACTGCCGGAGGGTCAGCTGTGAACTGGTTCCACCTTGAAGACAACGAATTTGAGTTTCATTTTTGAAAGTCAATTACCAAGGTTTTTCTTTTCAGTCTTAGGCAAGATGCTCTACTGAAGCCTGTCTACCACGGGCGTCCCTGTTGGTATTTGAAATACAAGTGGCAAAGCATTCAGCATTGCAGCAATGTGCAAGCCACCACAGTGCGACAAAAGGACAGATGGGTGGTGGGCTCCCTCCTGACTCTCCTCAAAGTCTGTTAGCGGAAGGAAGAGCAGGCCAGAGTTAGTCCAACAGGCCTGGTGCTGGCAGCAGGTCAGTCAGTAGGAATCCCTGGCTTTTGATATAGGAGGAACAGGATTAGCCCAGCTGCTTGGGGAGGGGAAATGCTGGGCGGAGAAACAGGGGCACTTGACGGAGAAGGTGGGGGCTGAGCTGGTTGAGCATAGGGGCAGAGGGTGGAGGAAGCTGCAGAAAGGCCGCAGCTTGGAGACAGACAGGAAGAGTAAGTGGAAGTGACAGGGTCAGGCCAGACCTTTGTCCTGCAGCCTGATTAGAGAGTCTGCCCTGGATTTCTGAAACTTTGGGATGTTGTCGGACAAACTGGAGCTTAATTCTGTCAGAGCGCCGGAGAGATTAGAATTGACATCCTGGGAGCACATTCCTGGCTGGGCAGCAATCCAGCCCCCGCTGGGAAAAACCTGTGAAAGCATGGCCTGCCCAGCGTTTGGGGGGCCGTCAGCCCCAGGGGCCACTCCAGCCATGTGGACCTGTGCCAGGGGCCTCCGGAAGGCCACGCCATGCCACCAGGAACCTCCTGACCAGTGCAGAGAATGTGAGCTCAGCAGAGCCCCTCTGAGCCTGCACCCTGAGTCTGAGTCTGCCTTGCTGTGCTGCCTTGGTCAGAGCACTGATATTTGTTGAGTGTCAGTTTGCTTCATGGATAAGAGGACCAGTTCTTCCTTCTGTACTTGTGCCAATACCCATCTCAGGGCTTGGCAAGTACTTTCTAACTATGCTTCTTTTTTCAAGTTGAAGGTTTAAGTGCAGAAGCTGAGGGAGACTTTGCTTCATGCTCTGGTAGCTTAATGGTGAGGAGTTGCACTACCAACCCAAAGGCATGTGGTTCTAATCCACCAGCCGCTCCATGGGAGAAAGGTGGGCAGACTCCTCCCAGGTGATTTACCTGTTGGAGCGTCAACTCCAATAAGTCATATAACAGCAGTAACAACTGATGCAAGTGGCATAGCCAGGGGATGCTGGAGGAGGAGGAAAGTTTCTTTTGCTGAGGATTCTGGGAGGACAGAAAGATAGCCACTCCAATAGGGCACTCCAGCTCGGGCATATAAACAGTCCCTGCTCCCTGTGGGTCCTTCCCATTGGCCAGCCTCCCTTCTGCCTCAGAAAGCCCAAGAATAGCCTTAGAATTGGCTTCATTCTTCCCTATAAGCACTGAGATTCCCACTGCCACAAAGATAGCTGAGGAAACCAGACATAGGCCTGCCTTCCACGAGCTTCCAGTCCAGAGCAGCGCTCCTTAGAGGACGAGATGGGTCGGGGGACCAAGGTGAAGCCGAGCCCCGTAACCCAAACCAGGCTGCTTCAGGAAGAACCCGGCACCCCCTTCCTACTTCCTTCCTGATCCTAATGTCGTTAAATATTGGTAAATATTTTGGCTGATGCAGGTTCTCATGGCAGAGTGCAAAGCTGTCTGCAGTTCAGGACCTACAAATTATTTATTAAAGATCTGAGATGCAGCGCAATTATGTGGAAAGAACCCCAAAAATTAAATAAATAAGGCACAAAATAAATAAATAACAGCCGCACTGGCCTCTTGAAGGCTTGGGGAGCCGTGCACATGATTGCCGTCTTGATGAAATCCCCCCGGATGTAATGAGCTGATTTTCTGCTGTTAATATTGCATCTGCTGATGAAGGATTCGTTAGGATAATGGAACGAAGCTAAAATATAAATGACTCCCTGTCAAGAAGCAGCTTTTGTTTGTTGATCTCCTGACAGTTCCCGGGCCAAGACAGGGGTTTGTGTGTGCATACGCATTCCGGAGCAGGCAGGGTGAGGTGCGAGGCTTGGGGGGCTGCCCCCTCGGGTCTGGCCCTCTGGCTGGCTGCTTAGCCTCAGCTTTCCCAGAGAGGTGGGACTCCCCCACTTTGGGGAGCTCTAAAGCCCTGTGGGTGGGACAACCGTCGACTCAAGACCCTCCCTCTCCATCCGGAGGGCTGTGGGTTGCTGCTGCAGCCACGGGGGCCGAAGCACCGTTATCTAGGGAGTATGGCAGAGTGTGTACTTCTCATATACGGATGATAATAGCTCTGTGTGCAGGGAAGGATAGGATGCACAGAGTCAGAGGCTTTGAGTGCGATTTCCTAAGAAGAGGCCTCACCATTGGATTAAGCCAGGCTCTGGCTCGTGGCAAATCCATGCACAAGTGGAGCACTACCCTTCCCAGTCCCGTGCCGTCCTTTCCTTGTGACTGGTTGTGGGTTTTTAGTGGCTGATTTTCAGGCCTTTCTTCCTAGTCTGTCTTAGTCTGGAAGCATCACTGAAACATGTTCATCATAACAACATGCAGGCTGCCTCTGACAGACAAGTGGTGGCTGCCTTGGCCATGAAGTGAAACAGCCCGCCTGCAGCATGGGAGGTGAGAATTCTTTTGAACCACTGCTGCCCACCCAGAACTACCTCTAGCCTTTCCACATTGTCTTTTCTCTCTAGACTCACACAATTCTTTGGAGGCCATGGCTCTAGAAATACCCTGCACAGTAGAACTCAGGGTAAGGGGATCTGTTTAAAGTTATGACAGTTCCCCTTCCCCTCTGGCTTTGGCTTGTCGATCACCTCTGCAGAGCCGCTGCATGGGACTTGCTTTCTTTTCCTCCCGAGCCTCCTCGAGTCAGTGACCCCAGTGATTACTGGGTGCTTGCTGTGTGTTAGGCCCTGTGTCCAGCAGCATCTTACTGGAGCCTTACTGCAACTGCTGTGGAAGCCCTGTGCCGGCAGTCTTGGTTGAGCGCTGTTCTCCAGGTACAGGATAGGGTCTAGCACACATAGGTGGTCTGGAAGTACTTACTGAATGAAGTGTTTTGGTGTGGAGATTTTTTTTTTCTCTCTCTCCTCATTTTCAGTTGGTGGAGCTGAGATTGAGAAGAATCATTGGGACTGCATGGCAGTAAGTGTCAGATTCGTTCAAACTCATTGTCATCAAGTCAGCATCGACTCATATAGCTGACCCTCCAGTGGGTTTTCAGAAGCTGTAAATTGCATGAGAGGAGATTGCCTGTCTCTCCCCTGAGAAGCTATTTGAACGACCTCTGGTGGATTTGAACTGCCAGAAAGACGCTACCTTTGGGCTAACAGTGCAGCTCCCTAAGAACTACGTCATGAGAGAGGTCCCTAAGTGACAGAGGCAAGATTTCAACTTGGCTTTTGCCAACTCTGCTTTCTATTCCGTCTCCTCCTGCCGTGCCCTGTGCACACAGCGTGAGTTCAGCAAGAACCTGATGTTCTCCGTGGAGCAGGGTCAAGAGCGAGTTAGGAGCCTCTTTATTCGGTGGCCCATCGGGGAGAAGACCCAGACAGGTGTCCCCTTCCTATAACACTCCTCCCGGCACGTAGAGAAGTTGAGACAGCTCCTTTGGCCGGCACCACTCCTCACTCTAACCTTTAAAGTTTTCAGTTGTCGTCAGCTGCTGTCACACTGTGCCCAGCTCAGCCATCTTACGCACAACGCAACTGAATGCCACCGAGTCCTGCATCTTTCTCCTAATTGATGCAAATTAGGCCATTGTGACCCATAAAGTCTTCACTGGCTGATTGTCAGAAAGGGATAGCCAGGCCTTTCTTCCTAGTCTATGTCAAACTGGAAGATCTGCCAAGATTTATTACCATCATAGTGACGTGTGCGCTTCCACTGACGTGGGTAGTGAGTGAATGTGAGATGCTCAGGCTAGGAAGCAAATTGGGTTTCCTGCATAGAGGGTGAGAATTCTACCACCGAAGTCCCCTGCCTCTTTGAGGTTCTGGGAGAGAGGAAGAACAAACCAGGCCAGTAACTTGGACCCTTTTCCTGGGGCAGGTCAGCGTACATCTGGTTTGGTGGGTCTGGATTGACCTCCGGGAAATAAGAGATTCTCCTTCCTGGGGGCTGAGGAGAGGCCCTGCTCTTCTTCTGGAGTTCTGGAAGAGGAAGGAAGCTAGGCCCCTTTCAGTTCCCCATCCTGTCCTGGGGGCTTGGCTTGGAACATTTTTGAGGTGGGGGAAAAGAGCAGGTGACTAGATGTGGTGACTTGGTGGGGCTGTCCCCAAAAGAACCAAGGATCCATCTGGGGAGATCAGAGGCGTAAAAAGAGACCAGGAGGGTCCGAGGTTGGTGTTATAAGGGAGGAGAGCTCCCACTAATACTTCCTTGGTTGTTTTGATTATGTTTTTCCCCACAATTATTTCCTGACCTGGAGCTTAGGAGAACAAGGAGGGGAGATTCCTTTGCACCAGAAGGTTGGCTATTTGAAGCCACCCAGCCACTCTCCTGCAGAAAAATGAGACATCCTTAATGTAGGCACCCGGAGGGTTTCTGAGTTGGAATTAACTCTACAGCAACAAGTTTAATTTTTTTTTTAATCTCTAACTTTTAAGGTAGTGTAGCAGTTAATTGCTCAACTACTAAGTGAATGGTTGGTGGTTCAAACCCACAAGGGGCTCCTCAGGTGAAAGAGCTGGCAGCCTGCTTCTGTCAAGACTTCAGCCAAGGAAACTGTGAGGCAGTTCTCTTCATCTCCCAGGGTCACTATGAGTCGAAACCCGATCAGGGACACCTAACAACCTCTCCTAATTCTTGGGTCCTTTCTTCTTGACCCCGTGCAGATGGCCCCTGGTTTGGGTCAAATTCCGACCAGGACTGTGCTTGAAGAACTCTAGTTCCGGAGCCCTGCCTGCCGCGAGGTGCTGGCTGGTTTGGGGAAGGGGGGTGTCTGCCCCTCCATCCAGATCCAGCACCTGCTGCGTGGGGTGGCCCCGCCTCCCTCATTGTCCAGCTAACCAGTGTGTAAAAGTTTGGGGCTTCCTCTGACCTTTCCATTTGGCCTGGTACTGCGGCGGATGCCCACATGGACGTCCCCTGGCACTATGGCCTGGGCTATCTGCGTGGCCTTCTCTCCCCTGCGGCACGTTCTCCTACCCCCTGCTTTCTTCACCCCTCGATTTCTTGCTCCCTCTCTCTCTCATCACTTCTGGGGCACTTTTATTTTCCCTCCCCCTCCTTCACTCTTTTTAACATGGTTTTCCTAAAAAGTTTTTTAATCAATCAAATTTGAGGCAGAAAATAGGTTTTGTCACGCCTGGTCCCGGGGTAGTGTGACTCTCACTCAGGCTCCTGACAGCTCCTGAATGCAGGAAGGAGGCCAAACAGAATATTTCTCCAGGAAAGTGCCCGTTTCCATGACACTGCCCCTTGTTGTCTGCCCTGCCCCCCTCCTGGAGCTGTCGGCTGACATGGCCCCAGCCCTGTGAAAGGACCCTAGCCCAGCCCAGGCAAGGATGTGCTAGGGGATGCAGGGTGGTGGGCTGGGGGAGGGTACTAAGGCAGCAGCATTAGGGGGTCAGGGGCAGCCAGCAGCTAGCTGCCTAGAACTTTCTTGTAGCCTGAGAAAGCTGGGGAGCAGGTAGGAGCTTCGGGGACCCTGGTCAGGGGTGCAGAATCAGCCAAGCCTCATAAATATGGAGCTGGGGATGGTGGTTGGGACACTCTGAGGCCCCGCCTAGGGACTGGACAGATGCCGCCCCGGTCCTGGGATGATGCTAGTCCTATCTTTGGACCTTCCCTCATGCCCAGATCTTAAACTCCACTCCCTGCTCCTGAGGGCTCCCTCTCCACCTCCTGGTCTTCCTGTCTGTCCTCTGTCCAAACCAAAGGAGCCCCAATAGCCTCTGCTCTCAGCCCCCCACCTATCTTCCCTGCAGACCTCTCGGGACCCTCCCTCTGTCCTGCTGACACTGTTCCCCTTCAGATCGCTGCTTTTCACCCTCTCTTCTCCCTTCTCTTCTCTCTCTGTTTTATAATTAATGATTAGTTTTAATTGGTTTGCTTAGGCAGCCTGACAGCAAATTAACAGAAGCCAGTCCAGAGCTGCCAGGCTCGGGTGGGGACCACCGTGCTTTGGCACTGGCCTGACCAAGGGATGGGCACGGCTGTCCCTGCAGCCCGCGGTCTGGCCAGTGAGCTCTGAGCGGGAGGGCTGGGCCAAACCTGGGCAGCGCAGTGGCCAATGGGGAGAAGGCAACAAGATCCCCATGCAAACACACAACCACAGCACAGCCTTGCAAGCATCAGCTGGGCTTCTCTGGGTACTTGTTTTTGTTCACCTCCTCACATCCCTTCCAGGTCTTGAGAGAGGAAAGTGAGGTGAAGGTGGGCAGGTACTCTGCCTGTAGTTGAGGGCTGGGTGTGATTTTGTCACCAGTCTGTCATCATTTGTACCATGGCCTGAGAGGCCTCATAGCTCTAGGGCCACATGGTCCTGCTTTTCTCACATGGACAGGATGGAGGAGGTCCCAGGCTGTTGTCATGGTTAGCTTGCCTGCCTGGCCACCATGGCCCAGAAGCTCCAGGACCCAGTTCCTTTTCTGACTTTGTACTGATTTGCATGGAAGTCTGAATCTTTTGAATCCTCAGTATTCTGATCAGAATATGTGAGATTAAGAACACTGAATGGATAGACAGTTTGGTGGATGGATGGATTGGTGGGTGGGTTTGTGGATGGATCGATGGATGGATGGATGGATGGATGGATGGATGGATGGCAGGCAGACAGTGGGCATGTTGGCACTTCTTGTGTACATTCTGCCATGATTATTCCAGAAACCACTAGAAGTGGGAACTTTTCTTTATAAACTAGGAGAGCTTTCTCTTTAACTTTGTCCTCCCTGACTGGGGGGCCCTTCTCCCCGCTGGGTCTTCCCAGCTGTGGGACCTCTCCCTGGCTTTGCAGGGCCCTTCCTAAACTACGCCAGCATTCTGCTTGTTGGCCAGGCCTGGATATTTCCCGGCATGTGTCACGTGGGCCGGAACCAGACACAAGGGTTGGTGAGAGGCAAATAGGAGCAGGCTGGACAGGAAGAAGATGGACATGAAGTTAGACTCCTGGGTACTTTCAGGCCCCCACTGGGGCTCCGGAATCCCTCAGTGTCCTGGGTCCTGCTCAGAATGCGACATCATTGCTCTTGTCATCCACGCCACCTGTCCCTGAGTGCTCGGGACAGGACTTCAGTGTGTCTGTCCTGGTCCCCTCTCAGAGAGCATCTCTGCCCCTCCCGCCCCTCCTCCATCCACGGCCAACTCCTGGAAAGTTTCCTCCCCGATTGTTCTCTTGTGATCAGATCTGCAAGTTGCTCTCTAAGCTTCTTGTCACATTTTGACTTAATGAAGTGCAACTGCTGAGGGATTTGGGTTCAGCACTCCGGTCTCCCGCGCTCCCTTGTTGTCAGAAAACAGGGGTGGTTGGGGACGGCAACACCGCGCTGCAAGTCGTTATCATTCCGGTCAGTCTGTTTAACACAAAATTAAACAAAGAACTAATTAGTGCCTCATGAATTAATAAATGCACAGTTGCCGGGGAGGATGGGAGGGGAGAAAAAGGTGGTGGAAGGGAGATACTGGAGTTGTGGAGTTGGGGGGCTTTGGGGGGTCCAAGGGAGGCAGGCCGGGTGCCTGAAGAGCTCTCAGGCCAGTAAGAGTGGAATGAAAGGACAGGGCAATGAGGATAACCCAGGCTGGCGGGACGTGAGTGCCTGCCCAGCACCTCTTCGTGGGGTTGGGTCTCCCCAACCCTGGCCCATGCCTTTGATTTGCTTGTCCCTTCACTTCACCCAACTCTTCCTCTCCAACTTCTTCCCTTTTTGTACTCACTTTACCTCTCATCCCTGTTTGCTCTCTGCTGCCTTCTGTCTCAGTGGTCCTCCCAGCTCCCTGCAGCTCCCATCTTCTCACTACCTGGATAGCATCTGTCAGCTGGGCAGCCAGAGGCCCGAGGAGCAACAGCCCTCGCCACCTCCCCATCCACAGGCCCTAAGCCACCCACAGCCCTGTGTCTGGCAGGGTGGACCCTGCCCCAGTTTGCACTCTTTGCCCAGCAGCCCCACAAAGTCATGGACGAGAGCTAGCACAGGGCCCCAGCCCCTCCTCAAGAGGACACGTCAAGAACAATTAGCGTTATCTGTCTAAATATGTCCTGGGAAACGAAAGAACAGGCGGCAGGACTGGGTGGCATTCCGGAAGCCCAGTCCAAGGTCACCTCACCTCCTGCAATCCCCCCAATCTGATTTGGGGATTACACAGCCTAAGGAAATTGGTGTTCCTCTTACATCATTGATAAGCCACAAATGAGAGAGAGGGAAGAAAAACCACAATAAACAGAAAATCTTCGCAGAGCGGGGCAAGTTCTGGGTTCCTGAGGCCAGGTCCTGCTCGGGCCCAGGCAGGTGGGCTATAGACAGCACGCCGAGGGTTCGCTGTGGTTTCTGTCTTCATAAGGGGGTCTGTGTGCTCTGTGCCTGCCTCTCCACACTCCCTGTCTGGACTGGAGGGCCTGGAGCTGGAGGGCTGGCCTGAGTTGTGTTGGCTAAAGACCTTCCGTAAAGTTGTACTGACTCCTCTCTTCCTGCCTCAATCCCCCTTGTGGGCTGTAATTCATCAGTAGAACCCCAGGGTGGACAGTGCTGTTGGGCAGCCTACTCTAGGGGGTTGGGATCTCTTGATGCCTTAGTCCCTGGCTCTCCTTTGCCCCTCTGTCACTTGCTTGTGATAGCTAACAGCTTTGGGCTTGTCATTTTTGCTTGCAGAAATCAAGGGAAGAGAGTTAAACAGTGAAGGGCTGCTGTGTTCTGTCGTCCACAGTGACCCCTGCCCCATGCACAGAGTCTCCTAAGGGAGCTTGTAGGCCCCATAACCAGCACCCCCACCCCAGAACTGCCACCTCTGCCTCCAAGAGGGAGTTCACTTAGCATGGCCCACCTCTGTCTGTTCAGCTGGGAGTGTTGGGGGCCCCATTTCCACTGTGATGAGCCCCTACCACTTTGGAAATCTCAGTCTTTGGTGTATACTTAAATGGGCCCAAATTGATGCCCACTTAGCCTATTCTGGCGTCTTTGACCTCGTCACTCTGAGGGCATCAGCCCCTCTACATATGGTGTGTCAGCAGTATAGAGGGTGTGTAGTGGGGCCCATGACTCCCCTCCTTGAAGACCTCCAGGCTAATGATGCACCTCTTTCTCTCTGCCTCCCCAGGATGAAGTGACACCCCAAGCTGTGCACCGGAGGAGCCTCTAGGACCCAGTACAAGGTAAGGCTCAGGTCCCCTTCCTGATCCCTCTATCCTGATGGGCACCTCTGGGGAACCATGTCAGCTGACTGGGCTGGGTCTGGGCATGCCTGGTACCCAGGGAGGGAATGGAAGCCACGCTGACTGAGACTGACAAAGAAGATTGGTCACATGGGGACCTTCTCAGATTGGCTTCCAGGCCAGGAGTGGGCTGGGGACAGCAAATGTGTCAAGGAAGCATGGAGTGAATGGGCATCTCTGATGCCAAGGGCTCGGGCAGAGTGGGCACCAGGCCCGGCTCCCAGCCGCATCTCTGCAGAGCTGTCTGCCCTCAGAAGCTCCACTTGTGGTTTGTGCTTAGAGAGCCGCGTGGAGTGACAACCTTAGGCCCCAGCCCAGCATCTCAGTGGCCCTGTAGACTCCTCCTTCCTTGAGAGGCTGACAAGGGAGGGGACTGTGGACCTGAGGCTTGAGATCAGGCAGCTGGGTGTCACTTGTACTCAGGGCTAAGGCTCCTCCCATCTGGGCACACAGGGCTGCCCCTGCCTGGCCCGGCCTGCACCGGGCAGCCTGGGTCCGCGGGTGGTGCAGGAGCCATGGGGCCACCGGGCCTCTGGCCCCAGGCAGCGCCGTGTCAGAGGTGACCGGTGGAACGCCAGTGTTATGTAAATAGCGGGGCCTGCCCGGCGGGCGAGCTGGCTGGCTGCAGCCATCCATCATCCGGCGCGGCGGGGCGGGGGACAGACGCGGCACCGTGCGCCTGGCTCCAAACCTGTTTGTTTTCCCTTTGTCTCGCGCGTTTCGGGGGCCCCGGCTGTGACCGGCTCCGGGTTTTGTCCCAGCGGCCCCCTCCCTCCAGGAGGACGAGGGAAAGGAGGAGGTTCGCCTGGCTCCCACCGCGGCATCTCTTTGGGACTTCAAAGGCTCCCCCCAGCATTGTCTGCGCCTGGCGGGCAGTGGCCCTGAAAACGTGATCAGAGGCGGCCCGGTGTAGGGCAGGCCCGGCCCGCGCCCTGCGCTCACGCCGGGGCCCGTGGATTCCTCCCTTTACCGCCAGTAACTGCCCTGGTTACAACACTGCGCTGGCCTCTCCTGGCGCCTCTCGCCTCTGGCTCCCTCCGACCAGCCCAGCCCCAGGCCCCTCATCCTTTCCCTAGCCACACAACCTCACTCCTCTCTCAAGAACTCAAAGATCGTCGAAATCAGAGTGTTGATTGCTTCCTGTCCTCCACAAGAAACCAAAGTGCTGGCAGGGCTTTGGGGACGCAAGAACTGGGATCTGGACATTGATTCCTCAGGCTGAAGATTGTTCTTTTTCCTTCTCCATCCTGTACTGGTCATGAAACCTTGCTTCCCCCGAGGCCTCTAGACCTGATTTCTGCCAAGCCTGGCTGTCCCCTCCATGTCAGTTTTAGTGGGTTCCAGCTTGGTTGGCATCCTTGGGCAATGGGATGGAGCTAGACATCCCAAGACTTCAAAGGGTGGTATCCATTCTTTAGAGCGAAGCTGATAACATGTAGCTGATTGGTCAGATTTGACGTATTGCCTGCTTGTCTTAATAAAGTTTTATTGGAACCCCAACCACACTCACTGGGTTAAGTATTAACAAGCGGCTGCTTTTGCTCTCCAGTGACCAAGTTTGAGGGGCTGCGGGTTTGGCCTGAAAATTCTAAAAGCATCATTCACTCATTGCCATCAAGTTGGAACCGATCTGCCCTTCCAGGTGGTTTTCAGAGGCTGTAAATTGCACCAGAGGAGATTGCCCATCTTTATCCCTCAGAGCAGCTGGTGAATTCTAACCACGTTTCAGGCTTTGCCTTTGAATTGGAATGCGACTAGTTGACCCTTTTACCAAAAAAGTTTCCTTCCTCCAGTGTGGAAATTCAGGGTCTGGCTCTCTGCTCTGGGCTGCTGTGGAATTGCTGTGAGAGGATTAGGCATTTGGAGGCTGCTACATTTTTGTCATAGTCCTGGTCTGGTTTGTGGACTACTTTCTCCCTACTTTCCTGGGGTTTCCTCACATCCAGTTTGCCCTTTTGAAGATTACCAACTTGGCAAGGTTGTTGGAACAAATTAGTTAGTGAATGTGGCTGCAGATGACCGGCCCAGGATCCAATAGATAGTGCATGCTTATGCCTTCCATTTGCTCCCTCCCAGAGCCTGGCTCTCCAAGGTGCAGGAGGCTGCACATTCCGTGAAATTCCTTGCCCACTAATGCCAGAGCTCTGGGTCTGACTCTGGTGAAAGTGAGGCTCCTGGGAGCTTGTGGAAGGAGCGTGCCCACAGCTGGTGGACTGGGAACTGTCCAAGTTCTCGGGTTCAGTCCCAGTCTCAGACCAACCACCCTTCCCAGCCACCCGCCTGCAGGACCTGGTAGTTGCACATACCTGAGTGCCCCTTTCTCACTTGGTAAGATTGGTGGACTCCCTTTAGGGAGGTCAGGGCGTTTGCAGGGGCTGCTGAGAAAGCCTCCATCTGGATCCTCTTTGGGCCAGTGTTGGCTGAGCAGGCTCCAGAGGGTCTATCTAGGTACTGCGTGTGCATCATGTCAGGGACCTGGGCTGTTCTGCTGCCTTACCACTGCTGTGAGTGACCCTGGGAACCAGAGAGAAAGCTGGCGGGCTGGAGGGATGAGGAGGAGAGGGAAGCTGTCAGGGCATGAAATGGGAGCTGGGCCCTGTAGCCGTCTGTGCTCTGCAGCTGTCTGTCTGTGCTGGCCGCCCGTGTCCACCAGGCCCCTCTGCCTCGCCTCTTTCCCTGGCCTCATCACCTTTTGCTCTCTTCTCCTCCAAGCCTGCTCTCTGCATCCCACCAGTTTCTTTCCCTCCTCGCCTTCCCACCACCCATCCTGCCCCCTCCAGCTCCATGGCGCGCTCTCTCTGTCTCTCTCTCCTTTTCATCTACTCGGAAGGCTTTACTTTACTTCCTTGTCACCCTAATTGATTGCATTAACCTTTCAGCGTATTGGATTTCCCCGGCATCGTGCAGAGAGCCCTGCGCAATATGCTTATAATCTGAGCCATAATGGACAGTTTGCAGTCAACAAGCCCCTTCTCCCATCGGTCCCTGTTGACATCTCTCTTGCCCCAGGCCACCAGGGCCCCTTTCCCCTCTGGCAGTGGTGGGCAGTGGGATAATGGGGCCAGGAGGAAGTGGACACGCCCTCAGAATCCTGCTTGTCCTTTCCCTGCTCTGCCCCCTGGTCCTGTGGAGTCCTGGCCAGGCTTCTGGTCAGTCTCTGGCTCCTCTCTGTATTGCTTTCTGCTCCCTCCGTGCTAGTGAGAAGCCAGTTTGAGTTTTGTAAACAAGGAGCGAGGTAGGCAATCTCTGCCCATGTCACTTACAGCCCCTGAAAACCCCACTGGAGGGTCAGCTGAGTGGGTTCTGACTCAGCAGCAAAAAGTTTGAGGTTTTAATGGTTTTGATACCGCTTGGACTATACCCAGAGCAAACCGTTCTCCTGTGCTCATCCAGCAGCTTTAGTGAAAGGTGATGGTGACCAGGAGGTAGGTCTCAGGAGGATTTTGAGATCTCTGGCCGTGGCCAGTCCCTGAGGTCTCTGTGGACCTTCTGGAAGCTGGCCCCACTCCTTAAAAGGGTGAAGGAACACAGGAGAGACAGAGCCAAGGGCAGTGAAAGCCCAAGACGCATGGGACTGGCTATGGGAAACAGGTGCCAGCATATTGTCCAGGTGGGCCAGGATGCAGTTACTCGGATCTGGGTCTGCTCTTGTGTCCCCACACCAGACCTGGGGTCATGTGACTTGGGTGTATGATAGGAGATGTCTCAGAGTCTCTCCTTACCACCAGACATTTGACACTAGCTGAGAGTAGACCACAGAGCCCACGGTTCGAATCCACCAGCCCCACCACCATAGGAGAAAGGTAAGGCCATCAGCTTCCGTAAAGATCTACAGCCCTGGAAACCTCATGGAGCAGTTCTGTTCTGTCCTGCAGGGTCGTTCTGAGTCAGAATTGACTCAACAGCAGTGGGTGGGTTTGCACACCCCCTTCAGAAGAAGAGAGATGTGTTACTGGCAGCAGTTTCCAGCAGAGCTGACAGTGCAGTAGATTGGACGAAGGCTCTGAGGAGTCACTGGGGCAGAGTGGGCTGACTTCGTGCAGGAAGAACAAGAACCACCTTCCCAGGCTGAGAGCAGCAGCCCCTGTGGAGACAGTTGCCGGCTGAGCTTCTGCTTGTCCGGCGGTAGGGCAGAGGCAACAACTCCATGTCAGCCCTAGTCATGGAAGCTCAGAGAGGCCTGGCCTCCATCTGTCCTGGCCCCTGCCAGCCTTCAGACCCACAGCCAGACAGCAGGTCTTCATTCAAGACAAGAGAGGTGTCAGGTTGAATGTATTAATGTCAGACCGGAGAGCAGGGCGGAAGCTGCCATTTGTTAGCCCTGGTGCTACATCCTCCCTCCCTCCCTGCCCCACCCCCGCCCTCTGTCCATCAAATTCTCCTGCCCCCTGCCCCATGCCTCCCATCACTCCATCACTCTGCAGGGCAAGCATGGGCGAAAGGGGGCCAGATCGCAGCCCTTCCCATCCTCTCACAGGGATTTTGGGGGTGGGTAGAGGGCACAGCAGGGAGAAGCCAAGCGGCGAATTAAAGTTTGGTGATTGTCAGTGTCAGGAGAAGCTAAATAACCCTGTAACTAGTATGAAGGTGAATTCACGGTCTGCCGCACACGGAAAATATGAGCACTCTGCGAGCTGGGAGTGCGTGTGGCCACGGCAGCCGCCTGCCACAGTGGGCAGCCTCTTCTCCAGGGACCCGCCGGCTGGGCAGCAGGAGGGGGCTGTGGACAGTCGCCTTCCTGCCAATAGGCAGCTGTCCAGGAGCCCCACCCAAGTATCCTGGGGAAGCTCGTCCACTTGACCACTGGCCTTAGTGCCAGGGATGTAAACATCCAGTTGACTATGGACATGGACACCAGGTCCTGGAATACGTGCCCATCTGCCCTGACCCATCTGAATAGTTAATATTTATTGAGCACTTACTCTGTGCCAGGCTGTGTGCTTCGAGACTACTACAGCCCTGTGTGGAGGTTCTTTTCCCCCCTTTCCTTTTTATAACTGGAACTCTGGTGGTCTCGTGGGTAGGGAGTTGTGCTGCCAGTTCAAAGGAGAGTGGTTTGAATCCACCAGCTGCTTGGATGGAGGATGTGCAGTCTTTTCCCATGAGCTTTACAGCGTTGGAAATCCCATTGGAGGGTCAGTTATGAGTCATCTCCATTCGATGGCAGGGAGAGAGAGTTGGGTTTTTTCCCATAGCATTTTTATTTTATTCTGGTTTACTTACAAAGTTCATATACATTGTTTTTCAAAGTGGATCGTTCTCATTTCCTTTACCCACCCCTCCCTCCACCCATCAAATTGTATGATCTTATGGTTAACCAGCACCCCACTCACCAGCCCATCCTCACCCCTATGCTCCCACCCTCCCACGCCTCTTGAATCCTCATACATGTTCTACAATAATGGTCTTATACAGCATTTGCCCTTATGGGACTGAGCTAGTTCACTTAGCATAATTCTGAGAGTTTTCAAAATGCTTCTGAAAAAATTCACATGTCATAAAGCATATACCCTTTTCAGGGGTCCAATCCAGTGGTTTTTAGAATTCAGGTTGCCTCATTTTATTGCACGTTGTTCTAGTGGATTTTAATTTTGGTGTTTATTTTTTTTTCTTTTAAAAAAAAAAGTCAAACACAACAAAACAACCCACACAAATTGAAAGTTCCTGGTAACCCTGCATCTAGCAGGTCTCTTGGTGCCATTTTTCCAACAGCACGTGCTCACTTGGTTTCTCTGCCTCATTTTGGTAATTCTCATAATTGTTGTTTGTTGTTATTGGGTGGCATCGACTTGAGTACGACACATAGCGACCCTATAAACCAAATATCTGAACCCTGTTCTATCCTGTGCCATCCTCACATTCCTGACACACAAGAGCCCATTGCGGCTGTCACCAAATTCTCATAATCCTCAAAGCATTTCAGAGTTTTCTTCAGAGCAAACTCACTGTAGACTCTCTAGTCGATTCTGACTTTTGGCAACCTTCCCTCACTTCGCTGAGGATGTATATCTTTATGGTAGGAGACTGTCCATCTTTCTCCCAGAGGGCAGCTGGCACATTTGAACTGCCAACCTTTCCGTTAGCAGTGCAGCACTGTGCCACTAGTGTGCCTTTATGGTGCAGTGTAAACATAGCTTACAGGATATGCACTAGGGATGGAAAAAAATGGTTTGGCTCACAGTTTTGCAATATTTGCGATAATGGGTGGTCTGGAACTAAATGGTAATATCTCTGAAGTATACCTCTAGTTACAGAGCTGTGCAGCTGTATCAACTTAATTTTAGAACATTTTTTTACTCCAAAGAGAGACCTACATGCACCATAGCCTTCACTCTCCATTCTCCGTTTCCCAGCCACTACAACTCACTAGTTCCAATTCCACTCTGAAGCTGAGGAAATAGAGGCTCACAGAGGGTCACTGACTTGGTCAAAGTTGCACAGCCAGGAGAGTGGTAGAGGTGGAGCCTGAGCCCAGGAGTCTGATTCTAGAACCCCATGTGGGACTCCACGGATGCCTGGCTGGTCCCCACGCACACACATGCCCTACCACATGTTTCTAACAGTATGGGCTCAGGCGTGTACTTGCACCATCCTAACATGTAGGCCCAGATGGCGACACGTATTTTCTCCTCCTCTCCCCAGGTACGCTAGCGATTCTGTACATAAAAATCTCATGGCAGCTCTTGAAGACAACAGTCTCTCCTCCTCAGAAACTTTCCCCTCTGCTTCTAGAGAGGAAGGTGGGAAGCTGAAGTGGCCTGTGAGACTTTAGAGGGTTTTAGAGTTTTAAAAAGGAGAATTCCCTGCATCTCTTGTAGCTGCAAATTGCAGCTGGAATCAAATACCAAGAGCACATTCCAGGACAGGGTCGGGACCATAGGCTAGGCCCACAGGGGCAGTGTGACTCCATTCCCTTGCATCTGTCTTTCCTTCTGTTTGTCTTTCACTCTCTCCTCTGCTTCTGTTCTGTGTCTTCACACTCTTTTTCCTTCTCACACTTCCCTCCCTCTCCTTCACACTCCAAAACTTTTTTTTTAAAAAAGAGCTTTTATAGCCCCCAGCTCTGGAACTTTCAGAATTTGGGAACTGAAGTGGGACACTGTCACTAACTCTGATAAGAGATAAATACTCTCAGGAGAAACAAAGGGGAAGGTAGACATGAGCGAGGCTGGTGGATTTGGTTTGGGGTTTTTTTCCTCCTTCTCTCTCCCTCCAAAGCGGAGGATCCGGCCGGGCCAGTTTGGATATTTATTAAGAAAAAGCCAAAGATAATTAACTTTTTTGTTTTTGTTTTGTTTGTGGGTACCTCCCCTACTGGCACTCCTGACTGCCTGGCAAATTAAACCTGCTTCTGCTCCCTGGGTGCTGGGCCGCCGGCTGGCTCCTCTGCTGCTGGCCGCCTGAGACAGCCCAGGCCATCGGCTGCCCACCAGCCACTCCCTTGGGCTTCAGATCTTGAGTCCATTTATGCCAACTCTGATGCCACCTCCCCAGGCTCTCCCAACTTTCAGAGCACCCTTTAGAACAGGGTAAGTGGCCTATGGGGGGGGGCATGGGAAGTGGGGGAGGAGGAGAAGCTACTGTCTGGAGTTGTGGCCAGCACTTCCCTAAGAGGAGGTGGGGTGAAAGAGCGAGCCTGCCTCCTGGGACAAGGGTGCTCCTTGTGGCCAGGCCAGGGCTGTTGGCTTGCCCAGAAGCAGTTAAGGACAGGGGATCCGCCAGGGGTTCCGGGTAAGACTAGATTTGAGCCGTGTCAATCATCAGCTCTCCAGTACACCATCAGACTCCGTACTCCCTGGAGTGGCTAACCAAAAGGTTGGCAATTCAAATCCACCAGCTGCTCCGAAGGTGAAAGATAGGCAGTGTCCTCCTGTGAAGATTTACAGTCTCTGAAACCCAACGGCGAGGCTTCGTGGGTCGTAAGCCACTCGACAGCAGTAGGGGTATTTTGCAAACCTCTGGAGAAGATTCTGGGCCATGATCGCTGTGTACTCTCTACACTCTCTGTCTCCTGCGTCTGACCCAGTGCCCCCTCACCCTTGACCAGAAGAGTACTTAGAGAGGGGGTGCTTGGGTACAATGCTGGTTGCCTCTGCTTAGCCACCCCAGAACCATTCAGAGCACTGGCCAGGCCACGCCCTGGGCCTGAGCCCTGACTAGTACTCCAAGAAGGTGGCACTTATAAGAGGTTAGGTAGGAAACAGGGTTATGGGTATACCTAGAGCTCGGACAGCCAAATGAGGACAATGGCGCTCCTTCCCTGGGGCTTGCACAGCTCTGATCTGTTTCAGGCTGGGGTGTGGTTTGCCCCTCAGTTTCATTAATGTGCCCTAACCCCTTGCCTCCTTGGGCCTTCTCATCCCTCTGCCCCCCCTGGCTTCCTCCCCACCAGGGAAGCAGGCAGCCATCAAGAACCACCCCTCAGGTATGGATCTGGCTTTGGAGCTGGGCATAGGGAAGAGGGCATATTTCAAGGATCTTGCTGGCCTTTTTTTTTTCCTCTGAAATATAAGGATGTGCAATTTTTTTGGTTTCAATTTAGCATTGGAGAATTTTATAATTTAGTAATTAAAATCTCTGATAGGCTTTAGAAATTGCGGCTAATTGAATTTAATGGGAAGATGATTTTCAATTTTATTTGATTACCGGGACCCCTGGCATCGGTATTTATGGGAAAAAAATGGGAAATGTGCTGTGTGGGCTAAGATGGCATAATTGAATTAGGGATAATCGGATTTCTCCGTCATGAATTTCACTATAATTTTCCTATAATTTTCCATTAGATATCTAGTTTACAAATATTCACAAAGAAATGAAGCTCTTTCGGAATGAAGATTGCTGGCTAACAGGATTAGGGGGCCGGGCGTGTGGCTGTGCCAGCCCTCTCTGACCATAATGCAATCCCCGCGTCTGCCTTACACGTAGCGTGGCCTCAGCCCCTGCTTTTGCCACCCACTTTGTGCTCTTCTCTCCCTTTTGTTTCCTCCTTGTCCCTGTTTATCCCTTGGCCTGACACCCACTGGTAGTGTGACCCTTGCCCTCTCACACCCTATGGATGGACTTTTCCTGCCCCAATGCCACCCATTCCATGCTGTCTCCCAATTCTGTCCACTCTCCCCTCGCTGCCGCTCCCCCTGACACCCTCCTTCCATCACTCACAAACATACGGCCTCCTTCGCAGGTGCGAACACGCTTGTTCACATCACACGCGGCCCTTTGGCCAAGGCTTCTGTGCCCTGGCCCAGTCGCCTCAGAGGGAACCAGTTTATTGGGATCCTGGGGTGGGGTGCAGGAACAAAAGGTGCTTTGTTCCAGTTTATGTGAAAGTTACAAATTCAAAATGAGAGCAGATAAAGCCTGAGATACCTGGTGTGTAAACAGGTTGCTGAGTGAGAAGGCCCCAAGCTCAGGAGGGAGACAGAATGAGTGGGCATGTTGAGGGTGCGGAGGGAACAGGAGCCAACAGTGGAAGCCAGATGGGGGAGCCAAGTTGTCCCTGGTACTGATGTGGGGTGCCGGCTGCTTTGGAGGGTTTCAGTCTTCATTTTCTCTTAGGGAGGCAGTGTCTAGGAGGAGCTAGTGGGTCTGGTGCCTGGAGCCTGGAGCCCGGAGCCCAGAGCCCAGTAGGAATGGTGGCTTTGGGTTTTCCGTTTCCAACATCTCAGGAACAGGTGTCCTCCGTGGGTCAGAGAGGTATCACTGGGACAGTGGGAGAAGCAGCTGATCTGCTATAGTTTACCATCACTACCGCAGGGCTGTCAAGGCAAAAACAGACCGTAGCTTCAAAAGGTATCCGCTATCCAGAGAGAAGAATCTGGAGACCCCTCTATTCTGTGACTCCCGACACCTCCACAATCTTGATGCTTCAGCTTCCTTCTCAGACCTTCTCAGATCATATGACCCCCCACCTTGACCTCCTCTTCAGTCTTCTCTGATCTACTGTCTTGTAGAGCCAGGCCTCCTGACCCTCATTGCTGTTCCCTTACAAAGCAGAAGCTTTCCAGGTACCCCACACTTCCATCCACCATCAGTACAACTTTGTGGGGCCCTCCACTGGCTCTGCATTCCTCTCAAGTCTCTGTCTAGCAGGGACCCCAAAATTCTGGGGAGGCTGATACAGTGACAACTATAGGCTTAAGCACAGCTGAGATTGTGAGGACTTGGACAAGGTTTCTTTCTGTAGTACCTGGGGTCGCTAGGAGTTGGAGTTGACTTGATGGCGCCTGCTAACAGCAACAACAATCTAATTTACTTTGCCAAGGTAATTGGAAGAGAAAACATTTCCTTCTCCTCCCATACCATCCTCAGAGGTAAGGCCTCACACTCTATCTTCAGCAAAAGCCAGGAAGGGTACTCAGTCAACTGACAGCTGAAAGAGAACCCAGTCCTTACTTCAGAGTCCTGGGTGGGAACACCCGAAGGTACAAGGATAGCTGAGAGCAGCTGGCCATAGAGAGCAGCAGAGAAGCCCTGCAGGAACACAGGTCCTCTGGCCTGGTTGCCCTGGATCAACAGGGAAGCTCCAAAGCCCAGCCTTTGGGGAGCAGGTGGCTTAGTTTATCTAAGGGGCTTCGGTTTCCTTCTTTAGGGTTTTCAGGGTCAGAGGAAACTCAGCCAAGTTTCTCAGCTCTATGGCTGCTGCTGCTCCTTCCTAGAGGAGGAGCAGGCCCAGAGGTGAACAACTGTATGGCAAACAGGAAAAGACAGTCAAATAGGGGAGGACGCTGAACTACCAGTAAGGCCATTTGGAGCTAAAAATCAGTCACAAAAGGGGTGAAGAAAAATAAGAGGAAAGTAGGAGAAAGAGTAGATTGTTAACTCTCTGACGTCTTTGCCCCAAGGCCTCTCTGGGCCCCTCCCTTTGCAAAATAGAAATATTGCAAAACTAGGCCAGCGCCATTTTGCTGAATGCTGCCCAAAGAGCAGACTAGAGCACCTGGGCCCCAGACCCTGTGGATGGAAGGGGGGGGGGCTGTGAAGGGGCATGTCTCTTATTAACAAAACTGTCCACTCCTCCCTCTCCTGGCACCTTACTGCTTAAGCCGCACTCGACTCCAAGGTAACTTGGGTCACCAAGTTAAAGACTCAGCGTGTATGGCTTCAGCAAGGGCTTCTGGGAATGTGTGGGGACCAAGACCTACCAAACTGCTTTCTCTAGGAAAGAGGGACAAGAAGGGGTAATGGGCCAGGCCCATCAAGAAGCTGGGAGAGAGAAAAAAAAAAAAAAAGCAGCAGCAGCTGGGAGACAGGAAATGAGGTCCGATGTACAATGGGGATACTGGACATGGCCCGAGGGACAGGGGGCACAGGAATACTCCCACAGAGGTGAGGGCACCGAACTGCATGCTTCCATCTCCACCCCAGCGCCTGGCTGGTGGCTGGACCACAGGCAGGAGGCGGAGGGGGGAGGTTAAGCGATCAGGGTTGGGATCAGGGGGATGCCCGTGCCCCTTTCCTGGGGTTCTAGAGACAGAGGCGAGTGGAGGACAGCCACAGGCAAGTAAGCCCACAGGGCGCCAGGGTCCATTTAAGGCAAAACCCATCCAAGGCGGCCGCTGCGCCCGCACCCCCTCGGCCCGAGTACGGGGGAGCGAGCTGACGTGCGTGTGTACTGACACACCCAGCCGCGCCGCCCGAGACGCTTTTCTCCTTCTAACTAAAACAGAACAAAAAACAAACAATAAACAAACAAAAAAACCCTGAGGAAACTCAGGGCATGAGGGAAAGAAAACCCCTTTGAAGCTCCAGGAGCTGCGAGTCCGGGACAGGCAGACGAGACCAGCCAGCTGGCCGGGCTGCGCGCGGGAGGTGGGCGCGACCGTGCAGCTTGGAGCGCTCGCGCAGGAAAGTTTGCGCGGACGTGGGCCAGAGCCGGGGGCGCGCCGCCGGGGTCCCGAGCGGCAGAGGCGAGCGTGCGAGCGCGCGCCCGGCGTCCCGCGAGTTGGCGCGAATGCGCGCGCGTCCCTGGGCGCTCGCCCTGAACGGGTTTCCCCCACACCCCCTTCCCACCTGGCGCGGAGGCCCGCCCCCACCTCCCGAAGTCGGAGGTCTGGGGCAGCGGGGGGCTAGTGAGGCGGCGCGCGGCCCTGACAGGTCGGCCGATGGAGCTGGTG
>NW_006399795.1:2624548-2656073 GCF_000299155.1 Elephantulus edwardii
GTTACCGTCAGGAGCAATGACATCAGGGTTTTAAAACAACTTGTTATTCGGGGAGTAATCAGTTGCAATTAGGCATTAATTAAGTATTATGAAAGTTGATTATTTAAGTGAATTCGGCTTTCGACTCTCCGACTATGGTGAGTACCGGGCGCGGGGCGGGGGGAGTTGGGGGGCCGCTGGGGTTCCGGGCTGGCGGGGCATGGGGTGCTGGGCACGCGGACGTCGGCCAGGCGGGTATCCCCAGCCCCCCCGCGCCCGGCAGGGCCCCCCAGGAAGGCCGCGTCTATAGTTTCTCTTTTAGTTTAATAAAGTCGCGAGCACGGTGGAGCGGCTCCGTGTGCAATGCTGGGGCGCGCGAGCGAGCGATCCAAAGACAGGGAAGAAACTTTCTCGCCCTCTCTTGCTCGCCGGCTCCCCACCGCCTTTCTTGGGCCCCGGACTCTGGGGGTCTGTCTGTCCTGCGATCGTGGGAAGAGGCGAGTCTGGAGGGGGATGGGATGGGGGCTAGGGCAGCACTGCGGACCACTAAACCGATTTTCTTTTTCTTTTCTGTTTTGCTTTTTTGGGGCGTTCCTCGAAGAGTTTGGGACCAAAGAGAGGAGAATGGATCTCGGCACAGGTACGGGCCGGTGGGAAGCCCGGGAGGCTCTTTCACTTTTCTTTCGGTTTTTGGACGGAAGTTATTATTTTTAGCCCAATGAGGTGGCAGCTGAGGCCCGGGTGGGGGCGGCCTGGGGAGGGTCGGGGGCTGGCTGCCTGTGCTCGCCCTGGTTTCTGGATTGCGAGACTTCGGGTGATTGTTATTATTTGGTACTTGCTTACTGGCTGTGACTAATGTGATGCTTGTCATTGTGAAAGAAGCGAGGAGGGAGGGAACTGGGGGCACCCAGAGAGAGGAGTTAGGGGTTTTTTCGTGGGGTTTTTGTGCTCCGTGTTTTTTCTCTGTGTGTATGTATTCCCCCGCCCCCCTTCGCTGTATCTCTGTGTCTGGTTATGGGGTGTGTGTTGTTATTTTTTTAGTGGGGGGTGGTTTAGTTTTTGAAAGCAGCGTCCTGTTGGGAAAGGTGGTTAGTCTGGTTTCGGGGCGACTGTCTCAAGGTAAAGGAATTTAATTTATTTGGGACAAGGCTGTGTTGGATGATCAAGCTGCTTATTATGGCTAATGAGTATTTTTCACCTGAGAGTCCGTGGGATGAGGTGGCTGTTATCAGTTCAAAGTCAGGGGCCCTGGACTCTCTCTCCTCAGGCCCCCTTTCCAGCCCCCACCCTTGGAGGGGGTAGGAACAGACAAACTATTAAATGGAGGTGTCTGGATTTGGGGGGACAAGGCTTGCTAGGGCTTCAGCTAACATTTCACTGACCTGAGGCAGAGCGGATCCTAAGGTTTGGTGGTTTTGTTTGTTTCAGTCTGGTGTTATGCAGTAATTTCTCTTCTTTTCCCAACTGGGGTTCCAGCTTGAGCCTGGATTGAGGCTCGTTTTAAGCTTTTCATTGCCTATCTCTATTGAAATTAAGTTTCCACTTGTGCCCTTAGAACCTGGGCTGTCAAAAGTGGCCCTCTTCTTCCTAAATTAGAAAAAAAATCAATAATAAACAGATTGATAATTCATTGAAACTGATCTCTGAACCCTTCTGCTTCATTAATAGCATAGGTGGTGCTGATGGCAGAGTTTTTGTTATTGTTTGTAATAGGCTCAAGTTTATCGCATTGGTCTTGGGGATAATGGTGTTGAGAACCCATGATGACCTGACATACTGAGGTCCAAAGGAAGTAGGGAGAAGGCACTGGGGGTGGGGGGTGGGGTGGGGAGAGGTATAGGAAAGAGGTATGCATTTGTGGTATTAAAATAAAAATCATATTACGTCAATAATAGAAGCTTATTAATGTTTCCTGAATAAATGATTGACAAGCTAGTGTAACATGTTCACTGAGAAGGGAGCTGTGTTTGGCCTAGTCTATCGGGAGTTGTGTTGTCAACCCAAAGGGGAGAGGTTCAAATCCACCAGCGGTTGACTGTCTTCTCTCGTGTGATTTACAGCCTCCAAAACCCACTGGAAGTTCAGCTATGAGTCAGTTCTGACTCTCCAGCAATGAGTTTGAGTTTTTAGGATTTTGGAGTTGTTTTTTGTTTTGGGGGATCTTTTTTAGTCCCCTCAAGAATAGAAAATATTCCAAAGAGAAAAGAGCTTCCAAAGATTCTTCTACCCCACATTATTCACTCTAATATAGCAATGAGGCCAGAATGGGGTATTCATAGTAACAATTTACCCTAAGACAGTTTCCAGTCCAGACTCTGAAGTTTCCATTTTCCCAAAACTGACTGAATTCTTCAAAAGAACACATTGCCCAAAGCAAAAATGATCTTTTCTAATTAGCAAGACTGTATTTCACCTAAAAGTGGCTTTTGGGAAGCCAGTCTGTTAAAAAAAAAATCATATGATCATCTGATTCAAAATGTCCCATGCCAAACCATCTCATTTCACTAATGCCTAGTATGTCAATATTTATGCGTTCCATTTCTTTCTTAACAATGTCCAATTTTCCTACATTCATGCTTCTCATGTTCAAGGCACCAGGTTCAAAAGACCACCTCAGGGCAGTGATTTGAGTGGCCCACCCAACTCCAGGGACTGTAGAAATCTGGATTCTATGAGAATTCAAAACTATTTATCTGTGGGAAGAGATCATGCAAAGAGCTTTAAGACTCTGCCCCACCAGGTGTGATCTTGGCTAATCGGATATGGAGGTGCCACAAGAGCCCTGTACCCAGGAAGGGTGTGACACCACCTGCTGGGCAAAGTGACGAAGGTATCTAAGGCCACTGCTGCCACCCGCCCTCCACTCCCACAGAGAACCAGCCTATCCTTCCCTTTGAGGCCCCACCCCTTTTCTTCAGAAATGGGGCCCCCACCCATCTCCATCTAGAACCAGACCTTAGAAATGGGCTGGGACGTTGATGCCCCGCCCCTTACCTGCGCTGGGCAAGCCTCTGCTTGTGGACAGGCACATGGGACCGAGGGATTACCAAGCTGGAAGGAGAACACTCCTCATCTTCCTCCTGCTAGTTGAGGTTCCAGCTGGAGTTGGCTCCATTCTCTCACTCTCCTCCAGCTAGCCTCTCCCAGTGTGTTGTTGGGAGCTTGGCTCCAGAGCCCTTCCTTCTGAGGGGTGTCCTAGCTGCGGAGAGGAACCCCAGGCAGTGGCAGAACCTCTTGTGGCATCTCTTCTGGCCCTTGGGGAGCCTGACGGCTCCCAGTACTCCAGGAACAGTTCAGAAAACTTTTCCCATAAGATAGCAGGGCCCCTGAGGTCAGCTAGTCACTCCCTAGCTGGATCTGGCAGGACCCAAGCCTGGGCTGTGGCCATTCAGTGAGGGGAGGTCCAGGCTGTCACAGTACTGTTTCCTGGAGGTGTCATCTGGTAATACCATCTCAGCTGTTTCTTTGAACTTGCAAGTTTTGCTTAATCTCTGAAGTTCAAAAAGAAAAGCACTTTTATACTTCTTCACCAAGGAAGGAAAGCAAGTGGGAGGTCTCAGAGCTGCTCTGAGCCCCCCTACCTCCCCAAGGGACTCCATGCTCACCTTCAGGAACTCAGCCTGTGGAAGACACTCCTGGACACAGGCAGAGTCAGGGCTTCCTCTCCCGCCAGGGGTCAGTGATAGTGCAATATGGGCCTCTTGTCCTTTGCAGACACGATGGGCAGTTTCCGTGGTGGGCCTCTCCAACATCCTGCAAGGCTGGAGGTACAGGCCCCAATGGGCTTCTGCCACCAGGGACCCAAGAAGCATTGGCTCATGGATTGGCATTGCCTTGGACACATCTAGCTAGAGAAGTGCTGCAAGTATAAGTTAAACAGTGGTGGGAGAACCATGGCTTCTTGGGAAGGGACAACAGGACCTCCAGACCCTGAGGGGCCATGTGAACCCCTGTCCCCCCACCATACTTCAGCCAAGGGCTGGATCAATCTGGACGTCTTTAGCAATAAAAAATGCCGATGTCGTCCTAATTCACCAGGCCCCGAGATGACAGCAAATTTACATTTTTTAATTAAACTAGCAGCCAGTTTTTATGAGAGGGGGTTGGGTTATGCAAATCAAATGGTTGTGTACGGAAGATTAGGAGAGTTTGGGAATAAATTCCACAAATGCTAATAAAAAAAAAAGGGAGAGAGAGGGAGGGTGGGAGGAAGAGAAGAGGACAAGGTTCCATTAGACCCTTTTAGAGTGATTTCCCCTGGGGGAGGGAACTGAGAAGGGGGGGTGAAGGAGGAAGCTTTCAGACACAGGTAAATCCATCCTACAGTTGGGAAGCACCCCAGGATTAGGCCCCTACCAGGCTGATTCCTAGGCCCTGTGCAGAAACTAGAAGCCAGAATGAAAAATGGCCTTGAAAACAGCAATAGGGAAACTTGCTCCTGAGTGTCTGAGATCTGGTTGTAAGTGTCCCTCTCCCCTAGGGGAACTGAGAGGAAGGAAGAGGAACTGCCCAGAGGTAGAACTGTTACCTGGAGAATCTAAGGTAGGCTTTGGCAAGGGCAGAGGTCAACCAGGAAAGAGAGCTGAGTTCAAAAGGAAGGCCACAGGCTGCAGTGAAGGGCAGCCCTGCCTCACCTGGTACTGTCTTTGCACTATACTCTGTAGGCGGTTGAAGTTCAAAGCCACTCGCTGGCCCATCTCCCTCAGTGCAGTTTACAGCCTCAGAAACCCAGTGGAAGGTCAGTTATGAGTGAGTCTATTTTGACTCAACGGCAATGACAGAGAGTTGAACTGAGACAATGGGAGGAGTTTGCACCCATTCCTAGCTGTGCAGGGCCTACTTCTTTATTCCTGAGCTAAGCTGTGCTGAGACTCTAAGCTGGGCCCCCCTTGCACTGCATGTAGATAGACTGTTCTGGCCTGGCCTCCTGCTGTGGGGAAGGCCTGCAAGGGTGGGGTCAGGGAGCTGAGTGAGGTTGGCATATTAGCCTGGTTCTTGGAGTGGAATTTCCTAGTAGCCACCTGCTCTGAGGGCAGAGAACTTCCAGGTAGGAGAAAGTAGGCTGCAGACTTCTTCCAGGTGGTATCTGACACCAAGAAGTTTAGACCTTGGCTTCCTCAGCCTTACCTCATGAGGCATTGCTCAGGCTTCTGTCTAGAAGCTGCCTTCGGTCCCTGAGTATCAGCCACTTCCAGGCTCTCAGAGCTTCCATAGACCCTAGGAGTGCATATGCCTTAAACCTAGCATCCAACAGAGTGTGGGAAGTTCAAACAGTATGTCAGGAGGAAAGATTCCTGTGTTTGGGGTAAATCTGGTTGCCCTCGATTTGCCTTCTTGGATCTTTTACTTGGCCAGATACACCCACTCTGCCGGTCTCAGGTGGGGCCAGTCCCTGCTGTTAGGTTGGGCACCAGCTCTGCCAGTCTGCCGCAAGGGGTGGGTGAGTTGATGCCATCTCATCAGGAAAGAGCAGTGAGCACCAAGGACAGATGGGGCTGTCTTGGAAGTGGTTTCCTGAAGGTGCTGTAACAGTGATGTTTGGAGGGATCTGCATATCCGATGACCTTTCAAGTGTCTGCTTCTGCAGCTCCCACCTTGATTTTATCAGGAGGGCTCTATCAGGTGATCGCCAGGCAACGGGCTCAATGGATGAGGCAAGCAGCAGACCATTTGAGACCTTCAGTTTGTGGCTGGCATGTAAACGCTGACAATGCTGGCTAGGACATGGTCCCTTCAACCAGCCCTAGTATTAGGTCATGAGAACAAAACTGAGGATAAAATGTTTTCCAGTGGGAGGCCAGAGGCAGTGAGAACAGTCTAGAAGGACCCATACCAGTACCCCACCCAGGCCATGTTCTCTGGTAGACCCAGCCAGGAGAACCGTTGACCCTTCTCCAAGAATGGCACTGGGCCCTTATATTAATCAGCTCGCTCTCCTAGCCATCATCCTCATCCTGATGTTCTCCCACCTCCTACAGCCAGAGAAGCTGGCTAGGTCACAACTTGAGTTTTTGCAGTGGAAAAATAAAATAAATGGAGGCACCTTTGGAGGGCTGAGTCATGGCAGCAGTATCTTCTCATTAAAGCCACTGCCCCTGGCTGAAGTCTCTGCCCACTGGCTGGGCAGAGGGTTGGGTGGAGCTGGGGAGGCTCTGGGTCCTGCCTCCTCCTCTCCCTGGACCCTGCCCGGCTAGTGATGCCCCCCATCCCTTTCTCTGCCTGTTCACTGTTCCTTGAGGTGTCAGGCCATTTCTCTACCTGACCCTCAGAACCCAGGCTCAGCGTTTCAAACTATCCTCCCTGGTTTCCACACCTTGCCGCCCTGGCTGCTGCTGCTGCCACCGTCTCCTGCTTCTCTCCCTTCTCCTTCTCCTCATCCTCAGAGGGGGAAGGAAGTGGCTCTGTAGTAATTACCGCCTGTGGGTCCCCAAGGCGAGCAGCAGATGTTCTGGGGTAGCGAGGCCAGGGTACAGCAGGAGCAGGAGGGAGCTTGCAAGGAGGAGGAGGTGGCGGCCCCAGGGTACAGGGAAGAACAGCCAGCTCTACCTGCATCCGTTCTAAAAGGGACAACTCAGTGGTCCAGCACACACCCTTCCGCCTCACCAGGAGTAGAAGGGATTTCTGAATAAAAACGATTTCTTTCTTTTATTTTTATTTTTTTTTTTTACAAATAATTTCTTAAACAGAAGAGACCTTGGAGGGAGAGAAGCCCATGATCTAGTCTAGAAGTGAGCATTTGGGGAGTACCTGCTGTGAGAGGTGCAGTAGTGAAAACTCCTGTTTCTCCCCAAGCTTGCAAGGCCTATCTGCAGAAGGGGCGCAGAAGTGCATTTGTTAGTGGCGACCTATGGAGTACAGGGAGCTTTAGGAAAGTGTGACCTTTGAACTTGAAAGGATGAGAGGCACTGGAACTTATGGAGATAGGAGCCCCCCCCCATATATCCTTTAAAAGCTTCCACTACCCTTTCCTCAGTCTGCCTTATACTCTTCACCTCCTCAGAGCAGAACTCGGGGTTCCCACTGGGAATCTACAGTTTGCTGCCCTTTTTTGCCCAGGCCGTCCAGTGCTCTGAAGCCCCAGTATTCCCTCTTGTGTCTTCCTCCTTATCCAACATCACACCCAGTTGGCCCTGGGAGGAGATGAGAGCCAGGCTGGGGGCCTGCTGCTGTGAGCATCTGGCTGTGCCCGTCAGTGGGGTGTCTGGGAAGCACTCCGACTCCGTACACCCGAGCTCCAAGGAGGCCCTGGCCAGGGACTTGGCTTCCCTCTGTGACTGTAGCTCACTTGATAGTGACCATTGGGCATCACTGCTGTTCGGACATCGCCCAGGCCTTGGTAGAGGTTGGGGTCTCGGCATCCCACCACCAACTGCTGGCATCATTGATTGATTGATGTGCCTCTACTCCAAGTGTTTTGAGCTGCTTCTTAGTGGGGGTCAAAAAAGAATAGCAGGAAATGTTGGCTGGTTCCCGTGGGGCCTGGAGTTTTGTTCCTCAAGAGCTTTCTAGGTCTGGTTTAAGGAAGGAATAGGGCTTGGGTTCGGATGACATGAAGAGGGCCAGGGGCTGGAAGGATAGAGAAGTAGAAGAGAAAGTCCTGCATTGGCTTTTGGGACCATGCCCTGGAGCTAGGAGGGTTTCCCCAATCGGCTGTCTGGCCTGGGTTGATCCATCTCCCCTTTCTGTGCCCCTTCATCTCAGACAGACCACATCACAATCTTCTCTAGGTCCTGCTCCCCAGTCCTAGGACCTCAACAGCCAGGTGGACCCAGTGCAGAGAGTGTGCAGGTTGAGCTTGTGCTGAGAACCCGCCTGGATTACCAGGGCTCCTGCCTCTGCCTGTGATGCACTGTCTGGACTTCTCAGCTAGTATGGGGTCTTCCCAAATATTTCCTCCTGGGGCCTCTTCCCCACAGTTCTGCCAACAGTGTAGGCACTAGACTACCTAGTGTCCTTACCACCAGCAGGACCCTCTCTAACTGCTTCTGTGGCATAGGTGAAGGCACTGCCTGGTGTGGGGAGATGGGGAAAATGTGCAGCTAGAAGTTCCAGAGAAACTTTGCTGAGTTGAGTGTTGCCTTGCCTTGACCTGCCTTGACCTGCCTTGACCTTGTAGGCCTTTCTCCATGAACTAAAGGGTCCCCTGGGAGGGAATGGGCCTGCAGAGAATAGGTGACAGTTGTAGGAGCCAGGCAAAGCCTTAGGTTAGGTGACATGTGTGTGGTGAGAAAGCAGGAGGGATCCGAACACCTGGAGGGAGAGAATCGGGAACTTCATGCATTGGGAAGTGGGTCTTCTCCTTGGCTATGATTTTCACTTGCCTCTTGGCCAGTGCATCCCTTGTGGCCATCCACCTCAACCCGAGAACCAAGGCCCCAGCAAGGGAAGAGGCCGCCTGGTTGAGCAGGAGCAGAGAGGGATGAATGAGGTGTCGCACCGCCCAGCAGGGGGCGCCCTGCTGCATCTGCCCCCCCCCCTCCCCGTTCTTAGGACAGGGAAGCAGGGTCTCCACCTGGCCCAGGCCTTCCATCCCAGGGCAGGGGGAGGGGAGCCTCCTGTCCCCACCTCCAGAGGTTCCTTGCGATGAGTTTGTTTTGCCAGGGTGACCTGTTTAATCATCTCATTTTCTGGTGGCCGTTTATTCCTCGTTTCCACGGTTACGGCCCCATTAAGGGGAGAAGCAATAAGGCAGCGAGTCAAACAGGTAATAAAAACATTAAAGCCCATGTGCACAGAGGGAGGATGGGCGGGTGGGAAGAGGGTTCAGTGAGGTGAGACGGACCTGGGAGAAGCAGGGGAAGGGGCTGCCCGACTCCTCCTTGTCCTCCAGAGGCCACCAAGAGAGCAGGCGCTGACACCCACTCCCTACCTCTGACTGAATCCTTTAGGAACCGAACCCCCCAGGATGCTCAGCTTTGAATCCCTTCGGAGTTCTGTTCTGAACCCTAGACAACAGGCCTTGAGGGGGCGGTACTGGAGAAAGGAGGTGACAAGGTGAAAAAGCTTTCTCAGGACAGCCCCTCCCTGGGCTGGCTTAGAGACCTGTTTCCAGGCCCCACCTTACCTACACCCCAAGCGGGGTGGGGGATGGTTTCTGACATTGTTTTGCACTCTAGAATTTTTTTTCTGCCAACTTTATCAGAAAGCATATTTGTGGTGAGTGCTGCTAACAGGGCCAGTCTGGTGAGTAAATATTCATGGTGTGGACGGCTCAGTGACCTTGAGAGGGAAGAGCCCAGCAGCGGGCCTGGGCACCGGAAGAAGGGAAAGAGATGGGGGCCCTTCCTGAGAACAGGTGAGGTGGGGTGAAGGGGTTTATCTCCAGCAGCCTCTTCCCCTACAATGATCTGTCCCAGGTTCAAGTGCCACTTTCCGCAGGCGAGTGGATGTGTGACTTTCACATTCATGGAACAGCTAGTGTTTTCCTTCTACACAGTCTCCTCTGGGCTACACAGGGTCATTCTCTCCCTTCCTCCTAAATGGACATTCAGAGGAAAGCCAGGCCCTGTGGCCCAGAACCTCTGAACCCAGGGGCACAGGCTTTCTTTCAGAATCCCCTTCCACACTTTGCTGGGTACTGTAGGGGTTCCAGAGGTCACCCTGTTCTGCCTTTGAAATTGACTTGTAAAACATACACCTTATGGAGGCTAGAGGACCAGGCTGAAATTCCCCCTTAGTCAGGATAGATGGGGACCAGAGTGGTGCAATGCCTTCACTTTCTTGATCCAGCCTCTGTGGGCTGGTGCCTGGAGCCAGTTGCAGAGAGAGAAAGAGAGAGTGAGAGAGAGAGACATAGAGAGAGACACACAGAGAGACACACAGAGAGAGAGAGAGAAGCAGAGGGCAGAGCAGCTCTGGGTCATCAGGAGACCTGCCTTCTTTCTCCCTCCTACCAGAGGGTCTGTGCAAGCTCAAGAAGGTGTGTGTCTCCAATCATTCTTTTCAGAGTTGATTTCTGAGTGGAGGGAGGAAGGTATGGGAAATGGGGAAATCCTCTGGCTGGGAAGTGTGTCTTGGGAATGGGCTGAGATGAGTTAATATTCCGATCAAACAATTAAAAATAGAAAATGCTCCCGCGACACCAGCTGCTGAGGCTTTTCAGCAACTGTCACCAGTGGGTTCATGGGGCAGGTGGCACTGGAAAGGAGTTTTTCCACAAACAGCAAATATCAGAGACGACAGCCTGCCCCCCCACACACACTCCCCTCCCAGGACTTAGAACAGGTGCTCAGGGGCTCCTCGTTCTGCCCAGCCTCTCCTCAGGGGCCCAGAGCCAGGGGTCTGTGCGTTTAAGGGCTGCCCCTCTCCCCTCAGTGCCTGCCGCAGCAGTGAAGTCATCACCAGATGCCTCGATAATTGCTTTAAGAATCTAACTTAGAATAAGATGAAAACTTATATTCCTGGGTGAGGAGTAATTTCCCATCTAATGGTAAATTAGTGAAAGGATTATACCAGGGGGCCTGGCTGGTACGCCAAGCTCATCTGATAAATCTCAGTGTCTCAGGCCTAACAGTTCTAGGCTGGAAGTTCCAACCCCCTTAGGAGCTTCCTGAACCTCAGTTCCAGGTCCTCTTTCCCAGATGCCTTTGGGACTTATCCATGCCTGCTGAGTTGGAAGGACCCCTTTTGGTGGACTCTCACTATCCCTGTCATTGAGGGGGACCAACTTCTCATACTCACAGATGGCCAGAGCTCCTGTGGCAACAAGCAGGCCATGTCCACCCAGGTCAGGCAAGAACAGCTCTTCCCTCAGCTTGTCAGGCAGTTGCACACCAGTCAACCTTCGGGGGCCATACAGTCAGCAATGCTGCAACCTCAGGGAAAGGGGACCAGCAACTCTGGTTTGCCTAGGACAGTCCAGTGTTAATATTGCAAGTCCGTTGTTCTGTGAATGCCCTCCATCCTCAGCACACTTGAGTGTGTCATGTTTAGAAGAAGGCGGGCTGGTTAAGATGTCCAGTCTCTGCCAGAAGACATCAGAAACTCATATACATCTCTGTCTAGCATAGGTTACTCACCCAAACCACCAAGCCCATTGCCGCGCAGTCCATGCCCACTCAGAATAGAAACACCCGCTACGGCTTCCAAGCCTGGAAATCTTTGCAGAAGACTGCCAAGTCTTCCCGCTGTGAAGCAGCACGGTGGGTTCGAGCCACTAACCTTAGGCTAGTAGCCAAGTGCCATTGTGCCGTTTTTGGGTTATCTACAACTGGTCTCAACTAAAACTGAGCAACCCACACCAAGACCATGCTCTGTGGGCGGCCTTTGTCAGCTGGATGTGGGAGATGGAAGGGTTGGGGTGGGCGCCCTCACCACCCCCGGCATGCCTGCAGACTTCTCATCCCCGACTCCTTTAAAATGAGTTGACATTCCCACCCCACACCCACGCCTGCTGTGTGTAAGAACTGGGAAGAAGTTCTGTCAGGACAGTTGTGAAACAGACAGATCACCACTGGCATCTACTCCATGGTTTACCTGGTGCCCACCTTCTGAGAGATTTTCAGAACACTGCAGTTAATATGGCCCTTCTCTTCTTAGACCCATGGAGAAAAGACTGAGGGAGGTCTTTATTCCCCAGTGCTGCGCAACAGACAAAAGTAGGGCTTCCGGCCCACGTGGTGGTGGGGGTGGGGGTGGGATGTGGGTTCCTGTTGGAATGGTAGTTTAAGGGAGGCTGCGAGGGCTCCCAGGCCCTGGCATTTTTGTGCTCCTTGGTCCCATCCCCAAATGTCTCTGGTCCTCGTGCACCCAGAGTGCCCACTATAATACACAGACTCCATCCCTTGGCTTCCCTCGCAAAAGAAAATGAGATTATTGATGGAAATGCATTCTAAGCGTTTTGGAGGAAAGTGTCCCCTACAGGCATCCTTGCCTGCCTACCTCTGGACATAGGTACTCCAGCATGTGTGACGGTGAGGGCAGCAGCAGAGTTGAGAACCTCGTTCATCTTTCTAGGGAAATGGAAATGAGTGGACTGGAAGCAGAGCACTTCTGAAAGAAGGTCTAAATGAATGGGCGTGCTCTGAGGAGACGAGTTAGACAGGTGTGGTGGTCTGATGTGTTTCTGGGTCCACATAGACTTTGCTGGAAGGAAAAATTTGGATAGCCCCCCTCTCATTCCTATAGAAGTAACTGGGTTACCTTGGAGACTACCAGAAAGGCCGGCTGCTTCTCAGGCCACTGTCCTGCGGGGGTTTTGGCCTTAGTTAAATGGAACTGGGTTTGTTTGGGAAGGTCTTGCCTTGCTGTCATCTGCAGGATGACCAGGCTCCTCCCTTGTGCCAAACCAACACTGTGCCTTGGAGGTCTGGAACAGAGAGGTGTTGGCTTCAAGGAAGACTTGTGCTACTCTGAGTGGCAACCAACCCACCCCCACCCCCACCCCCCAAGAGGAAGGAATTATGGGGCAGTAGGACTGAGAATTCCTAGTCTAAACAACCCGGGACAGCATGCTCCGAGAAAGAGCCAAGCCAGAGCCCCAGATGGTGTGATCAGCGCTCGTCTGTGAGAGGATGGTGGCTTTGACTACCCCGTGTTATGTGGCAGTTGCTGTTCAGGCAGGCACATTGGCGAGTTCCAGGCTGTGAGGATCTGAGTGGGCTTCTCTGACTTCTCTTGTCTGTTGTCCCCAGGCTGAGGAGTGAGGGTGGGATAGGCAGGAGGGACAGCTGCCCCTGGAAAGCCAGGAGGACAGAGGCAGCCAGTGGGCATTTCCTGCCCTGGCCACTCCAAGTCACCATCCCTGATTTGAGATAGAAACCCTTCTCTAGGGCTAAAGGGGGTCCGTCTTCCTCATATTGGCCTATCTGGTAGTCAAGGTCACCGTGGGGCTTGGGGAAGGCTTCCGATGGATCTGGAACGGAACTCCACTCCCAAGACCCCTCAGCGGGACCAGAAGCACAGAGAAGAAGACAGTGATGTTTTCAGTTTCCGGGTCCCTTGGGGGCCCAGGGGCAGATTGAGACAGGCTCCTTGCAGGGAAGGTGTTAACAAACAGCAGGTGATTAAACATGACAAGCGGTGACATTTCTGTGCAGGGTTCTCAGTCCCGGCAATGCCAAGAATGAAGCTATAAACCCTGACATTTTGTGTTATGCACTGAGAGGTTTTTAATAGACCTCTCTGCCTCTTCCCCCAGTCAACTTCTTCCCTCCTTCACAGCGGCCCCCTCGTACCCACTGTCCCACGCGCCCTCCTGCCCGCCTCCCCCACTCAGCCTGGGCTCTGGGATCTTTCCCGGACCCCCAGCTCTTTGATGTGTTCTCAGGAGCTCTCCTGCCTCTTGCATCTTCTAATCCTCAGACCTCTCTTCTGAACTGCAGAGTCAGGTTTGGGGTGCCAGCGCCCCCTTCCTTTGATCCTTCCGTTCGCTCCTCCTCCTCCCCCACCCCTAGATCCCTTACCTCTTTTTTTGGGTCCTGATCTCACAGCCTCACCCTTGGCTGTGGCTGTCCCAGTTGTCTGGGACAGCAGGTGGTTGTCCCTGTGTCCTCTCTGTGCTAATACCATTTTCAGACCGATTTGCTAGCGGGTGTAGGGAAATTGTGGGGCTTGGCGTGGGATTTCCCCCCCCTCCATATTTTCCCCCCAATTTCTTTCTCTCCTTTTTGGGACAGAGACAGGAGGTAAAGGGAGAAACTCATCCTGTACTCCAAACAGTTGTTGGGTTTGTTCCAAAAGGGACCCTGGCAGCAACAGTTGTTCCTCTTACAGAGAAGCATTAGAACAACTGGGGCCTCATTTGTTCTCTGGGCAGAGCCCTCTGAAGGGCATTTGGAGGTTAACCTGAAGCTTCAGAGAATGAGAGACCAAGAAAAGGGGCTTCAGCCTCCATCCCACTCAGTGAGCCCTGCTCTGGTGGCCAGGAGAGGGCCCTAGAATTCAGAAGTCCGGTCACATGTCCTGGCCTAGATGTCCTCTCACGGACTTGGGAAGCACTTGATTTTCTGTTTTCCTCCACTAAATACTTCTTGGGCTGAGCTTGCAGGCCGTGAGATAGAGGGATCATTAATTGAGTTGTTACAGAAGTGCTTCAGCAAGAAGCCGGGTGCAGTGACTGAGCTGGGTGGCAGGGTGCTCTAAGCAGTGTGCTATCTCAGAAGGCCTCCCAGAGGAAGTGACTTTTCAGCTGAGATTGTTAAGGAAAAGGAGGAGGGACGAGGCTCAGATTTAAGGAAAATGTGTTTCTGCCTCTAAGCTGGTGGCAGCAGGGTGCTGAAGACCTGGAATTGAGAAGTGTGTGCTCCCTACTTCTGAGTGCTGCTGAAGGGCCACCCCAATGCAGCTGTGCACTTTGGCGCTCTAGCTGTCTGAGAGTTTGTCCATCTGTCCTCCCATCATCCCATCTGTGCCAGACAGGGTAGGATGGGGCATGAGGCAGGGCCCAGAAGATAGCACGTCTTGTATCTGCTCACAGCCTCCCCCTTCTTACCTCTCCCACCTGCTACTTCTAAGGCACAGCCTGCAGTGGACTGCAGGAAGTCCTCCTTGAACTTGCAATTGACCTCTGCTCTGTGCTCTGGACAGTATTAGGAACGAACTGGTGATAGTGTGTTTGCCCCACTAGACTCTGAGCCCCCTGAGATCGGGGCCGTGCCCCTTGTGGCTTAGGCCAGAGCTGGGAGGTGCTCAAGTCATAATTTGATAAACTCCTCCAAGCCAAGGAGATTTGGAGTTCACTCTATGAGCAGGGTATGAGGAGAGGAAGCTTAAGATGCCCTGCAGGCTACTGGTATCCAGACCACAGGCCCTACAGACATAGCCCTCTCCTTTCCAGCCCTCAGCTCCCTCTCCCGACTCAGAGTTGGTCTGACACCACGTGGGAATCCTAAGTCCCACTGCCCTACAAGGGTTGTCCCTAAGCCAAGCCTTTCAAGTACTTCCTTTTCCACCGTACTTGGCCTTTGCCTGGGGTCAGGCCCATGTCGGCTTCCATATTGGTTCCCCTAGGAAAAGAGGACCAGACTCATGTCCCAGTGTCGTCATAAATAGTGGAGAGTAGTTTCAGCCGTAACTCTCCTCCCCACCCTCTTCTCTGTCCTGCCAAACTTGGCCTGAGGCACTCAATGCCACAACATCCCAGAGTCCAGCCAAGACCCCTAAAGGACCAGGAGGTGCAACCTTCCTCTCTCAGTTGGCCACAGTGTTGAGAGGGGGTGTGTCAGAAAGGGAAGGGAGGGGAGTCCCAGCACCCGGCCTTGGCCCACTGCCCCTGTAGATCCGGAGCCAGGTTTTACTGTAATCCCTACATCCTGTTGCAGATCCTTAATCAGCTGGAGCCCAGGTTGGGCTGGACCCTGTGGCGACACTCAGGGCTGTAGCCTGGAAAACCTGAAGTGGAGCTTCTGGAGTTGGGGTTGGGGCTGTGAGGAAGAGGCAGGTGGATGGGAGAAGGGAGCCAGTGCAGTGCAGGATGTGGACAGAGCCGAGACCCACCACCTACCTGACCCCAAGCAGTGGGCAGAGGAGCAGCTGTTGCAGGCCTGGACCCAGGGCAGTAGGAGGGAGAAGGCAGGCCCTGGAGCGCACAGGCCCCAAAGTCTGTGGGGGTAGCCTTGATCTGTCAGCACCATTGAGACAGCTGCCCAAAGTGACCCTGGGTGACATGGGCATCAAGGGTCTCTCTACTGACCAAGGCCCAAATCCAAGGTGCGGGGATTTTCCAGATGATCTGGGATGAGGCAGAGGGCTCAGGAGAACATTCTGTCCAGGTTTGACCAGAACCACAGGCCTAGATCCTGTCAGGAAGCCAGAGCCCCCATCTGCCCATTCCTCGACCTGGCCCACTGCCCTCCATTGATCTGGGGAAGAGTAGTGTCCCCCACCTGGACCTCAGCTCATCTCAGACTGAGAAGTCTCAGTGGAGGAGAATGAGGGAAAGTACGTGAACCCGAGCTGGTTGTAGAGCCGGAAGCCGGGAGTGGACCGCCTGGCAGTGAGCGGGCAGACGGGCGTCTGTCCTGCCAGGGGCCCAGGCTGGCTCTGCAGACAGCCTCTTTTCTATATGGAAATGAAGAATTTAGGCTAATGGAGCTCAACCATCTCTAATTTTGCGATGGCAGGAGGATTTTGATTGAAAGTAATTAAGCAAGCTAGCTGTAAAATTAATTAAAGCAAAAGGGGGGGATTTTTTATTGGATTGGATAGCGATATAGCGTCTGTCAGGCGGGGGACGGATGGGGGTGACCTGAATCCTCTGCCCTCCCCCCTCCCACTCGGGACGTTTATGTCACTTTAATCTCCTTACAGCGGCTGCTGTGCATTTGTTTGAAATAATCAAGGAAATATGGTCAGAAATTGTCAGCTTTCAGATCTAATTTACCTGACGGCCCCTGCGTGAGCCGGCGCGGCCCAGGGAGTGAGCGTGCGTGAGCTGGCGGAGGAGCCGACTGGATCCAGAGGACACTGGCTCAGCGCCCCTCCTGGCTCGGGCCCTGCTCTGGGGCCCCTCCCCAGGCTGCTGCTCTCTCTTGAGTGGACCCCCACCCCCACCCACCTGCTGCCTCTCCCTCACACTGTAACCAGCTTTAGGGTTTAGGGAATATAGGATTAGGGAGGTGATTGTAATTCCTTATTCCAGATGGCTGACAACTGCTAAACCCCTCCACCAGGGCCACCATTTCAAAAATACTCCTAAATTAGTCCCCTCATGTCAGATTGTGGGGATGGGCTGGAGGGAGGGCGGGTGACAGTGTCATCCACGGTGCCCCTGTGCCACCTGCTGCCATCCGCACCTTCCCTACTGGGGCTCTCTGGGGGCCTGTGCTTCCCAGAACTGGATGCCCCTGCCCCAGAGCCTTAGTCTGCTCTGGGAACTGAGACTTCCACGTTTCTCCTTTGTAGCACACACGTTCTTGGGGCCTAGGGTTCTGCAAGAAGGACCCCCCAGATCCAACATGAGATCTAGAGTCTCCTGCAAGGTCACCCATAGACACTTTCACCCATTCTCCAGTGGGTCACCCAAGCAATTAGCACCAGGCTCTGCCTCCTTCACTCAGGGAACTGGGAGTCTCCTCTCTGGCCCTGCCTCCTGGAAACACTGCTTCAGAGCCATTTGGCATTCTGGCCCAGGTCAGGCCAGTGTGTGGCTTGAACCTTCTTCAACAGGTGACTTTGCCTGATAAACCCTGGAAGGGTCTCTAAGAGTTACGGGAAGTCCTCCTGTAGAAAACAAAATGTCCAACAGTGTGAGCTGCTGGACATTAAAGTGCCCAAGATGGCACTTGACCATCTAGATGTAACAGGTCCTGGTGAGGGAGTGACCTTGGCTTTTGATAGGTCAAGTCAAGCACGACTCATAGCGACCCTGTGAACAAAAGGCTTGAAGCGCCTCTACAACTATCGACATTTATCAAAGTTCATAGGGTTTCCAGAGGCATGCTATTTAGGAAGTGGATGCTTTACCTCTTGGGTCTTGGTAATTCCAGTTTTCAAACTGCGGACAAAGCTCGGACCCCCACTTTGCCCATCACAGAGCACCTAGAACTCAGATAAGTGGCTCCCTTGAGAGCTCCCCGTGCAGCCAGAGTGCTTGCCTTCCCCGGTCAGGGGAGAAAGTGTGGGCTCTAGAAACTACAGGTTGGCAAGAGCGGCCTGTTTGCCCACCTGAGCCTCATACCCACTGGAGAACTCTGTCCATAAAGAGCCCTCTCAGGAGGCAGGCTGGCCACAGTGCCGCCCAGACACCCTCTGCTTTGCTCTCTGCCAGTCCTTCTCGTCTTCCCTGCCACCTCCTCCTCCTGCCCCAGCCAGGGGCTTTGGAACTGGTGACTCAGAGGCCGCCTCCAGCAGCAGTGAAGGGAGTCTGAGCTCCTGTCTCCTTCCAGCCTGACTTTGGGAAGTGTTGACTGCCACCTTCTTGAGCTTTCTGACTAGACCTCCACTCTCGCTCACTATGAGTCACCTACCTTGGAGGGAGGGCAGGGAAGGAGGCCGCAGCCCCCACCTCCAAGAGGTCGGGAGAACAGCTGCTGGATCTTCTCGATTCCTTGATGCGGTCTTTAGTGCGCTCAGAGCCCAAGTCTCTGAGGTTTATTTGGGACCTGTATTTTCTGGCCAGCTGTGCCCACAGGGGCCTAGGTGAGAAGCAGTGGTGTGGCTAGGTGTCATGGGGGCTCAGCCAGAGCCCCTGCCCTTTTTGCCCGCCAGCTGCTCAAGAACCAGGTATCAGGAGACATGAGGTTAGAGTCTCTGGCCTCAGCCTAGCATCTCACCTCCACGCATGGCTCTTGGCTGTTCACTGCAGCCTGGGCAGCAGTGATGTGGGTGAACCTGCCCAGGAACTGGCAGGCTGTTCACCTGGGGCCAGGGGCTTTCTCTGGCCTTGATGCTGAGTCAGGGCAGTTGATGGCAGATGCTGGGGTGTGGAGCAGTTACTCTAGAGAGAGGAGGCCCAGGCCAGTGACTGCATTGGGCACAGGTGACTCCTCTGCTCAAAGCTGAAGAGATTCTCATGGGTCCTCTCGTTTTGTTCTGCCCTATTGGGGAGAGTCTAAATTTAAGGATATTGTCTTGAAAAATACTTTTTGCAACTTAGTTTGTATGAGGAGAGCACTGTGAATCTGCATAGAAGTAAAGGTGGTGGGTAGATGGCGAGACTGGCTGCAGGCACTGATACGAAGGCATCAGAAGGCATCTTTAGCAGCTGGCATTCAGCCCAGGGAGCCTAGGACACGGAAAGGTGAGCAAGTGTTTGGGGACTAAATTAGAAGTCAGAGCAGCAGTACCTGGTCCCCATCACCGCTGCCTGCCATGGCTCTGTCCCCTCCCCACGATATACATGCTCATCATAGCCCCCAAGGGTTCCTGCTGTCCCCTCTTCCTGTCACCAAGGCTTTGAGGATAATATAGTCCACTGTTGGAGCCAGTTCAAGGTTTCTGGCTGGGTCCAGGTAGGCTTCCTCCTCTTCCTCCCAGGGTGGCCCATGGTCCGTCTTGACCTGACTCTCTGCCTTCCCCTAGGACCAGGAGTCTGAGCCTCTAGGTAGAACTTTTTGAGGGCTGTGGAGAACAGAACAGGCCAAAGAGCCAGCCCACCTCACCTCCAGTGCTCTGGTCTTCACCCCCCGCCCCACAGGCCAGCTCCCTCTGATTCTTTATGGTTCAACCTGGCCTAGTTGGGTGTTTTGTCCCTTTAGATGGGCCTAAGCCTGCATGGGACTGGCCATTCTTTTCCCGTGAGCAGGAGCAGAGAAGAAAGAGCCTGTTCAACCTGGAGGGATGCCCAGAGTGACTGGATCCAGAGCTGGGAACTTCAGGGTCTAGTAATGCTTGTGGTGCCTCGGCACCTAAGGCCTCCCCAGCCTGGGTATGACTGGGTGTGGCTGGATATGACCTAGACCTTGGCTCCCGGAAGTGTCTGGGGCCTGCTCAGTGCTGGCATCGTATGCTTCTCAGCCTCCCCCGCCTCCCCTGTTCCTGTCCCAGGTTTGGTGGGTTTCCTGCCCTGCCACAGGCCACCTCTGCTACCCTAGGCCCTAGCCGGACAGATGTGTTGGCCGACCCTAGCCGCAACCCCCCGGGTTCTCATCCCTTTCCCCCATCTGTCTGACCCAAGTTCCTGCCCTGTAGGTCCGAGCCCCCCGGCCCAGCCTGGCCCAGGCCTCGGTCCCCCCTGGCTCTCACAGTCACATTTTGCTGCCAGCGCAGGGCACTGAAAAACTGCTGGCACTGCCAAAAACCCTGTGTGCGCTATGACTCCCCAAACATCCCTTTATTTTTATTGTTCTGTTAATTACTGTTTAAACTTTAATAAGTCACTTCGTCAGGAGGGGGGACCTGCCGTGAGCTTTTCTGTGCAAACACGGGCCTGGGAGTGACTCGGGTGTAATATAACCCTTTATGCGATGTGGGAATGTTTAGATTGTAACAGAAACTTGTTATTTTAATGACGGGGAGGGGGGTGCTGAGCACAAAAAGGGAGGAGGGGTGGGCAGCAGCCCTGCTCCCTTGGGGTTCCCACTGGGGGCTCAGGGTGGCTTCGCGGCGTCTCTCCCTTGTTGCCCCAGCCAAGGGTCTAGGGAGCCGGGGTCCTTCCAGAATGGGGTCCTCAGATGACCTAGGCAGGTGAAGGCCCAAGGAGAAAGTTGAGTTTTGGGGAGTTGGGGTCGGAGCTGAGGAAGGAGGCATGCCCAATACTCCACAAAATTCTCAAGTCCTGGGCAAAGGCGGCAGGGGCATTTGAGATCAAACTGAGGAGGAAGCTCCTTCCCACCTCCTGAGTGCCCGGCCCACTATCCTCTGGGTCTGGAAGAGTACCCCGTGCGCTCAGTCTTCTATACTAGACACCCCATAGCCCCTTCCATAGCCTGCTTGCAGATGAGGAAACTGAGGCCCAGGGCTGACTTGCAGCTTTCCACAACCGGAGCTCTCCGGAGGCTGAGCCCAGTTCCTTACAGTCTTAATGTTTGCAAGCTGCTGGTGTTCAGGTGTCTGAACTGGACATGATCCTGTAGCAGCAGAGTAAAGGGACTTCAGGCCACTTTCTGGGATCCATGGTCATCCTCCTCAGTCTTGGGAGCTTTTGGGAACCCTGTGGGGTCCCCCAGGCCCACTCTACCTCCAACTCCCTGTTGGGAAGGGAACTTGAAAGATGAAGCCAGAGTTCCCCTAAGTCTGGGGCCAAGTCACATGGCATTTTCCTCACAAACCTCAGTCTCAAAAAGAATTTGAAGGTCTGAGACCTGAGACAGGGACAGTGACATCTGGCTCTGATACACCCACAGACACATCTGTCCCAGACCTTGCCCCGGTATCTGAGAGCTCCTATAAGGACCCCTTAGAGCTGTATCCCCAACTTTGTCTTAATTCAGTCCATCTACTCAAATCCCAGGACATCAACTTTGTGCCAGGTTCTGGGGCCAAAGGAGCAAATAAGCCTGTGTTTGCCTTTAAGGAGCCTACACCTAGTTAGGGGTTAGTGAAGGGCAAGGCCTCACAAGGAGCAACCCTAGCTACAGGGTGCGTCCTGGGCCAGCACCCCAAGGAGACTTGGGAATTCGGTCTGGCCCTCTCCTCTTCGGCGACCTCCCACTGTGGGAAGGCCATAGGTCGGCCCTTCCCCATCTTCTTGCTGGGCAAGACAGAGGTTCAAGACCTGGCTCCTTCACACTGGAGGGGAGAGCCCCCCAGATGGTGACTGCGTGGGCCACGAATCGCTGAGGTTTTCCTTTTCCAAGCGGCGCGTTTCCCTAAATTGTCTTTGACTGCGTGCATGGGTAATGAAAGTTTATGCCCTTGTTAGAAGGACAGGCGGCCGGTTCCAGTTAGAACTGGGGCTGTCTCCCTGCCAGCCCCCCTCAGCCCCCCTCCCCAGCAGGAGAGAGAGCAAGGGAGCGTGTGTGTGTGTGTGTGTGTGTGTGTGTGTACACTCAACGAGTGTGTGTTCCCTGTGCACACGCTCATACACACACACACGCACACACACACACAAACTCTCACCCCTCCCTGGTGTATACGAAAGCTGTTAGGGGAAGAGAGAGGGGACGGAAGAAAAAAAAGAAAAAATTTCCATATTTGTGTAAGTTGCTTTAAAAGCATTTTATCATGTCATAAAAAAAGGGAGAGTACTCTCAGAAATTGATCCTCTCCGCCAGCCCATTGGACAGAAGGACGTCGGGATGTTAATGGCCATCCTGCTCCAGGGTGGCTTATTAAAAAATTTATACATAAATGCTTAAAATTGCATAAATTATTTAAAAAAACCAACAAAGTAAGCAATTTGAATTCCCTCCTTTCCTCCCCTTCTCTCGTCCCTCTTCTGCGGTCCCTCTTTTCGAGCCCCCTCCTCAGGCTTTCTGTCCCCCAAGTCTTCTCACCTCCCTCATCTGGGGTTTTCCACTCTTCTCCTCCACTTCCCACCTCGCACCCCGACACTGTCTGCCCTTCCAACTCCCGGGTTCCCCTGTCTCACCCACAAATTAACGAAGCAGCCGGCCCACCACCAAACACTCACATGCACACACACACTAATAAAAACACCACTAATAATGCCCCAAATCGAGAAATTAAATATTAAGGCCAAAGGGGGCGGACGCGGAGCGAAGCCACCGCCACCGTAGCCGAAGTTGGAGCTGATGAGTGTGTCTCTCGCAGGCGTGGAATGTCACCCACACATCCTGGAGACTAGAGTGGGGAGTTTTATGATGGTTTTTCATTGATTTGTTTCCCCAGCGCAGCTGCCGACCTCTATTGAGGGACAAACATAATCAGCACTGACGCAAATTAGATGGTTATTCGTTTTGAAAATTGACAGAAAAACAATAAAAAAGATGAAATGCTCCCAAATCAATAGATATAATGAAATTCAAATAATCCGAGAGATGAGGTCTCCATGGCAACTGATAATGTGGAAAAGAAAACAATTTAATAAAGGACAGACACACTTTGAAAACAGATTGGGCCCGGGGAGGGGGGCGGGCTGGCGGGCGGAGGGCTGGAGCGTGGGCTGGCGAGTGAAGGATCACTGTCCGTCCCAAGGACACCCGCCATAATTAAGCGAGGCTTTCGGCCCCAGAAAGTGCAGATTCAGGTTTTAATACACAAAATTATTTCAGGAGCAGTGAATCGGAAAGTCGTTTGTAATGACCTTCCTGAGAGGCCCGGGCGCGGGGCATGTTGGAGGCTGGGCGGCCGGGCGCTGAGTTATGGCGTATTTGTGTTTTTATAGTGCAGAGGGGAGGGGGTGCTGGGGGGGGAGGGGGGAGAAGGTTAAACAGTATTTACAGCTCAGTTGTTTTCAGAGAGGAGAGAGAAATAGAGTTCATGGGGAGATGGCGGGCAGGCAGGCGCGCAGGCAAGCTGGGGAGGCCTCTAGGGGAGTGGAGGCAGAGGTGAGCCTGGGGGTCTCTCACCTTCGGGTTTGTCTCCCAGACCCCCAAGGGGATGGCAGGAGTGGCTCCCTTGCCTCCAGTGTCCCCCTCCCTGGGTGGCTCAGTGAGGGGGATCTTTGACATCTGGGGCCTCTCCGGGGACAGCAGGAGGCTGGATCCAGTCCCCGGGACAGTCCACTGGAGTGAACACCACAGCGTGCTGGGCCTCTGCGGTCACCGGTTACCCTCTTCTTGAATCAGGTGTTGGGTCTGCCCAGCGTGGGTACCACAGGGTGGCCCTAGACTTGGTCCGGAACCTTGGGGATGACAAACACCCTGGCAGTGGCTGGAACTTCCAACCTACCTGCCTCCTTTTCCTTGGCTCCACATCCCTACCAAGTGCCTGCCTTTTCAGGACACTCCAGGGGGAGCAGTTTGGTCGCCTGTGGACTAGGGAGACACAGGATGGAGAACGGAGCCCCTCTGTAGCCCTCCAGAGCCGCTGGCCTACAGAAGGGCAGCTGGGGCCTGGGATCCACCACAGCGCCCCCACCGCTCCAGGCCCACCAGGCCACTTCCCTCACTGATCCCCATCATCACAAGGTTGTGCTCTCTTGCCGCGACCACTCGCTGCATCCCTGTTTCCAGAGCTGCTCTGCGTGTGTGCTTGTGATCATAATGTGATTGTGCAAGTCAGAGGCATCGAGCACGTGTGCGTGCACACGGCCTATGTAGGTTTGCGCCGTGTGTGTGTCTTTTAAATCTCCCCTGGGTGGCAACTCTTTTTTTTCCCCCTCCCCTTCCTGTTTGCCTGTGACCTGGGGGAGATTGATGGCCAGGCTGTGGGTGGATGCTAACAGTTCCCCTGATTTATAGTTACTTACGCTAAGTGAGGCCACTTAGACGCGTCTGGATAGTAAACCTTTTAACTGGACTAAAAAATCATAATAAATAAATAAACAAAGGGGGACCAGTGAGAGCCCTGGGGCCTGGCCCCCCACTGGCCTGTCCAGATCTTGAGTACAGGGGAATCTGGCCAAGCATCCTGGGAAGCAGACGCTGCTCTCCTCTCTCCCACCAGAGCCTAGAATCTTCTGTTCTAAACTGGGAATGGCATTGGGCCCACGAGGGAAGGTGTCTTCCCCCTAGGGGACAAATCTTGGCTGGCAAGGGAGGGGTCACAGCTGGAAGATATGGGAGCAACTGTTAAAATGGAGATGAGGAGATGTGAGAATGTGAGGGGGCAGGGAGCCACTGAGGTGTTGGGGTGTGGGCATAAGGAGCAGGTGTCTCCAAGGAACACCCTGTTCCTCAGACCTACCACTCTTGTGGCACCTGAACCTCTCACAGCAGTGATGGCTCCTGTGATGATTTGTAAGTGCCTGTCCCTCATGTAAACGGTTCCTCGTCCGTGCAAGTGTATCTGTCACACTTACACTGTGTCCTCGGCGCCCAGCCTAGGGTCTGGCCCACAGAAGGTGTTGAAGAATGCTTGCTGAGTGAACACAAGCGTGCTGTTGTTATCTGGTGACTTCAAGTCCATTCCGATTCCTAGCGACTTTATGTCTAACGATCCTAGCATTGCCCAGGCCTGTGCCATCTTCAGTCATGACTATTTAAGTCCGTGGTTGCAGGTACTGTGTCACTCCATCCTGTTGAGGGTTGTTGTCTTTTTGTGCTGATCCTCTATCTTACCAAGCATGATGTCATTCTCCAGGGACCAGCCCCCTCCTGATAACATGCCCAAAGTATGTAATTCAAAGTCTCTCCAGCCTCACTTCTAAGGAGCGCTCGGCTTGTACTTCGTCCAAGACAGAGTTGCTCATTCTTCTGGCAGGCCATGGTATAGTCAATATTCTTCACCTTCAGGCTCTTATGGAGTGGTGGGGAAGTGACTTTGACAACTGGGGCCACCCCTGAGACCGCAGGACCGCTGACGGGGGCTGTGGGAAGGTATACATGTGTCCACTGGAAATAGAAACTTGGGAGAGCCTGGTAGGAGTCGTGTAGCAGCGGCTTCTCTGCGCCTGTGGGCAGTTACTGGCCTCCCTGGCTCTGCGTCTTTGTCTGGAAGCAGGGATATTTCGACCGGCCGCATGAAGATGTGGAATTCACCAGGGGAGCGCCCTAAAGGGCCCAGGCAAGAGGTGGCGGAGGACTGGTGAGCCTGTGTGTTCCAGGTGCTCAGCGGCGCCCTCGACGCCTGGCAGAGGGCAGACGGGCTGCCCCCGCCCCAGGGGACTGGTTCCTGGCCCTGCCTCCCACCTCCTGATATACAGCGGGCATTAGGCCGCCCAAAGGGGATACTGCATCCTTAGGAAGAAATATGTCCTCATTTTTCTTAAACACCGTTTCCACTGAGTGAAATGTTTAGAAGGGACGCACAGGGAGAACTTTATTTCCTACCAGGGAGTTCAGAGCCACCAAGCAGAGCCCATAAAGCACTGGGAGCCTGGTAGCTGACAGGCGGCCTGGGCCGAAACACCATCATTCACGGGGTGGGAGGCCCCACCGGCCTGCCCGGTCTCCTGGGAACGTGTCCACCGCCCCAGAGCAGGACATCCAGCCCAGAGACACAGGGCCCAGAGCCATTGGCATGGGCCACCTCAGCTGCTGGGGGGTAGCCTTGACTTCAGGCTCTTTGTGGGCTCAGACCTGGCTCGGGCCCCACAAGGGACCCCTTCTCAGTATTCCACCGTTACTCCTGGAGTCAGAGGACAGGGGCCCAGGTGTGGCTGCAGAAGCCCCACTTCCTCCCAACACTGGCAGAGCCCTGGCCTTCCCCAGCCTTCAGAGGGAGTGATGAGATTCATGCCAGCTTGGGCCCCTTCTCCCGAGGCCCTCCCCTCATTCGATTTCTGAAGCTGGCTGATTTGAATATTTATAAATATCAGTAAATTATTTATTGTAGCAATCTGCTGCACCATTTTACCCATTGCAGTTAACACTTTAGGGGGCTCTGTGCTATGGGAGCAGAGAGTGGGGGTGTGGAGGAGACAGGCAGGGGCCAAAAGGGACATGGGGCCGACTGAGGCTTCCTAGGAGCCCCCTGGAGCCTCCGCGAGGAAATTGCTGGGCAATCCAAGCCCACTGACCCCGACCCCCACTGATCCCCAGCCTGGGCAGGATCTTGTCCAGGGTAAGCCTGGGCTCTGGGGTGTCTGTGGCTGTGAGGATCCGTGTCAGCCTCTGAGATGCGGACAGTGGCACTTCCTACTTCACTGGGATGTTAGGCATCACTGAGATGGTGTCTGGAAAGGTGAGCAGTTCAGGCCGAGCCCCATTCTCCCTCTAGGCCCATCAGGATCTCAGCTAAGAAAAGAGCTGCCTGTAGGTGCCTGGTGGGGCTGGAAAGGAGCAGAACCCTAGGAGGGTAGGGCAGAAAGTGGGGGGCGATGAGAGAGAGAGGCCCTCCAGCCTCCCCTTGCTCCCTCCCTCTTCTGTGCAGGGTAAGGTGTCCTGCTGCCAGGTTCTCCTGCCCAGATGTGGAGCCACATCTGGCCATTAGGCACCCTCTCACCTTACCATTCGGTACCCACTGCACTGCTCAGAGAACCGCCTGGGACCCAGAGATAATGGGAGGCAAGGCCAGACACTGAGCTCCCACTTCGGGTGATGGGGGCCACCTCCCGCTTTCTTCCCTGGGAGCCCACCCCAGGGTACCAGCCTGAATGGTCTCACCTCAGCTACCCTCACCCCTTACCTCCCCCTCAGTAAGCGAACAAGAGAGCCCGTGCCTTCCCACCCTCTGGTCCAGCCTGCCCCCTGGGCAGTATTGTTCCCAGAGGAAGTGTCCAGTGTAAATAGAGCAGCGGGCAGGCTGGTGGCGGGAAGGAGATGAAAGGGGCAGTGACAGGGCCGGGGGACGGATGGCTTCCTCCCATTGAGGCCTGGCTACGGGCGTTTATATTTTAGGGAAGAAAGTCAGGGGAATGTTTACATGGGCAGGAGCCTGGGGTCAGATGGGGGTGGGGGTGGTAGTCTGCGGGTCCTCTCACTCCACTGGGGAGCAGGGGAGGAAGGCCTGGGTTGGTCCAAAGGCAGGCACGAGGGCAGCTTCAAACTTACATCCATCACCTCTCACTCAGCCTTGTATGTGCCCCCCCCCAGGAGCACTGCCTCTGCCTCCTCCCCATAGCCCAGCCCTCGGCCTTCTCCCACCTCCGCCCCTGGGGCCACAGTAGAGTCAGAGGGAGGGCAACATCTGGAAGGCAGGTGGGCTGGGGCCGAGCAGCAGCTGGAGAGCAGGTGGAGGGGGGAGTCGTTAGGAGCAAAGGGGCCGGAGGGCTGGGGGGGCCCAGGGTGCACAGCTGCATCCCAGCTGGAGGGGGGCCCAGGCAGGGTCTGAGCCAGGCACACAGCCGAGATGGGAAGAGGGTGGGCAGGCTGGGTGGGCCATAGTGTGGTTGAGGCTCCAGGATGGGTGGGGGTACCGGGGGGGAGGGGTGTCACCAGCAGCAAGTGCAGCCTGGGGAGCTTGTGCTGCCCTCTCTTCCTTGGGATAAATATTTATAGATTCATTTGCCGTCTGCCGTACACACTTGGCTGCTTCCCTCCTGGTAAAAATAGTGCAGAGCCCCCCCTCTTCCTTCCCCATCCAGGACAGGGGACAAAGGGGACCAGGTGAGACCTCTCCCCTATAGGGCCAAGAGTAGTGAGAGATTGGGCCAGAGGCCTGGTGAAGGGAACTTGGTGGCACTAAGCTTGGGAGGCGGCCCCGAGACTAAGTGTCAGGTGGGATTGGAGCCCCACTGCTGAGGGTGAGGAAGGGTTCCCTCATCTGTGCTCTGTGACTGGAGGTGTAGCAACACCGAGTTGGAGAGGTGGGAAAACTGGAACTGATTTGGGCAATGAGAGGCCAAAGGGCCAGGAGGCAGGCAGACCTCTTCTCTGATGTCAGGGTGAGGTGTCTGCAGATAGCAAGAACAGCCAGGCCGGCTAAGGCTATGCACACTGGCGCTGACCACGTGGCTGGGGTCAGCCTGTGCCCATTGGATGCTGTCTCTTATCAGGAGGGGACGAGTGTACACTTCTAAATGTACAGGCAGATCCTCTCGTGAGGCTTAGGGCAGGCACAGGGTATAGTCAGTCCTACTTGCGTGTCTCGGTGGGATTCCAGAGGGATTGGTCCAGAGGTATTTTATGGGGATTGATCCACTATAATGAAGTCTCTTCTGATTGTGAACTTGAGGGGTAGAGCCTGACCAGTCCTCTGGTAGAGGGCACTTGATTCAGGACACAAGGAGCCTGGCAATTGGGAGCCAGCTTCAGTGCAGCCCCCTGTGCACCAAGTGTGAGCTGAAGACCATGTTTAGGGCAGCCCCTGCCCATCCCAGCTCCACCAAAGAGTCTGACACACAGTAGAGGCTTGCTGGATGGATACATGGATCTGTCAGCAGACAGACATAAGTAAACATGTGAGGGGTGTGTGTGTGTGTGTGTGTGTGTGTGTGTGGACTCTCATTGGGCTTTGTGACAGACCTCAAACTGGTGGAGAGCTTGTATTCCACAGGGTCCTCAGTGTCATCACAGAGACAAGAGGTTGGGGGCTGTTCATCTGCCCTGAGTCCAGGGAATGTTTCTGGCTATTTGTGTTGTTGATCTGTCAGGTTGAAGGGCTAGACAGTGAAACTTCCACTTCTGGGCTTCCCACTGAGAAGTTCAGAGATTTCTGCCTTTTCCAACTGGGACTCCTTGGGGTGAGAAGTGACTCTTCAGAGCCAGTGAAGGCAGTCCAAGAGCTGGCCGACCGAGGGCAAGAAGGACATGTGAGGTCATGGCCAGATGGTGGAGGGGAGGACGAATGGCTTTAAAATGGGCTGAGGCATTGTGCATCTTATTGGTGCTTGAGATGAGGGTAGGACAATAGGAAATATCCAGGAAACCAAGAGAGGGACTGGGGTGGGGATAGAAATGCCTAACCAAGGTTGGGAGTAAGAACATGACTTCCTGGAAAGGCCCAGGTAGCTGGAGAAACGAAGATTCTGGAACTCCCAGGGAAGAGGGTGGAGTCCCGGCACCTGGCCAGAAGAGAAGCCATGGAGGAGGTGATGCAGAGGGAATGGGTCAGGTGATGCAGAGGGGAAGAGTCAGCTCATGCTTCTGGGCAGGCAGGCAGGAGGCCACACAAGCTGGCCTGGCCCTTGGCTGTTTCCTCCCTAAGAGGCCGTAGGTAGGGAAGAAAGCTTACAAGGTGGACCTCAGTCCAAAGCTTGTCCGTGCCTCAATTTCCTGGTGTGTCCAAGGGCTCACCCACCCCCTTTCTACCAGGACTTACTGCTCCCTCCCCCCCCGCCCCCCGGAAGCCAGCACATCTAGGAAATGCTGCCAGGAGCTAGGTGTTGGGAAGAGGCCTCCTTGTATTCATTCATTCATGCATTTATTTATCTGTTCATTCACAAGCTATTTCCTGGAGCACCTACTCTGTGCCAGGTGCTGTTCCAGGCTGGGGAGAGGGTGGTACACAGGGGCAGCCCCTGACACTCTCACTCTAATCTTGTGTAAATGCTCTGGACAGTCTTGAGCTGCACAGGAACAGGAAGACCTCTGGCTTAGGGGGTGGGGAAGGGCCAGGTCTCAGCCCTTCAAGGGGTGGCAGTGTTGGACCTGCATTCTCTGACACATGCCCTCCTCCATCCCTTCAGCTGAAGGCACCCAGTGCTCCCACCCGCCTGCAGGCAAGCCCGCCATGGCGGCAGCCAAGCGCAAAGGCGGCCTGAAGCTCAACGCCATCTGTGCCAAGCTGAGCCGCCAGGTGGTGGTAGAGAAGGGAGCAGAGGCTGGCTCCCACACTGAAGGCAGCCCCTTGCGGCCCCGGGACAAAGAGCGCAGTGGCCCTGAATCGGGGGTGGCCCGGACCCCCCGCAGCGAAGAAGACAAGAGACGAGCAGTGATTGAGAAGTGGGTCAACGGAGAGTACAGCGAGGAACCAGTGACCACCCCAGTGCTGGGGCGCATCATCCGGGAGGGCCTGGAGCAGCCCCCTGAGGGCGTCTACATGGTGCAGCCCCAGGGCTGCAGCGATGAGGAGGACCATGGAGAGGAGCCCACCAAGGACAGCAGTGTCACGGAGGAGAAGGACTCAGACCGGGCAGCCACAAAGGATGACAGTGGTCCCAATGCCAAGCAGGCCTCTGGTAAGTGTCTGCCTTCAAAGAGATAGGACACCACCTCGTGGGGAGGGCCCTGACAGAAGGCTGCTGTGTCCAGGAGCACACATGCATCCCTTACTCTGGCTCTAACTGTGGGCCTGAACACAGCTTGCACCCCTGAGGGAAAGGGTAGGAACTTGGACACAAGGTAAGTGACTGAAAGAGGTGGAAGGAGGTCAACAAGGAGGGAAAGAAGTGGTGCCAGGAAGCTATTTTCCCAAGTGTGTGAACAAGGCTGTTGTGTACCACTGAGTCGGAACCAACTCATAGCTCATCTTGCAGTGGGTTTTTTTAGAGGCTATTAATCATACAGGAGGAGATGGCCCATCTTTCTCCCATGGAGCAGCTGGTGGATTTGAAACACTGGCAGCACAGCTCCTTACCACTAAGCCACCAGAGTTCTCTGTGAGCAGAGGCTAAGAGCTGCCTAAAAGAAAAAGATGATAGATGATTGATAGATAGATAGATAGATAGATAGATAGATAGATAGATAGATAGATGAGTGGAGAGACAAATGGACAGTGGATAGGTGGGTGGGTGGATGGATGGATGGATGGATGGATGGATGGATGGATAAATAGAAAGATGAATGGATGAGTAGATACACAAATAGATGGACCGTGGATGGGTGGATGGATGGATGGATGGGTGGATGGATGGAAAGAAAGATGAATGGATGAGTAGATACACCAGCAGATGGACAGAGGATGGGTGGATGGATGGATGGATGGATGGATGGATCAATGACTAGATGGATGGATGGATGGATGGATGAGTAGATGGAAAAAAAGATGAATGGATGAGTAGATACACAAACAGATGGACAGTGGATGGGTGGATGGATGGATGGATGGATGGATGGATGGATGGATGGATGGATGGATGAGTGGTTGGAAAGAAAGATGAATGGATGAGTAGATACACAAACAGATGGACAGTGGATGGATGGATGGAAAGAAAGATGAATAGATGAGAAGATACACAAACAGATGGACAATGGATGGATGGATGGATGGATGGATGGATGGATGGATGGATGGAAAGAAAGGTGAATGGATGAGTAGAAAAAAAACAAATGGACAGTGGATGGGTGCATGGATGAATGGAAATAAGGATGAATGGATGAGTAGATACACAAACAGATGGACAGTGAATAGAAGGACAGTGGGTGGGAGTGAGTGGAAAGACAGATGGAAGGACTGGGTAAGAGTGAGTAGATGGATGGATGGATGGATGGATGGATGGATGGATGGATGGATGGATAGACAGACATTTGGTGGGAGGTAGAGAGGAGGATGGATGGACAGTGAATGGGTAGGTAACTGGAAGGATTGACTGAGTGAATAGATAGTAGATGGACATTTGGTGGATAAGTGAAGGGATGGATGGAGAGATGGACAGTGAGTGGATGGATGAGTGGACATAAGACTGGCTCTATTTTTACCACACCTACACAGGACAAGTCTATTTGGGATCACAATATTTTCAGGCAAGTGTGGAAGGCAACGGTCAGCACCGAGAACTGTCTGAGCTGTTCAAATGTGATTTCTCAGGGAGGTTTCTCTGAGGAACTCTGGGATAGCTTTT
>NW_006399795.1:2656173-2679366 GCF_000299155.1 Elephantulus edwardii
ATCCCTGGTCTTCTTCCAAAGCTGCCACCACTGTCTTCTCGCTTTTGCCTTGTCTTTCACTGGCTCTGTCAGGCAGGGTCACCAGCACAGAGCGGTGGGTGAGGCCACGAGGATGGCCTGGCCGTGCCCAGCCAGCGGATCACATTACACCCACCTGCCCAGCGTGCTCCTCTGGCTGACCTCTTCTTTCCCACGAGCTGGCTGAGCTCGCTTTCCAGGAGCCGCGTCCTCAGGTCTCAGAACTGCCCTACGTACCTTCTGCTCCAAGAGTGGGAGGGCTTAGGGTTTCAGCTGGTAGAGGGTCCCCAATAGGACTGGAACCCCAGGACCTGAGGGCTTTTCTGTAGCCCCTTGCCTCCTTCCTGGGCTCTGAGCCTCCCCTGCCCGCGCCCCCCTGGTCCCCTTCCCCCTGCAGCGAGGGGCACATCTCCCTGCGCGGAGAGCCCTGCGCAGCCACATAATTATGCATATAAGATATAAACAGAGCTGTTTAATTATCCTTCGCCACATCAGTGACAGAGTAATTAACAAACATTGCAAGATCAATGAGGAAAAGTGTGACCTTCAGTTTCCTCTGATAGGAAAAGCCCTTGCCGTTCCCAGACACAAGGTGATTGTGCTGGGCCCGAGGAGAGGAGAGGGGCAGGGATCAGGGCTGCTGTCCCTTTGCACCCTGCCCACACCCACAGGAGTCGAATGGGCCTTGGCTGCCACCCCCACCGCCCTTTCTGGATGGTGGCGAGCTGAGAGGGCAGGAGGTGGGGCCTGATCCTCCAGCCTCGTGGCTCTGGCCTCACCCCTCTGGTTGGAAGCTGAGTGGGGCAGACACATGACAGTCCAGGACATGGGGACACCTGCCCTGGGCACTGCACAGTGTGACTGGTGCTCCAGCTGCCCACTGTGGGCGCAGCCCACAGACCACCTTCCCTGGGGCCCCTCCAGCTCAGGAATGCAGGCCCCCAGGCTGCCTGGGACCCTTGCCTGTACCCCTCCCGTGCTAAGCAGCTTGTCCTTCAAAGCCTTCTGTTTCTCTGCCATATATAGCGAGGGCTCAGCTGCCTCCAGCTATTTTTAGCCCTTTTCCCTGGTCCCTGAGCCACTGAAGGCAGCCGCCAGCGCCCACTCCTCCCAGGCTGGGCCCCCAACTCTGCCAGCTAGAGGTCAGGACAGTGGCTCACCATTGGCCCAGCCCAGGGGAGCTGGCTATATCAGCTCTGGAAGTCACTGCCCATTGGGTAGCAGGTGGCCACCCTCGACGTCCTTTTCTCTCTAGTAGGGTCCTAGTTCCCGTAGCGCCCTGCCCCCACAGGAGCTCAGCACTTTTCCACAAACTTCTGGGTTCCTCTCTTGCTCAAGCACAGACCTGGCTCATCCAGGCATCTCCAGAAGAGGTCCTGGCCAGGTTGGGGTGGGGTTCAGATAAAGCCTTGCCTTTGCACCCTGCGTCCACCCTCTCTTCCACCATGTCTGCCTGCCTTTTTTGTGCTCTCAGGAACCCCAGCCTGGGGTCCTGCCATTCTGACATGCCCAAGGACGTTTACTCTCATGAAAGTGGAAAGAACAATCGTGTCTCGTCTCCTGTGTGCATCCAGCCCTGGCTCAGGGCAGCGCACATAGTAGGTGTTTGCTGAGTGTTTGTGAAGGAGTGAGTGCTTGTGTGTGCTGGGTGGGAGTCACCTGCCTGCAGAGTGTCAAGTTGTCCGGGGAAGGAGGTGTTCTGTAGAGACACCCTGGAGAGCATGGATGGTCTCACCATCCCTGTCCGGAGGTGTTGACTTGGAAACTGGATGTGTGGAGTTTGACATGGTGTGAGTGTGTGTGCAGTTAGGAGAGGAGCTCGGGATTTGAGCTGTGAGCGTGTGGGAGTGGTGGAGTGTGTGTGTGTGTGTGTGTGTGTGTGTGTGTGTGTGTGTGTGTGTGTGTAATAATTACAAGAGTAGCTGGGATGTGAGCTGTACATGGGAATAGTGAAGAGTGTGTGTGTGTGTCAAGACAGTAGCTGGGATGTGAGCTGTATGCGGGAGTAGTGGAGTGTGTGTGTGTATGTGTGTGTGTATAATAATTACAAGAGTAGCTGGGATGTGAGTTGTACATGGGAATAGTGAAGAGAGAGAGAGAGAGAGAGAGAGAGAGAGAGTGTGTGTGTGTGTGTGTGTGTGTGTGTGTGTGTGTGTGAGAGAGAGAGAGAGAGAGACTATGTGTGTGTAGCAGTGTCACTGCTCCCGGAATCTTAGGGTGGCTTTCTTTGGAGACAGGTGGGGAAGGATGGGTGGACCACACTTGGACCTCTGTCCATCCGAGCCCACTCCGAGTCCCATTCAGACGGGACTGGAGAGGAGAGTAGAGAGGGGTGAAGGATTCTTCTCCATCATTGATTTTTGTCGGGAGTGGAGGACCCTAACTAAATCTGAGCTTGCTGGTGCCTCCCTCTTCCTAGCCCCATGTCAGGGACCCTAAACTCCCTGGGGAACAGTCTTGGAGGAACCAGCTCTCCTCCCAAGGACAAGGACCCACGTGTCTGTGTGAAGGGGTCAAGAAAGAGCCGCCAGCAATCCATGCCTGACCCAGAGCCTCTTTGCCAGCCCTCCCTGGCCCCTCCCAGCACTCAGCCCCATCCTACCTGTCCTTGTACCCCTGTTCATGCCCCACCCGGGGCCTTACTTCCAGTAAAATGACTTCTCTTTCATATTAGGCCAAGGCGAGAGAGCGGAGACATTTATGAAACTTTGTTTAATGTACTGAAAAGCCATCGGCCAGAACATTTAGGAAATTGATTTTCCTGGCATTGATGAACTCGTTTTATTTTACCCCAGTATTAATTACTTTTTTTTAAAACAAATTAATTTAAGAGTCGTAAAACCTAACAAGTGAGCCAAATGTCCATAGATCACGTCGCGCTCCGCCCCTCCTCTGGCAGGCCCCCTCCCCCTGGGGTGGGGGCTCACAGTGGGAAGGGGTCCTGTCCCTCTGCTGCCCCTCGCTGAGGTGACCGCCCTGCTCCGCCCCGCTCTAGGAGAGGCCTCCTCGCTGCGGGACTACGCGGCCTCCACCATGACGGAGTTCCTCGGCATGTTCGGGTATGACGACCAGAACACCCGGGACGAGCTGGCCAGGAAGATCAGCTTCGAGAAGCTGCACGCGGGCTCCACCCCGGAGGGGGCCGCCGCCTCCGCGCTGCCCCCCTCGGAGGACGCCCTCAGCAAGCGGGCACGCTTCTCCAAGTACGAGGAGTACATCCGCAAGCTCAAGGCCGGCGAGCAGCTCTCCTGGCCAGCACATGGCACCAAGGCCGAGGAGCGGACGGGCAAGGAGGTGTTGGGCCCCTTGCCTGGCCTGCGGCTGCCCAGCAGCACAACCCACTTGGAGACCAAGGCCACCATCCTGCCCCTGCCATCCCACAGCAGCGCCCAGATGCAGGGCCTTGTGGCCCGTGCCTCCAAGTACGACTTCTTCATCCAGAAGCTGAAGACGGGGGAGAGCCTGCGACCCCAGAACGGGAGCACCTACAAGAAGCCGTCCAAGTACGACCTGGAGAACGTCAAGTACCTACACCTCTTTAAGCCTGGAGAGGGGAGTCCTGACATGGGTGGCGCCATCGCTTTCAAGACGGGCAAGGTGGGGCGCCCCTCCAAGTACGACGTCCGAGGAGTCCAGAAGCTGGGCCCAGCCAAGGTTCCACCTGCTCCCAGCCTGACTCCTGCGCCCCTCGTCAGTGCACCCAGCGCCCCCAGCGCCCCCGGGCCTGCACCTGAGCCAGCTGCCTCCCTGCCCTTCAACACATCCGAGTACCTGAAGTCAACCTTCTCCAAAACAGACTCCATCACCACGGGGACCGTCTCCACTGTCAAGTAAGGTGTCCCCCAGGCCCCCTGCCTCTCTGCCCTGGGGCTAGAGTAAATGGAAGGTCACTTCCGGACCTTGGAGCTCATACTGTGGACACACACACACACATACGCGCGCATGTGTGCTCATTCACTTAGGCACTTGAGTGGACACGCACGCTGATTCCCGCACACCCACACTCACCCAAGCACACTCCCTTGTCCACACATGTCCTGATCTACAGTCACACATACACCAGCTGACAGTGACACCCTTGCACTCATGTTCCCACACGCTGTCCGTCTTCTGTCCATGTGCTTACACACTCAGGGATTTGTGCAGACACACATTTGCCAGCCGCACACACACTGAACCGCTGTGGTCCACATTTGGCCACGGTAGGCATCCCTTGCCTGCTGTTTGGCTAAAAATGTGCCACTCCCAGAGTGGGGTCCTAGGGTCCACGCTGGTGGCCAGGGTTCCTGGGCTCAGAATCTGGGCTGAGGGGCCACAGGTGGGTGTGCTATTTCTCCCCTAACCATGGGGTAAATTGTGTGATTGTGTGGGGCCGAGTGAAACCCTTTTCTGATATGAACTCCTGCATTTCACCAGTACAGGAGCCCCCAGATCCTGGATGGAGGAGTATAAACTGGTTGAGCAGATGTGGGGCCACCAGGTGTGCCCTCTAACCTGAGGGCATGGCCGCTTTACCCACATCCAGGCAATGGGCTTGATGTTGTCTGCCCCTCGCCATAGCTCTCTGCTCAGCCAGATGCCCCTGCCTGCCCTGTGCACAGGGTGGGCAGGCCTCGGCCTCCAAGGCCCTCCTCCTCCGCTCCAGCCCAGGCCAGGGCGGAGCTGGAGCCTGGGCACCTGCTCTGCCACCTCGCAATGTTCCTGCCCTTGTCAGAACTGGACTAGTTGGAACTGTGCCAGGCTGCTGCCCAGGGACTTGGTCAGCACAAACCTGAGTGCCTCGAATGACACAGCGAAGGCGAGAAGGGCCAGGGCCCCAGGGCAGGGAGCTGGCCCTGCCAGATGCTCCTGGGGCATGAGGCCACCCCCTGTCCGCTAATCGGCTGTGCCCTGTGTGTCTCTCGCCAGGAACGGATTGCCCACAGATAAACCAGCTGTCACCGAAGATGTAAACATTTACCAGAAATATATTGCCAGGTAGGCCCCTGGGGGAGGAGCCTGCTGTGAAGAGAAGGTAGGGTGGGAAAGGGAGCCAGGAATGCCTGGGGGCTGCTGGACCCGCCATCAGTCTGATCTGACTGTTAGCGCCAAGGTGCCTGCCTCCGTCCCCACCTCAGAGCCTCCTGCTTGGGGTGGTCCATGACACAGGGCCCGTGAGCAGCTTGTACACCAGACAGTCATGAAGAGGGGTCTGACGGGAGGGCTAGCCTCAGGTGAGCCTGACGTGGGCTGCGGTGTGTGCCACCCCCCCATGCAGTGATTGGAAGGATGTAGCAGGACTTCCAAGGGCCTCCTCCCAGATCCAGCCCAGGGCGCCCCTCAGGGTGAGACCCTGACCTCAGCCTGACGCCCACCCTACCCTTACACCCTTAATGTGGCAGGGTGGGCGTCTAGACTCAGGCATCTGCAGGCGCCTGCCTGGGCAGCTCGGGCCTGGACAGTGTCCTGGAGTCTGTCCTGTTCTGATCCTCAGGTCTTCGCCATCCCCCTCCTCCTCTGTCTTTCCCGTCCTCATCCCCATCTTTCAGCCTTGCTGTTCATCTTCTCCTTATTATTATTATTATCATTATTATTAGTGCTTCGACAGATGGCCCTTTTGGCAGATTCAGCTCAAATATTTACTTGCGATTGGCTCACCCCCTTATAACCGGGGTTTCTCTTGCTCTCTCCTGCGATTCTGAGCAAGCAGGCAGAGCCCATATCCTCCTACAGCTGTCGGGGTGTGCTTGCCCCGGCCGCCTCCTCGGGCCGGCAACCCCGGGGGCTGTGAGAGCCACATCCTGGCAGGACCAGGGCAGAGAGCAGAGGGGTTTTCTGGGCAGCACACAGCGGCCTGGCCGGCTGGGTTTCCTGACTGCGGAGTTGGCTGGGAGAGCGAGCTCCTTGCTGCGGGCAGCCAAACAGATGCTGGGCTTTAAAAATTCATAACTCTGGACTGTTTCAAGTGTCAGGAAAAGCCCAGGACAAAGAGAGCCCTTTAACACCTTTCAGCAGTAGAGCCTCAGGGCCGACCCAGCCAAGTCTTAGCACCTGCCCAGACCTTGGGAGGGGGTCACTGGGGCAAGTGTCAACCTGTTGAAAAAGTGGTTGGGCCACTCCAGAGCCCCTGATGGCCCCATCCGACATCTCCTTGTCTTTCTCTTCAGGCTTTGAGCTGGCCTCAGCTTCTTACTCTCCCCTTGTGATGTAAGGACCCCTCTGCCTTACCTCTCACCCACTTCTAGAGCAGACCCCCAGTGGGCCCAGGATTCCTTACAGGCCTGTCACCCTCTGGCATTCTTGGTCCTGGGGAACCCACTGCTTCTCCCTCCCTCGCCTGGGCCCCTCAGTGTCCACACGCAGGGCTCGTGCCCCCTGGGTTCCAGTGACCGCGGGCCCTGGGAAGAGGCCTGACCCAGCCTTCCCTCTGCAGGTTCTCAGGCAGTCAGCACTGCGGCCACATCCACTGTGCCTATCAGTACCGCGAGCACTACCACTGTCTGGACCCCGAGTGCAACTACCAGGTACGGTCCTCAGACCAGCCAGCCGGGCACAGGCTCGCCCTAGAAGTAGACAGTGGGAATCAAGCCGCCTTGGGCCTCCTGATCATAACTTGGGCAAACGGGGAGCCCAGAAAACTAGCAGGCTGCCTTTGTTCCCTAATTCCTGTCCACAGAGGCAGCTGGGCAGTATCCAGGTGGTCATGGTTCAAATCTCATTCACCGAAAGTCCACCAGGTACCCAACACGGTGCCATAGACCTGTCTCATTTCTCTTTCTGGTGACCTTTCAGGTTGCTGTTGATGCCCCATCATGTAGATGATAATACTGAGGTTCAGGTAGCTTGTGATTTGAGATGGGGGTGCTAGCAGTCTGCACAGGTAGTGGTCTCTTGTCTCATTAGGGGGACCCTGCCTCGGAGGCCCTCCCTCCAAGACGTGGCCTGACTCAGTAGCCTTGCTCCTGGGCACAGCCATCTCGCACTTGGGAGGGAGGCAGGGAGGGTCTGCAGGTATGAACCTTTGGAATCATCCCACCAGTGTGCCAGGCTGACTTTGGGGCTACCTGAGTCTCGAGCAGGATTATCTATGGGAAGGCTGAGAGTCCTGGGGCCCGGTGCTCTTGGATCTCTGCGGCCCAGCCGTCTGCCAACTGCCCTCTTCCGGCAGAGGTTCACCAGTAAGCAGGACGTGATCCGGCACTACAACATGCACAAGAAGCGTGACAACTCCCTGCAGCACGGCTTCATGCGCTTCAGCCCCTTGGACGACTGCAGCGTCTATTACCAGGGCTGCCACCTCAACGGGAAGAGCACCCACTACCACTGCATGCAGGTGGGCAGCTCCGTCTGGCCCCCGATGCCACGACAGGCTCGGCTGAGGCCGGAGGAGAAAGTCCGGGGGGCTCAGGCCAAGGCTGCTCTGGTGGGCCCGGGTGGGGCCTTCCCCGTGGCCATACTTGGTGCGGGCGAAATTCCGTGAACTGTTTATACAGACGGACGTTTTTTAGGCTTTAACACCAAGAGCAGCATTGCACATGATTCCTGAGGAGGTTTTTGTTTAATTCTTCGTTTTAATGCCGGGCAGAGTCTGGGCTTTTTCAAGGTGTCAGGCCCAGGGAGAACAACTTTGGGTTGCAAATAGCAGCCGCTGCCCCCCCGCCCCCCGGTATTTGTCAGGGGTTGTTATGGCCTCTTTGAAACAACCTGGGCCACGAGGAGAGGGGGGCTCCCGTGTGGGCTCTGAGATGGTGCAGACACTGGCATGGCCCAGCCCCTCAGGAGTTTTCAGATTCCACTGTTTTTTACTCAATATGGCAACGTTGCCTGCCCTAGCCTGTGCGAGGTGGGGTGGGGAGGGCCCAGTGCCCAGGATCCATCCACAGAGCCACCAAGTACACTTCTGTGCTGTAGGTGACTCCTGGCCTCTGGGGTCCAGTCCCTGCTCACCCTATGGGGGCTTTAGAGATAGCGTCACAGTTAGGGACTCCTCAGTTCTTGGGGCTCTCGTACCTTCACTCAGGCCTCCAGGGTTCTCAGTGACACCTGTCAAATGTCCAGCTTGCTCTCTGTTGCTTCCTGGAGAGCCTGAGGGTCCTTAGAAGCTTCTGACTTCCTGTATTGATCAGGATCCCTCCCACCCTCATTTGAGCTGTTGAAGCTCCCTAAGCAAAGAGGTCAGTGGTTTGAGGCCCCATGGCCTAGGTGTGCCTGCGCTTGGTTAGCCTGAGAGCCGTCTGGCCCCTGCAGGTGGGATGTAACAAGGTGTACACCAGCACGTCCGACGTGATGACCCACGAGAACTTCCACAAGAAGAACACCCAGCTCATCAACGACGGCTTCCAGCGCTTCCGGGCCACGGAGGACTGCGGCACAGCTGACTGCCAGTTCTACGGACAGAAGACCACGCACTTCCACTGCAGGTGCAGGCCCCGCGGGAGCGCCTCTGGGCAGGCAGGAGGCGGGAGCCAGGGGTTCACCATCTCAGGGCCCTCCTCCTCCTTGGGATGTGCAGGAGCAGAACTTGAGGGCTGCTCAGAGGCCCTGGTGTCCAAGTTGTGTCTGTGGGCGGGGACAGGGCAGGACTTCCTCCTGGCCCCATGAGGCCTTAACAGGTTCCCAATGTCCCATTCTAGGCGCCCCGGCTGCACGTTCACCTTCAAGAACAAGTGCGACATTGAGAAGCACAAGAGCTACCACATCAAGGACGACGCCTATGCCAAGGACGGCTTCAAGAAGTTCTACAAGTACGAGGAGTGCAAGTACGAGGGCTGCGTGTACAGCAAGGCCACCAACCACTTCCACTGCATCCGCGCCGGCTGCGGCTTCACCTTCACCTCCACCAGCCAGATGACCTCGCACAAGCGCAAGCATGAACGCCGGCACATCCGGGCCTCGGGCGTGCTGGGGCTGCCCCCATCACTGCTGGGCACCAAGGACACAGAGCAGGAGGAGTCCAGCAACGACGACCTCATTGACTTCTCTGCCTTGAGCAGCAAGAACTCCAGCCTGAGCGCCTCCCCCACCAGCCAGCAGTCCTCCGCCTCCCTGGCTGCCGCGGCCACCACAGAGGCAGTGCCCAGTGCTGCCACCAAACCTCCCAACAGCAAAATGTCTGGGCTGCTGTCACAGGGCCTGCCTGGCTCCATCCCTCTGGCCCTGGCCCTCTCCAACTCGGGCCTCCCCACCTCTGCACCCTTCTTTCCACTCCTTCCTGGCCGTGGGAGCACCTCCCTACCTGTGGCTGCATCTGGCCTCATGGGTGCCATGTCCTCTGGGGCTGCCGCCTCGGTCACTCCTGACACACCCGCACTGGCTAGTTCAGGAGCTGGTGACGCTGCCCCGGCGACCACTGCCTCCGTCCCAGCACCCCCCGCCTCCATCATGGAGAGGATCTCCGCCAGCAAGGGCCTCATCTCGCCCATGATGGCCAGACTAGCCGCGGCCGCTCTCAAGCCCCCCGCCACCTTTGACCCAGGTGAGCAGGCTGGGCCTTGCCTGGGAGGCAGCATCATGAAAACCCGGCCAGCTCCCTGGCCTCAGTTTGCAGAGCAGAGGGGGGCATGTTCGAAAGAGGCATCTCTCTGTATCCCTCACCTCCTGAGGCCATCCCTCTGGGCCTGTTTTCAGCCTCCATCCTGTTTATTTCCTGTTTAGATCCCTTGTCCTGTTCTGTCTAGGGATCCACTGCATGCTTCCTTGTCTATAAAATTGGGGCAGTACTCCCTACCTCTTGGGGTGCCCCCACAGCCCGGGGAAGCACCCGCCCTCTTCTGTCTTCTTGCCTACCTCCAAGTCCAGTCCCTATTGGGGAACAGCCCCAGCAGGGCTCCCAAGCAGAAGGCCTGGAAGAGGACAAGAGGCTTTTCCGGAGACAAGGGAGGCTGTGCCTCAGAGATACTCGAGCCTGAGAGGGTCCAGCCCCTCAAAGCTGAGCGGCCCTTTCCCTGCCAGACCCGGATATCAGTGCTGTCTGATCTTCCTGTAGTGATGGAGACACTCTACCCTGCTGTGTCCAGTCCAGAGGCCACTGGTCTCTGGTGGCTCTTAAGCATCTGAAAGGGGCCAGTAAGACTGAGGGGCTGCACGCTGATTGTAATTAGTTTACATTTAAGCAGCCACACACCCAAGTCAGTGGCTACTGATTGGCTCCTGCAGAGCCAGGGCCCCAGTTCACACCCTGTCCTGCTTCTGGCTCACTCTGTTCTCTCTCTTCTCTTCTCTGCCTCTCTACTTCCTTAAGTTTTCCTTTCATTTTCCCCTTTGGGTTTTCCTGCCTTTTACAGACCCTTTGCTCCTCTCCCCATCTTCTCATCTTGGGGGTAAGTCTTGGGGGGATTGTGGAGGTGAACTGAGCTCGCCTGGGGGTGGCACCTCGCCTCTAACACAGCAGTACGGATGCTCGCTCAGAGCTTGGTGTACAGGGATGGCAGGAATGAAGACAGATGCCCACCCTGTGGAGCTGAGGGAGTAATGGAGAGGCAGTCAATTGCCATCACCTAGGGAGAAGGTGATGGAAGATTGAAACCTCAGCTGTCTGGCTACGAAACCCAAGCATACCACTCCTGAGTAAGACTGTCTCAGAACCAGCTAAGACGGGGAGTCTTTCACCCCAGTCTTCCCAGAGGTTTACTGGGGTTAGACAGGGTGCCTGAGCCACAGCTCCCAGGACCTTGGGAAGGTGACTTCAGGCAGCTACTGAAATGAGTTCTCGAAACTCCATCCCACTGGGGCATGCCCTCCCTCCCTGCCCAGCCAGCCCCTCTGGCCAGGCTCCCCTTAGGCAGGTCCAGGACTCGCTCCAGAGCCTTGCTCTTCCCTTCACTCTGACCAGCCTGTAGAGCACTTTCTTTTTCGCCAGAAAAATCTCCTTCTCCCACAAGAAAGGTCAAGCAAAGAGGAGGAGGCCGTCTTCCTTTATTTTTTAATAAAATGCCACTTGCTGTCTGTGAAACAGCTCTCTGTCAGCTTTAGCGCCTTGGGGCAAATTAATATTTCAGTCACTTGGGGATTGTGGAGAAAGGCTCTGTGGACATGTTCCTGTCAGCAACTTCTTTGGCCCCTGTGTGGCTTTGCCTCGATGCCCTCTTCCCGCCCAGCTCCAGCCTCGCCCTCCCCAGCGCACGCCTGGCCGGACAGCGCCAGGGTGGCCTCGCAGCCCAGCCCAGCCTGGACAGCTTGACGGGCGAGGTCACATAGTTTGAACCGCTCTGATTGGCTGTCAGCTTCGATAGCCCTGACACAGCAGATGCTCCTCCTGGGCATGCTCAGTGGAAGGCAGGGCCGTCGCCCCGGCAACAGTGGGATGGGGACCTGCAGAGGGGGCGCAGCTCCCAGTCTAGATCTGCCACTTTCCCTCAGCATTAACAGAGTCTTTAATAAAAGCCTAAGCGGCAGCCCCACAAATTGACTATGACAGTTGGTGGAGAAAATGAAGGGCCCCCCCCCCCGCCCCAGCCCCCTCCCCAGCCTCCCGCCCTTCTCCTCCAGGAGGCCCTGAGCCAGGACAACTTTGACATAATTTTGCAATAATTATCACTTGAAGAATTGCCACACAGGGGTAAGCGTCACAAGCGATCACGTCAGTGGGGGAGAGTCGCTGAGCAGCAGCCTGGCCTCCCCTGGGGGGCCCTGGCCTGCTCGGCCCACTGCCCCCTCCGGCGGGCTTTAGTTGGTGCCCACATGGCACCCTCAACCCTCTGACGCCAGTTTCCTTGATCTACCCCTATAGGAAACGGACAGCAGGCCACCCCCGCCAGGTTCCCCCCAGCCCAGGTGAAGCAGGAATCCGGTGAGAGTGCTGGTGTCCCGGGCCCCCATGACGCCTCCCAAGACCTGACTGTGAAGGAGCCCAGGTGAGGCTAAGGGGCTTCTTGGTGGGGCCCCAGTTGAGGCCTGAGAACCACTCTGGGGCCGACCCCACAGAGTCAGAGGGTATATGTAGGGTCAGCCCTCTTGCACAAGCAGGTACAGCTGAGGGTACAGAGCCCCAGGGATAGTTGGGAAAGTGAACCAGGGTTGAGTCCAGCAGATGTCTGAACCATAGCCCCTTGGTTTGTGTGTTCCAGTAATGAATCAAATGGCCATGCAGTCCCGGCAAATTCATCTCTTTTATCCTCGCTTATGAATAAGGTAAGGGCCATCTATCACACGCCTCCCATTCCCCCACCCAGAGAAATTAAAGCCAGGCTGGGGGGTGGGGGGGGGATGTGTTTGTTTTTTAATGTTTTGCCTCTAATAAGATGAGTTTGTACCATTTAAATTTTGAGGCCATTTTTCATCGGATATAATTTCAGAGCCACTGCTTACAAATTAATTTAATGAACTGGCTGAAGAAATATATTCCAGACTCTGACACCTCCCCCCCCCAACACACACACTCCCCACCAACCTTAGAAAGGAGGGCTCAAAAGCTTTTGCGGGGCCCTCCAACTTCTTCCACTCGTCCTTATTAATGCTACTTATTTATTTCCTATCTTTGTATGTTTGTTTGTTTGTTTCGGGGGGGAGGGGCGAAAGTGGGAGCCAAGCATCAATTTCCACTTTTCGGGGTGAGTAATGGCCTCGGACGTCTTCCGGAGAGGTCGAGCTAGAATATTTATTTTAAATAATGCAGGGTCTTTGTAAATTATACATCATCTCAAATATATTTCCCCCCCTTCACATGATGAATTTGACTACAGCAAGATTAATTTGGTTACTGCATACAAGTGACTGTCGGCCACCCTCTCCCTAGGCCCGAAGCCCCTCAGCGCTCTCACCCACTCTTACTTGCTGTCTTGGGCTCGCCTTTCCCCATCTCTGGTCACTGCCCCCTGCACCCCTCACTCCTGCCGGGCAGCACCTGGCACCCCGAGGAGGTTGCATCTCATGCTGACTCCCCTCCCGCCTCCCACTCCAGCAGCAGCCTGTCTTGATTCCTCCACCCCAGCCTCGCCCGCCCTCTCTGCTCTTTTGTGTGCCTTCTCTGTTCTCAAGGAATTCGTAGGGGTTCCCCCCAGCCCCACCTCCTCTTTCACTTCTTTTGAAAACCTTCTGGCAGGAAAATAACCAGGGAGCCGCTAAGTCTAAGGAAAGATGGGCCGAAGGAGCTCCGTGAGCTGGGGCCTCTGCCTGGGATGGCACCTGCAGGGGTCTGGCATCTGCAGGTCCCTGGCCAAGGCCATTCAGAGAAGGCAGTACTATAGCCAGAGTCACAAGGGGTCAGCCATGGAACTGGGGTCTGCCTCCTTCCCCGAATGCCCTAGCCCCAGCATGGCCTCACATCTTCCCACAGATGTCTCAGGGCAATCCCAGCCTGGGCAGCCTGCTGAACACCAAGACAGAGGCCGAGGGCAGCCCTGCCACAGAGGCCTCGCCCTTCCTGGGCAGGGCCGTGAAGGCCCTGGTCCATGAGCAGCTGGCAGAGCCCTGGAAGGTGTACCTGCGCAGGTGAGGGTGCAACCGGAGGGAGAGGTCAGGAGGCGGGCTCCAGCTCCCCCAGCCCCACGTTCCCTCTAAGTAGCCGCTCCTCCTGCAGGTTTGGCACCAAGGACTTCTGCAACGCGCAGTGTGACTTCCTGCACAAGGCCCACTTCCACTGTGTGGTGGAGGAGTGCGGTGCCCTGTTCAGCACCCTGGACGGGGCCATCAAGCACGCCAAGTGAGCAGGGGTCCTGGGGTGGGGTGGGCCCCAGAAGCTGGCTAGTGGGGATGGGCAGGGTGCTGCAGATCTCTTAGCTACACTACATGACCCATGTGTGGCTCCCCCTGGACCACAGAGCCCAGTGGGCTTCTCAGAGAAGCTGCCCGGCTCTCTCACTTGCTCAGCTCCTGCACAGGTCCATCTGAGGGCCCGGGCCCAGCTGCCATGTCCCCAGACCTGGCGCCACCATCAGCCACAGCTTCTAACCCTCCCAGTAGAGTCAGCCTTGAAGGCCCCGAGGCCAGCGGGGGGCCGGTGCAGACTTCTAAGTGAACACGCTAGCCGTGATGTTACCTTCTTAGAAATTGATTGATATGACCCATCTAGTTAGAAAGCAACGAGCCCAGCACAGCATCCCTGTCATTGCACAGAATCTGGGAATGTTGGAGGCACCCACCCCCTTGCTCCTGAGCTCTAGGCCGCTCTGCTCCCAGTTGAGGCTCCTGGCTGCTCCAGAAGTGGAGTCCCATGTTCAAAGCGTCAGCAGGTTCAGAAGGGAGGGACAGCTGGAGAGCTGGGACAGGCACCTCGAGGAAGGGCACTCAGGATAATGTAGTTGGGCCCTAGATGACCAATCAAGGCCTGGGACGTGACTATCTCCTCTGGGCAGCGCCACAGAAAACGTCTGGGGCCCAGTGTCTGGATGGTAGAGATGCTCCCCCTTAGCTTGTGACAGGGTTGTCCCAAGACCTCCATGCTCAGGCCCTCTTGACTGTCCCACCTGAGACCCCATCTCTGCCTCTCACAGTTTCCACTTCCGGACAGAGGGAGGAGCTGTGAAAGGAAACCCGGAGCCTGCCTTCCCCACCTCAGCCACTGAGGCCAAACCCTGCCTGGCCCCCTCGTCCCCGCCAGCACCTCCCGTGAGCACGGCCACGGCGCCCTCCCTGGAGGGACCAGCCCCCAGCCCGGCCTCTGTGCCCTCCACCCCCACTCTCCTCGCCTGGAAGCAGCTGGCTTCCACCATCCCCCAGATGCCTCAGATCCCAGCATCAGTGCCTCACCTGCCCGCTTCACCCATGGCAACGACTTCTCTAGAAAACGCCAAGCCCCAGGTCAAACCCGGATTCCTCCAGTTCCAGGAGAAGTGAGTCCCTCGATGAGCCGGGAGCCCCGTGTCCCCCGCGTTGTCTCGGGCATAGGTGCTAGTGGGAGCAGCCGAAAGGGCCTGCCCCTCACCCTGCAGAGTAGTGCTGGCTATCCCCGGCCTCCCAGGAACATGGCCATTCGCTCAGACCTCAGTGCCCATCCTTGGAGCAGGCCAGGGGCTGCCAAGGGCCGAGGGGGATGGTGGTGGTCGTGACCACAGTGCCAGGCAGTGGGCGAACCAGCCAGGGCCAGCCTGAGAGGTGTTCCTCAGAGGATGAGGCTTCCTCACCCAGCGTGGAGACCCCAGGCTCACTCTGGGCACCCCCCCCAATGGCCCCACAGTGGCTGTCCCCCCATGGCTGGGTCTCTGCAGGGTGCACAAAGCCATGGGTGGGGTGAGGGCCTAGGTTCACCCCCTCACAGTGCTCAGCGAGCTCAGGGGTGGAAGGGACCTTGCTCGCTGGTTGGTGGTGGCTCCTTGCGACAAGAATGGTGACTTTGTATCATAATGTGTGCACCTCGGCTTCTTGTTCTCAATAAAAGTAATAAATTGGATGTGAACACACACCACCTGAGTGGCAGCTGTCCTCCCTCTCTGAGCACCTGGAGCTGGGCCCCCAGCGTGGACGGGATCCTCCTCCTTCACCTCTGTCCGTCAGCCCTTCCCTGGTCGCTGCCCAAAATGACAGTCCCCTTAGTGTCCTGGATGTGGCTGGAGCCCCCGGCTCAGGTCTGCTGTAGGGGAGGGCAGTGCTGGAAGCCCAGTCTGGATGAGGAGCCCAGCTACCTCCAGCCTCACCTCCTCTGAGGCTTCTGGAGAGGTCAAGGTGTAGGAGCTGGGCCCGACACCCCCCCTTCCTCCCTGCATCCCCAGGAGCCGACCCTGGGGAGCCCCAGTAGCTGTAAGCTGCAGCAGGCCCTGACACAGCCATGGGTCCCCACCTGCCAAGGTCCTGTAGGGGCAAGAGTTCCAGTAGGGCCACCCACCCATCTGCAGCCTGTCCATCATATCCAAGGCAGTGCCCAGGCCATGCCAGCCAGGCCTTCACTGGCATCTTGCCAAGGGCTGGCACACTATCCCTCATTTCCATATCCAAGAAGTCACTGCTGCCATCCTTATCTGTAATCCTGAGGTGTGGTCGTGGGAACTGCGTGTCCCAGCATGCACCGCTCTGGGCAGCCTGCACATTGAACTCCTCTTGCACCAGGCAGGGCTCCTACCCCGTGCAGGAATGCATGCTGGGATCTGTAGTCTCTTCTCCTGAGGCGTGCTGCTGGGCAGGAAGGGCGGGTCTGGGTCTGCCGGTTCTGAGGACACCTCTGGTGACTGAGGAACTGACCCCAGTGAGCACAGTCAGGACGCTGGAAGGGAGGGCTGTGGGGATGCCAGTGACCGTCTGGGCTATGGTTTCATTCCAGCGATCCCTGTCTTGCGACGGACTGCAAGTATGCCAACAAGTTCCACTTCCACTGTCTCTTCGGGAACTGCAAGTACGTGTGCAAGACCTCTGGCAAGGCCGAGTCCCATTGCCTGGACCACATCAACCCCAACAACAACCTGGTGAACGTGCGAGACCAGTTTGCTTACTACTCCCTGCAGTGTCTCTGCCCCAATCAGGTCAGCGCAGTGAGCAGGGCAGCGGGCTGGTGGACGGGTGGCACGGGCCTAGGGGAAGGAAGCTCTTTCTTAGTTGGCCTCCATCAGACTCTGATGGAAAGGCCACCGTCTGGCCCTGGACCCCTGAAGGTCCCTGGGCAGCCATCCAGATTAGTTCTGAGTCTGTCTTGCCATCCTCAATCTCACTGGGGACTCAGTGCTGGTCTGCTGTGGTTCACTTGGCATCACCATGCTTGCCCATCCTGGCACTAGTGCCATCTCCTTCAGAGGCCTCCTCATTGCTGTTGCATCACAACCAACTCATAGCTGACCCTCCAGGGCGTCTCCAAAGCCATAAATCACATGGGAGGAGACTGCTCCTCCTCCTCCCAAGAAGCCGCTGGTGATTTGAACACCAGAAAGGCGCCACCTTGGAGTCAGCAGCATAGTTCTCTACAGACTGTGCCTCTGAGGGACCTAGAATTGTAAAACAGGCTCATTGGGCAGCTAAAGAGATTGCACTGTCCACACTCCAAACGGGAAAGGCAGATCCTTCATATTAAAGGCCTTCTCCCGACTGGCAGGAGCCACCAGCAGAGCATAGTCTAAGAGCTGAGCCTAGGTCTGGATGTACAGAGATCCGTGCAAGGATTGATTGGTGATGTCTGCTGTGGGAGTGGGCTTGACAGGGGTGGGACACACACCAGGTAGGACAGCATGTACAAATGACCAAGGGGGTATATTTTTTATTTAACATGGGAAAGGGCTTTGCACGATTTTCTGATCCCGAGCTTGGAAGAGCTGGGGCTCTGCACGGCCCAGAGCCGGGGCAGGCGCTCAAGCAGATGCTGACCCCTGTCCCCTCCCCGCACGCAGCACTGCGAGTTCCGGATGCGTGGACACTACCACTGTCTCCGCAGTGGCTGCTACTTCGTGACCAACATCACCACCAAGCTGCCATGGCATATAAAGAAGCACGAGAAGGCTGAGCGGCGGGCAGCCAATGGGTTCAAGTACTTCACCAAGCGTGAGGAGTGCGGCAGGCTAGGTAACAACAGTGGGGCTGCGGGCGGGCTGCCCACAGGTGGCAGGGCTGGGCCTCTGGCCACTGCTGCTGGTACCCACGTGCTATCCCTTCACATCACGGGCCACATTTTACTAAACATGCCACGCGGATCATGAGCCAGGCCTCAGCGCAACAGTGCAACAGGCAACATTCCAGACAGACAACCCTGGGAACAGTGGCGAGGGTGACCCACCTCCCTCCACGGGTAGCACCTGGGGCCTCCTGCATCAGCGTCCAGGGGCCGGCTTGGTCTTTTGTTTTCATATCTTTCTAAGACCTGAGGACTTCCTAGATAATTTCAGTGCCTGGTGATAAAGAGTTGTGCCGCCAACCCAAAGGCAAGCAGTTCAAATCCACCTCCTGCTCTGCAGGAGAAAGATGTGAAGTCACCTCCTGGGCAACATACAGCTTCTGAAAACCTGCTGGTGGGCCAGATAAGAGTCGCTTCCAACTTAGTGGTTTGGCAGGCTAAGCATTGGGATCCTAACTGAAAGAGGCAGCGGTTCAAACCCACCAGCGCCTCTGTAGGAGGCGGCGGCGTCCGCTTCTGTAAAGATTCTGCAGCCCTGCGGACCGCTGGGGGCAGTTCTGCTCTGTTGCCATGAATCAGAAACCGGCAACAGTGGTGGAGTTGGGTTTTTTAACATTTGGAATTCTTTTCCACGGCTTAAATTACAAGATGGTTGCCTGATGTGGGTCACATTTTATTCGTTTAGTCATTCACTCAGGAGATGTTTATTGAAAGGCAGTGTTCTCTGGAAGCTGGGCCCTGAGCTGTTGCAGGGGAGGTGGTAGGGAAGGCCTGCGGTCGGTTGGGCTCGTGCTCGGGGCTGGGGGTAGAACAATCCAGCACATCCTGGCCTAGAGCGTCTGACGTGTCCAGACGTGGGAGGGAGAGGAGACCACTTGTCCTAAGGTCAGCAGCAGGTGCCAAGGCGTTAGCTGTGTTGCTGCAATCTGAGCTGCCCCCGCCCCAGGACCCTGGACAGGCCCTCCCTGCTGAGCCCGCCATGGGGAAACTGCCAGTCCAGGTCCCCAGGCCCGCAGGTCGACTGCGGACAGAACCATCTGTTCATGGACCTGCAGACTCTCCCAGGAATAGACTGGAGACTGGAGGGCAGGTGGGAGGCGGGCAGGCAGCGGCAGGCTGGCAACACATGGGCTGAGGGCCTGTTGTGACACAGGTGGCCATGGAAGCAGGGTCCTGGGGGAGCAGGGGACACTGCCCAGGCGGACAGGCCCTTGGACTGCAGTAGAGTGAAAGACTCAAAGTTAATGGCCAAAAGAGAAACAAACTTTCAAGTATTAATTTAAAAAGAATTTGTGGCAGGGGCAAGGGTGGGTAACCGTGGCAACAGGCGTCAACACCTGCAGCCTCCACCGTCCCTGGGCTTGGCTTACAGATGCCGGGGTGTTCTGCAGTCGCTGATATTTACTCAACTTTGGGTGTTTGGGGTGGTAGCTGGGGCGAACAAAGCTGGGGGCTGATACCAGATACTTGGCCAGCCCAGACACCATGGCAACGGGCAGGCCTTCACCTGCCCTCTGCTGATAGTTTCAATCCTGGCTGCTCTGTGTGTTCTCATTGCTGGGGCAAAGCAGAAGAGGGTGGAACCGGGTGGGGGCGGCCTCCTGGGCTCCTTGAAGGAGCTGTGGGGACAGGGCTTTGTCACAGTGTGGCTGATCCAATGAGCAGGGTCCATTCGGGCCCCTTGACCCTAGAGCCTGTGCGCCTTTCAGAGCATGGCGCTGGGGACAGGGACCAGCCAATGCCACGTGCGTCCATGCTGGGCCAAAGAGAAGGCCCGGGTTCTAGAGAGCCACGCGGCCTTGGATTTCTGGGTAGACAGAGAGGGTACAGCCAGGTGAGCGCCAACCAGCCGCCACTGAGTTGACAGCGGCTCATGGCAATCCCAAGTGTGTCAGAGGAGAATTGTGCTTCATAAGATGTTCAGTGTGAGACGGCCACGCCTTTCTTCTGAGGTGTCTCTGGGTTGATTCCAACCTCCAGCCTTTTGATTAGCAGCTGAATGAATTAACTCTTAGCATTGTCATGGGGCAAGCGTCTTTGTGCAGACACCATCTGCCTGGCCAGTCCCTGTCCCCTTAGCCCAGGCCATAGCCGCTGTCCAGCAGGTGCCCCGTGAGCCCAGGCCAGCATGGCAACTCATGGCTGGGCCTGCTGTGTCCGCAGGCTGCAAGTACAACCAGGTAAACAGCCACTTCCACTGTATCCGCGAAGGCTGCCAGTTCTCCTTCCTCCTCAAGCACCAGATGACCTCTCACGCCCGCAAGCACATGCGAAGGATGCTGGGGAAGAACTTCGACCGCGTGCCCCCCTCGCAGGTAAGACCCAGACTGCCAGCCTGCCCACTTCCCAGGAGAGGGCACAAAGCTGGTGTCCTGCCCCCGTGGGACCTTCAGGTGGTGGGACTAGCCTGCCCCTTGGGGGTGCAGAAACCCCAGCCAGCTTCCTCAGGGACTCCCTGCTTCCTTTCAGGGTGCCCCTAGCCTGATGGACCCTGAGACAGATGAGTACATGGATTACACAGGCTGCAGCCCCGGGGCTGTGTCCTCAGAGTCATCCACCATGGACCGGAGCTGCTCCAGCACCCCCGTGGGTAACGAGAGCACGGCCGCAGGTAGGTGGGCAGGGGGGACAGGTGGGCCAGGCAACCAGGAGGGCGTGTCAGAGTGTCTGTGGTCCAGTGGTCTGAGGAGGCCGGGCCAGTGCGCAGCACAGCCAAAAAGCCTGATGGACATGGGTCCCCGAGGCCACGTCCTCTGTCCTGTTCACTTCCCTCCTCTGTATCCTCCTTGTCACTATGTCGCTTCAGTTTCCAGTAGAGAACCTGGGCTTGTCCCCTCTAAGAATTACTCACCACCCCAGACCTGCCTTCAGGTGAATGACTGATGGGCTAGGGGCCCGCCGACCCTGCCCTCCTCTGCCCAGTGTCCCCAGCCCGGTCCTCGGACCAAAGCTGGGTGCCGCTCATGTGGGCTCTGCCGCAGGGCTAGTGGTGACCTCGCCCCGGCACTCCGTCTGCTCTCTCCTCCCACCTCTTCTCTCGCCCCTCTCTTCCTCATCCCACAGTCTCATGTCACACTCGCTTCTGCCATCCGGTTTCTCATTTTGGTTCTTTTTGTTTGTTTGTTCTTTGTTTTGGTTTTTTTTTTTTTTTTCTTTCTGCTTCTCTCCACCCTCTCCAGGCTGCCCGGCTCCTCCTCCTCCTCCTCTTCCTCCTCCGGCCGCTGCTGGTGACGAGGCTGCCCCCGTGGCTGCGCCGCCCCCACTGCCTCCATCCTACCCGCCGGGCCTGCTCCGGCCGCCCCTCACCCCCCTGCCATACCTCCTCTCTCCGTCCTGTCTCTCATACTCTCTGCTCAGTGCCACTCTCGGAGCCAGCCGGGGCCTGGCCCAAGCCATCGGCAGCCCACCCAGCTTCCCGCCTGTCACTGCCACTCCAACTCCAGTAAAAAGTGACGTCCCCCTAGTTCAGGATGCTGCAGGTAACGCTCACACACTTGCTCACCAGTGTCTGTCACCCCTCCCACCTGCGAGGCGGGGGTCCAGGACCTTGGCCTTCTCTCACAGCTGGCTGGAGTTGCCCATGTGGCCAGCCCAGCCAAAGACAGGCCACCCTGAGCCCCTCACAGCCGAGCAGCACAGAGATCGGAGCGTCTGGTCTCCAAAGCAGCAGCCAAATCCCTGAGATGGGTGTGTCCGGTTCACCCCCAGTTCCTGTCAGGAGAGCTTGCCCTCAGTGTTCACACAAAACCTACACTCTCAGCTCAAACTCAGCACCATCAAGTCAGAACCAGCTCAAAGCTGAGCCTGCAGTGGGTTTTCAGAGACTATAAATCGCAGGAGAGGAGGTTGCCCATCTTTGTCTCCAGAGCCACCGGTGGATTCGAACCACCAGAGAGGCACACCTTTGGGTTAACAGCGTAACTTCCTACCAGCTACACCAGAGACACACGTGTCCCTGGGGAGGTTGGCTAGAGTCTGGGACCTCCCAAGCCCTATCCCTAGGCAGTGCTTAATGGTGGGGGGTTCAGGGTGCATCTGCCCTCCTTCCCCTGCAGAGTGGGTGAGGGGCTGTCTGTGGGCTGGTCAGCTGTCTGGGAGGGGCCTGGGCGTTCTCTTTGATGTCTCTTGGGGGGGGCTAGGGGCAGGGAGCTAGCAGGAGGCTGGCCTTCCCCTCACTCTGCAACTGTAGAGGCCATGAGTGCTCTCCTTATAAAGGGTGGAAGGCACAGCCATGCAGGCCACAGGGTAAATGGCCTTGGCAATGAGGCATCTTGAGTCCTTGGAAGAAGTTGGGGCCAGGAACCGGGCACAGCTGGCACTTGTCTCCCACTGAAGCTCAGCCCGGCCCCAGTCCAGGCCAGTAACTCTTAAGTAAGGCCAGCAGGGCCCTGATTTCTGGGCTCCTTGCTCCCCAAGGACTGGGCCCTTGGCAGAGCTGCCCTCTCCTGGCCCACCAGGGGCAGAAAATCGCAGCAAGACCTGAAAGAACCTCTGGAACCTCAGGGCAGGGAGTTGCAGCCCCAAACAGCCCCGGGGCAGTTGGCATCCCTGCTTTCGAGTAGGCTGGTCCCCATGCGCAGACAGGCGGGCAGCCGGGGAAAACCGGTTAGCCAGCGGGAGAAGGAGCCGGCCTGTCCCTCATTAGAGGCAGACGCATGATGGCGTCCTGGCCCCCGTCCAACCTGGGTAATTACCCGCCGCCGACCTAGATTCCCCCTTCAGCTTCAATTAGCGCCAGGACGTGTCTTCACTTCCCACCCAAACCGGCCAGGAAGCAGCCACCACATCCCCCTCACCCTGCCCCCGGGGACTGGCTGTGCTGCCACGCCGGGTGGACGCCTGTGGCCATGGTGCCCACGGCCATGACGCTAGGGGAAGCCTGGGGCTCCCGGCCTGTTGGGGGCCGAGTGGGAGAGAAGCCAGGGGGTGGGGGTGCATGGGGCCCAGTGGGTGTGGCCCTGGGCATAGTGCCCGAGGGTCACCCTTCCTCACTGGCCCTCCTCTTCCCCCGCAGGGAACACCATCTCCATGCCGACGGCCTCGGGGGCCAAGAAGCGCTTCTGGATCATTGAGGACATGTCGCCTTTCGGGAAACGGCGCAAAACGGCCTCCTCCCGCAAGATGCTGGACGAGGGCATGATGCTGGAGGGCTTCCGGCGCTTCGACCTCTACGAGGACTGCAAGGACACCGCCTGCCAGTTCTCGCTCAAGGTCACCCACTACCACTGCACGCGCGAGAACTGCGGCTACAAGTTCTGCGGGCGAACGCACATGTACAAGCACGCGCAGCACCACGACCGCGTGGACAACCTGGTGCTGGACGACTTCAAGCGCTTCAAGGCCTCGCTCAGCTGCCACTTCGCCGACTGCCCCTTCTCGGGCACCAGCACGCACTTCCACTGCCTGCGCTGCCGCTTCCGCTGCACCGACAGCACCAAGGTCACGGCGCACCGCAAGCACCACGGCAAGCAGGACGTCATCAGCGCCGCGGGCTTCTGCCAGTTCAGCTCGAGCGCCGACTGCGCCGTGGCCGACTGCAAGTACAAGCTCAAGTGCTCGCACTTCCACTGCACCTACCCGGGCTGCCGCCACACGGTCGTGGGCATGTCGCAGATGGACTCGCACAAGCGCAAGCACGAGAAGCAGGAGCGCGGCGAGCCGGGCACCGAGGGCCCCGCGGCCGCCGTCAGCCTGGACGGCTCGCTCACGCTGGGCGCCGAGCCCGGCGGCTC
>NW_006399795.1:2679916-2682052 GCF_000299155.1 Elephantulus edwardii
GGCCGAGAAGGAGCGAGCGCCACGGGCTGGGCGCACCCGCTCTTCCAGGCCCGCTCCGGGATCTTGCCTCTTTATTATATTATTGTTATTATTATTAATTTTGTAAGAAATGCTATTTATATGGAAAGCTTCCCTCTGTCCAGAGCTAGATGCGTCCCGGGGCGTTCGGGGCTCCCCTCCGCCTCCCACCTGCCCTGGTCAGGCCCAGCCGGTGCTTCGGGACCCCGTGTCCGTTTCAGGACCGAGGGGGCCCCCCTCTGGTGCTCCCAGGGCTGCCCTACGCCCGCCCCACGGCTGGAAGGACCCACCAAGGCTGCCGACCGACCCTTTCCTAGCTGAAGTTTAGGGATCTTCTTCTTCAGGGAAATAGAAGGTGCTCTTGTCGGGGTGGGAGCGAGGGGCAGGGTGCCCCTCTCCCCCAGGGGCGCGGTAGGCTTGATGCCCCGCCAGTGCTTCAAGCACACCCCTGCCCCCGCGGCCGGACCTCGCCCCCCACTACCACGCCGGTGGGATTCCTCATTGCTCAGGACTGGGGCGGGAGCTGGGGGCCACTAGGACCCCTGCCCCAACCATCAGGTGTGGGTCGCATGTGTGGCACCTGGCAGGGCCTCCCATTAATGCAGCTAAGCCCCTTCCTTCCCTGCCCAGGGGAGAGTGGGCAGAAGTCGGTCAGCACGGGTGACACTACAGGGGACCGTTGAGGAAATCTCATGGAATGACGTGAGCAGAGCCAGCACGCCAGGGTCCCTCAGGTCCGCTCCGAGGAAAGGGCCTGGGGTCGCGCCCAGGCTGGGCCGATGGGCCTGGGGTCAGGTGGTTCTGCCTTGTGACGCCCAGCTTCCACTCAGTGAATGAAGAAGGAACAGCCATGGGGTCTGGGGGCAAAGCAAGGGGCCTCGACCACCGCAGTGTGCAAACAGGAAGGATGCAACAGCTTTTGGCTTTGATATTCAAAATGGAAAACACACACCCAAGAAAGTTGTACAGTATTTTTATTCTACATAGAACAAAAAAGGGGGGGGGTTAGGGGGGTTGGCGAGAGCTCGGCCTGCCTCCGGACCAGCCCTGCGGTTGAACTGTGCAATCTCTCCTGTGGGACTTCGTTTAGCGTTTATTTTAGAGGCCTTAGCAGTTTGAGGCTGTCTATCTTCACACTAGCACTGATGGGAGCTGCGTGCGTGATTCTAACTTGAATTTTGTAGAGACAAGGAAGAAAAGGACTATTACTGTTAATACAAGTTTGTAGTTAATTTAACGTTTGAGTTTCTATCGGTTATGCGTGTGGCTTAGTAGGGCTTTTTTAATTCCCCCTCCACTTTGAATACTTTCGTCTGGGATGCCCCATGACTAGTGCACCCCACCTCGATTGGGTTCTCGCTTCTAGCTCTCTCTTCTTGGAGAGGAGATCGTCAGAAGGAAGGATGAGGGACCCCACCAGGCATGCACACACCTGATCAGAAGGACCAGGGAGTGGCCCACCCACCGGCCCTCAGGTTCCGGGACCGCCAGCTGATCTCTAGTTGGTCCCTGAGACTTCAGCCACTGGGAGAGATCAGGTCTAGCCCTGGTGGGTATGGAGACCCTTCCTCAAAGGTCTCCAAGGGGGAGTTTGCCCAAATAGTGACAGTGGTTTCCTTTTTTTTTTTTTTTTTAAATTTTTTTTATTTTATTCTGTCCTCTTGGCTGCCCACAGCCAGAAAGCCAGGCCCATCTGAACTGGAGAGGGAGCAGGGAGGAAGGTGGTCACAGTGCAAGGCAAAAAGAAGATTTTTCCAGCCCAGCCCCCACCAGAGCCTCCGGAATGCCCAGGATGTCCACCCACCCAGACGGCCAGCCTCTCCCCAGAACCCCGAGTCTGTGGGAGGAGTTTTGTAAAGGAAAACAAAACCAAACCAAACAACCATTTTTCAATGTAGCAAAATCAAATGGGGGGGGGGGAACAAAACGAAGATGCGGACAGTGGGAAGTCCAGCCTTTTGTAACGTCATATTGCACACTAGGACTATAAGCCATTGCTAGCTCATTTTGAATTTTAATGTGTAATTTTGTTTTGTTTTCTTTTCTTTCTGTGGGGAAAACGATGCTTGATCCACCAATGCTCTTTTTAATGTTTTATAACTATGTATGTGTATATAT
>NW_006399795.1:2682152-2738123 GCF_000299155.1 Elephantulus edwardii
ACCAGAGGAATGTCTATCTGTGTTTCATTGACTATGCAAAGGCATTTGACTGTGTAGATCATAACAAACTGTGGCTGACTCTGAGAAGAAGATGGTGAAGTTAGAAGTAGGAAAGGTAGAACAGGTGGTACAAAAACCATGAGTTCAGTTGAGGACTGCTTCCAGGTGATGCCTCTAGTATACTCAAGTCAGGATAGTCCATCAAAGGTAGGTCATGCTCATGGCCTCTGGTTCTTCCAGTCTTTTCCCATATCTCACCTGCCTTTGATGGGTACTCCCTTCTAAGGAGAGCAAGTTTAAAACTGGGATTTTACTCCTTTACAACCACTTTTGCTGGCATAGCTCTTGAATTCTTTAATGTGAATTTTTTAAAATCTTTTTCATAAATACCAACGTAGTTCTCTGTTTTGAAGAATTCTTCCCTTTTTCTTCTTGGCTGACTTTATGCACTCCTTGCTTTGTATTCTTATAACTTGAGGAAGTTATAATGTGGCACTGTCTTTTTTCCCCCTCAGATTTGTGACCTAGAAGGAAATCTTGGATTTCATCTGTGCTCTGAGTGCTGGCCAGAATCCAGCTTCATGTCTGCGTGCACGAGCAGCAGTTTGCCATGGAGAGCTTGGGGTTGCAGGCGGTGACGCTCAGTGATGGGACGACAACCTACATCCAGCAAACCATCAAAGGTAGGGTGCTTCCAGGGACCTGGGAACTCTGCCCACCAGCCTCTGGAGGGGGTGCCCCCTCAGTATGTCAGCTCCACTCTACCCTCCTGCCCACCTGCCTCTTACCCACTGTAACTTGGCTGAGCTTGAATGTGATGCTTAATTAATAGGGAATCTTTTAACATAGAATACCATCCAGGTAAGCTAGAAAATCAGATATTCACAACCATTGAACCATGGCCTCTCAAAGGCAGCATTCCTTATATGTAGCAAATAGTTACTATTTCTGGGATGAATAAGCCTAGTGCTAGTTATGACTTCCTGCTCTCTAAGTATTCCCTTGGAAGTACAGTTTCTCTATTTTCTAGAAGAAGTTCATCATAATTTAAGATTAAATATCAGATAGTGTCTACCGGGTATCTTCTGTGTGCAAAAAAGTGTTTTAGATGGTGACATCCAAATAAAGCTCTCATGCCTTAATCCCCACCAGGTTGCCAGTTTTACCAACTAGAAGTACAGAGTGTATGAGTTATATGTGAATTTCAGATAGACAATAATTTTTTAGTAAAAAAAGTGTTCTATACATTGCATACAATGTTGTTAGTTGCCATCAAGTTACCTCCAATCTTGATGATCTTATGCACAACAGAACAAGACTTTGACTAATTCTCCACATCTTTGTAATTGTCAATGTCTGTTAGACACCTTTACATGGCTAAATATAGAATAAAATAAGAAATAGTAACTTACTACTAAAAAGACATTCACTGTTTATCTGTAATTCATTATTTCATTGAGTATCTTCTATTTTTTCTGGCACTCCTGTAACCCCTACTCTGAAAGAACTTTTAATCATTGGAGTCAGTGCAGAGAGTGTTGGTGAAGGGATCCTCAAGCCAGAGATCCTTGCCTCACAGAAGGCTCCTCTTCTGTCTCCTCTCCTGCTTATATGCTTCATCAAATACTGTCTTGTTATTGTGTATCATTGAACCCATCCTCAGACCCATGACTCATAACTCAGAGTGACCCTGTGTGATAGAGTAGAACTGCCTCCAAGCTGGCAGTGAATAAGGGTGACAGAAGAATTGATGCCTGTATACTGCAGTGTTGGAGAAGCGTACTGAATATCCCACGGACTACCAAAAGAACAAACAGATGTCTTAGAAAAGGTGCAGCCAAAGTTCTCCTTGGAGGCAAAGATGAAGCTTCATCTCATATGCTTTGGGCATATGGCTCAAAGAGGTTATTTCTCAAAGAGCGATATCATGCTTGGAAAGGTAGAAGGACAGTGAAGAATACCCTCAAACAGGTCAGTTGACACACTGACTGTAGCAGTGGGCTTGAGTGTGTCATGTCAGAGTTTGTGAGGATGGCACAGGATGGAACACTTCAGATCTTTTGTTCATAGAGTTGTACTTGACAACGCCTAGCAGTCTTTAACAAAGAGCAGATCACTAAGTCTTTTCTGCCGTGGAGGAGGAGCTGGTGGGTTCAAACCAGTTATCCAGGTGGCATTCAAGCATTTAACCATTTCATCACCAGGGCTTTTTAACATTGCTTAAGTCATATTCTTTATTTTTCCTTTCTGGAGTTCATAACTGTTCCCATCCCTATGATTGCCTTTCTTGTAACCTCACTGCTATATGGATTTCTGTTCCAAGTATACAGGTGAGTTGTTTATTAATTTTATTTGCATCTTGACAATGACTAGAGATCCTTCAGTTTTGTCAGTAAGCTTTTTCCATGACAGTGTGTGTGAATGAGTTCCTTTTAGAAAGGTTTCATCAAGAGCTGCCTATGCTGTGTGGCTGAGGTCATCTCTGATAATGGAATTTTTCTAGAATACTTTTGTTGTTGGTTATGGTGGTATTTTGAGAGGTTGGGTTTTTTGCTTGTTTGGATGTGGTTTATTTGTTTTTTGCAAATGTACTCATTCAATGTGGGCTGTCATAAAGACAGAAAGTGCAGGGAATTCTTTTCTCTTTTTTTAATATTGTTTTGTATACAGTCATTCTTATACATTGTTTCTTTCACTTACATGGTATTTTATACAGTCATTCCCTTTTATATGGTCATTCACTTTTATACATTCATTCATATACATTGCTTAATTCATATATATTTTGTTTTATATAGTCATTTCTATACATTGTGTTTTATATACTTAATTACTATTGATCTGTTATTTTTTTCACTTTGTCTCATCAAACTCCCCCCTTGCGCCTTTTCTTTGCCTTCACACACTCACTGTTGTTATTTGGTGCCATTGTGTCAAGTATGGCTCAGAATGATTCTGTGAACAACAAATCTGAACCCTGTCCTATCCTGTTCCATCCTTATCATCTTTGATACATTGAGCCCGTTGTTGGAGTTACTTTGTCCATCCATCTCGTTATGATTATTCCTTTCTTTCACCACCGTTTCACCTTTCCAAGCATGATGTCCATTTCCAAGAACTAGCCTGTCCTAACAGCATGTCCAAAGTATGTGAGACAAAGCTTCATCCTCTTTGCCTCTAGGGAGCACTCTGAATGTATTTTTCCAAGTTATATCTGTTTGTTCTTTTGATAGTCCATAAGGTATTCAGAATTCCTCTCCAGCACCACAGCTCAAAGGCATTTATTCTTCTTCTGTTATATTTATTTATTGTCCAGCTCTCGGATGCTTAGCAAGTAGTTGAAAAGACCACATGGCCTAAATAAAGCACCTTACTCTCAGAATGACATAATGGCTTCTCAGTAATTTAGAGAGGTTCCTGACTGCAGTTTTCCCCAGTACATTGTATCTCCTATCTCCTGACAGATGTCACTGAGGATGTTGATGGTGAATCTAAGTAAGTTGAAATCATACACAACTGCAATCTTTTCTCCATCTATCATGATATTTCCTATTGATCCAGTGGTGAGAATTTTTGTCTAGGTATTGAGATGTAATCCATATTTGAGTCTGTAGTCTTTTTGTTTGTGTGGTTGGTTGCTGTAGTCTTTGACCTTCTGCACCAAGAGTTTCAAGTCCTTCTCACTTTCAACAAATAAGATTGTGTCATCTGCATAATGGAGGTTATTGATTTTGTCCGATCATGATAGGAATCCACCCACTAATCTCTTCACGTTTATTTATTTTTGTCATAAATTTGTATATAACAAAATTTTGGCCAGTTCAGCAGTATTTACATGTACAGTATATTGTCACTGTGCGATCATCACTACAGTCCTTTTCCAGATGATTCCACCACCACTAACAGAAATTGCACCTAAGTAATGACTTCCCCCTTCCTACTCTCTTCTAATTAACTTTGATTTCTATATATTTGCCTACTTCAGGTGTTATCATATATTTGTCTTTTTATAACTGACTGACTTTACAAAACGTTTTCAAGGTGTATTATTTTTTCTTATGACTAAGTGATATTATAGTTATATATACACCCATACACATTGTTTTTGTCCATGTACATTTATGTTTCCACCTGTTATCTACTGGCATTAATGAACATTGATATACAGATTTCTGTTTGTGCCCCTGCTTTCAGGTCTTTTGTCTGTATTCCTAAAATTGGAATGCTGGGTCATATGGTGGTGGTAGTGGTGGTTGTCAGGTGCCATTGAGTTGACTGTGACTCAAAGCAACCCTGTGAACAATAGGTCTGAACCCTGTCCTCTGCCAGCCTCACCATCTCTGATATATTTGAGCTCATTGTAAGTCATTATGTCACTCCGTCGTGCTGAAGGTTTTCCTTCTATTTTCAGATGCATAGCAAGTAATTGAAAAGACCCTGGCTAAGATCAGGTGCACCTTAGCTGACATCACTGTTCTTTATCACTTTGGAGAGGGTCATATAGTTGTTGTTGTTGTTGTTGTTGTCGTCGTCATTGATTGCCATAAAGTCAAGCACAACTCATAGTGACCCTATGAACAAAAGGCCTGAAGCCTTTCTATAACTATCATCATTTATCAAAGTTCATAGAGTTCCCAGAGGTGGTGGTTTAGGAAGTGGATGCCATTCCTGCTTCCAAGGTCATATAGTAGCCCTGTATAAATTTTTTTAGGCTCCAGAATATTCTTCCTTTCTTTTTTAACTTTTTACTCTGATTTAAATAATTATAAAGCAAATTGGCTTTCCATTCAATCTTCATACAGATTTTGTTTTATGACATTAATTGTTGTGTTGTTATTGTTGTTAGGTACAGTTGAGTCAAGTACGACTCACAGCAACCCTATGAACAAAAGATCTGAACCCTGTTCTATCCTGTGCCATCCTCACACTTCCCAGCATACAAGAGCCCATCAAATAATATGTATGCACATATGTGTGTATATATCTATATGTATATACATATATAGATATATAGAGAGGTTTTGAGACAAAAAAAGCAGAACGTGAAAACTGAACTGAAAGCGTGTGCTCTGATTACTTGAATCTGGTCTCCTCGGCACCTGCGTTATTAAGAACTGAATATTTTTCCACTTGAATTTAGTGCTATTAGAAATTTAATATATGTGTTTTATTTATTTGATTTTTTTTTGCATGACTGATGCAAGGTTTGACATTTTCACTCAATAAAAACTGGAAAAAAAAATCTTACCAAGTTATCCTTTTTTCTTAAAATCACCCCAAGTGGCTGGCTGTGACCCAGCTGTGGCATACACATGGTGGGTTCCACGTGCCAGCCGAAGGAGGGGATGGGTGTCTGTCACCCATCGGCCCCTGGCAGGGGAGGGAGACCAGACCAGTTTGGCACCTGGGCACTAGGCCAGGTCTCATAGGCTGCTAGATGGCTCGGGCCCTGCCAGGCTGGCCAGAGGAGTGGACTGACTCTCTCTCTCTCTGTCTCTGTCTGTGTCTGTCTGTCCATGGCTGCTGGCCCCTTGTGGATGAGGCTCAGAGCTGCCCTCATGCCAGGCTCTCTAGCAGTGAGGCCTGGGTCTATGAGCAGAGGGTCCTCAGGCCTCAGGACCCTGGATCTGGCCAGTCCCTTCCTCACCAGCTGGGGCTACTGGGTAGACACCAGCTGGGTCAGCTCCCCTCTCTCGCAGCTCCCTCCTTCCTGCAGGGACCTGCCTGGGCTGGGAATAGGCACGTACCCGGATCCAGTCCGGATGCTGGCACTGCTCCCGCCTGGAACACGTGGTAGTGGAGCAGAGGGGCTGTAGCCTCTAGCCTAGCCTGCAGTCCCTGTGGCTGTGCTCTGGGGGCCCTCAGAAACCCCTCACGAGTCTAGATAAGAATGAGGGCAGCTGTCTCTCATTGGGCCACAGCTTTTACATCTTACTGTTAGTCCTGCCTTGACAGCCCCCACATGGCAGGGGCACCCATGCTGGACTAGAGGCAGGGGGTGCATTCCACTCTCTGCTTTGGGAAGGACAGCGCTGCACCCAAGGGTGGGCCTACTCACTGCCCCAGGCGAGGGTTAGAGGGGTGCTGTCTCTCTACTGGGCCACCTCGTGCTCGGCCACCACCATCCTTGCCTCGGCACCCCAGAAGGCTGCCCTGCTCTCAACACGTCACCTGGAACTGCTCCCAGCCCAGGTTCAATGTCATTTCTACCACAAAGGCCTCATTTCTAGCCCAGCCCAGCACCCAGGGCCCTTCCCTTCTCTGCTGGAACGCAGCCCACAGGCTATTTACATAAATATGTTTGTAACAGACGTGAAAATATATACTTTTTTCTGTCTTATTAAAATGTTCAAGTTGGAACTCGCCTATTGTTTGTGGATATCTTGATTCTGTTAAATAAAACAGTGACTAATTTATGGGATAAAACACAAGTTCAACAAATTAAAACCATTATTGGAGATTCGCAGGCCTCGGTGGGCTGAGCAGCGCTCCTGTGGGGCTCGGGAGGCAGGGAGCCAAGTCCCCACCCCGGCGGGCATGTGAGCGTGTGGACCACACGGGCTTCCCCCCGGGCCAGGGGGCAGGGCATCCACCCAGAGCAGTCCACTGCTGTCCCGGGATTGCTGGCCAGGGAGGTAGCCGGGGTGTGTCTATGTCACCACTTCTCTCCTTCACCTGTCCAGAGTCCTCTCGGCCTGAGCGACCTGAGTACATCATGCGGCTTGACGAAGGCAGAGCCACCTCCCAGGCTCGACTCGAGATAAAGCTGGCATGTGCTCAGCAAACATCGTCAGGGAAGTGAGCCAGGCCAAGGAGGGCTTCTGGGTCTCCGGCAGCCCCTCAGAAGAGGGGGCATCAAGGTGACTCACAGACTAGTGTCCAAGGCCCAAGCACCACCGCAGACCAGGGCAATGGGGAGTCTGTCCCACCGGGGGCGCTGTTCACCCTGTGACCGAGGTTGGGAGGGGAGCTGCTGACAAGGAGCTGCTGCTGTGCCAGGTGGCACCACTTCCCGGGGTGCGGAGTGGCCCAAGCCCCATGCCCCTCCCTGTGACGTGCTGGGTTCAGAAGAGTGCAGTAAAACATGTTTTCATTCTGGGGTTTAACGAGCTGTGCACTGTGTTGCTCCCATACTCAAAGTGGGACAAACTCAAGAGTTTTGTAACCTCTTGGAACAAGCCAGAAGCAGCTGCACAGGCTCCCGGCTGAGCTCAGAGGCTGCCCATCTCCCACAGGCCTGCCCGCCTGGGCAGCACTCAGCAGCCTGAGTCATCGGTGGGAGCCGGGCTCAGGGTGCAGAGCAGCCTGGACCCCAGTGAGGAACCTCCAGGGCAGCATACACAGACCACAGGCCAAAGGGAGTGTCCACTCAACATCACGAGAACCTGGAGGGGTGGGGGTGGGGGCAGACCACAAGATGGGGCTTGGGGAGAGGTTGGTGGCTGCCCCCGCTCACCGTCCCCAGCAAGCCAGACCTCTAGGAAGTAGCGATGGCAGCAGGCGGGGATCCTGAGGTCAGGACCTCACACCCCTAGGGAGAAGCTGCCCACCCTGGGCTCCCAGTGCCCACAACACCAGGGGCAGATGGCGTCTGCAGAAGCCAGTCCCAGCTGCTCGGCCACCTGCAAGTCCCACACGATGCAAGATGGGGCCTCGCCACACCCGAGAGCTCTCAGTGGCCCATCTGGCCCCTTCCGGCCCTCAGCCTTGCCCAGAGCCACCCTGAGGCCTCATGGCCACGCCCTGCGTCCACTCAGCAGTGCAGGAATGAGAAGCAATTCTCTGACAGTTGGTGGGGAGGGCTGGCTCCCGGCTTCTAAGGTGCTGGCAGCGCCCACCCACCAGGGCTTTGGCACTGTCCTTAGGAAATCTGACAGCATCTCACCTGCTCTAAAAAACATAAGAACTTTAAAGAGCTCCACGAGAGTAAACCAAGAAGGTTTGTTCATGCCAAGTGAAAGCCACTGGCCAGCGCTTGGCCTCAGACTCGTTTTGCCTAAGAGAGAGGCTGCGAGTGGATGCCTGAGCTGTGGATCTGGAGGTGGGAAGAGGGCGGCCCCCCAGAGGGGGCAGGGGCCCTGTGGAGGCCCAACACTCGACACTCAGGTGCCAGATTCAGGTGAGGGGGCAAGTGTGTGCCTGAGGGTCAGCAAAGCCAGCCTGAAGGGAGAGGGGATGAGTACATAGCAACATGGTGCCCTGGAGGGAGGCACTAAACCCATCCCGGGGTGGAACCATCTGCAGGCAAAAGGCAGCAAGGCCTGGCCACCTGTGAGCCCACCACCCCCACCCCAGTCTTCTGCCATCAGAGCCTGGCCGGCTCCCCTCTCTGGAGACTTTGGCAGTAACACTTAAACAAACACGAAGAAACACTAAGGACACGTAAACTTCCCAGGACGAAGCTGTCAGCCTGTCAAGAGACACTCCGTGCCCCACCTCCTGCCCCAGCTGTGGCTTTGGGGCCAGAACAGAGGGAGGGAGGGACGGAGGGAGGGCTCGAAGTCCAGTCCACAGCCCAGAGTCGCTGCACACCTGGGCACAATGGGATGGCCGGGAGAGGAGCTTTCTAGAAAATCCCTCAAGTCCATTTTAGTGTGAGTGTCCCGGAGGGAAGCACATCGGGGATACTATGAAGAGAAGCAGCTGGTTTTATTAGAGAGATGAATCGCAGCTATATAAACATACGTGGAACTATGATGGGGAGATCTTCACTCTTTCTGTATTTACCGGACTTTTAAGTCTCTGTTAGGTACTGTGACAGAAATTTTAAGAGATTTTATTTTATGGTATAAACTCAGACAACACCTCTATAACCCAGGCAACACTTCTATAACCCAGAAAACTGCCTTCTCCCGCCGAGCGGTCCTGGGACTCGGGCCCTAGGAACTGTATGTACCGGCTCAGGCGTCCTCAGGATCAGCCTCCTCTTGGAGCCAGTCATGGGGATGTGGCCAAGGGAGTCCCCAGGTCCATGTGGCTCATGGCACCCAGGGTGGCCCGGCTGCTGGCCTGCTCCCCGTGCTGGACTGGCCAAGGGAGACAAGCCCAGTGGGCAGAAGCCCAGGGATGAAGGCAGAGGCCAGGAGAGGCCCAGAGGCCGCGTGGGCAGAGACCTGGGCAGGGGAGGCCAGAAGTGCGCCCCGCGGCCTCCAGAGCGCAGGGCGATTTCTTTCTGAAGACGCTTTACAAAAATACATCGTAATTGAGTTTAATAATCGTCTCCCTTCCAGAAAGGTCCTGACAGGCACTGCCTGCTGCTTACTTCTGCCCCATTCCAAATATTTTTACCTTATTTGGATGAAATGCATTATTTTTCTAATGAAAGGCTTTTTTTTTTCCAAAGGGCTGTTTTCCCTCCGTCCAGCGGTGCCTTTATTAGGCAACGCTCACGCGTTTTGGGGAGGGGTTTTTCTCTCCCTGAAATCTCGCCAGCCACTGTCCTCAGAAGCCGAATTCGGTGCTCAGGACCCATGGGGGGTTTGTCCCTCTGCCTGCTCTTGAGCCCCGGCCCCCTAAGTCTCTGGCCCCCCAGGTTGGATGACTGACCAGGACGCCCTGCTGGTCCCCGCCCTAGGAGCACCGTTCTTGGTGGCCCCAGCTCTGCTGAGAGGCACGGAGGCAGAACTGAGGTGACTCCAGAGGCTCCAGGCACTGCGGCTGCTCCGGCGTCCACAACTCCAGCTTCGCCCCCGTCCTGGGTGTCTGTCCTCAGCCCTCTCACTGGACCCACTAGAGAGCGAGCTCTGAAAAGTTGGATGACAGCAAACTATCACCAAACTAAAGAGGTGACCCCTCAGTGGCTGTGCTGCTCAGGGCAGGTGTGTCTATGACCCAGAAGCTAGGGAGTCACTACAAGCTCTGAGTTCCCTGACCCAGCAGTCCCCCAACTGGGCTGTCCGGCATGCTCGCCTCCAACTGGCTGCAAGGACACCTGGGAAGGCAAACCCATCTCTCCAGCTTCAGGGACAAACTGCCAGGCTGACTATCTGGGCTCTGTTGGTCCCTCAGGAGCATGTGAGGCAATCAGAGTGGGGATGTCATGTGCGATTAGTACTATCAAAGACAAAACTTGGGGGTAAGATTCTGGGCCAGGGGCTGGGTGCACAAGGAGTTACTAATTCCGACCCCCTCAGGGGCTTCTCGGGCCTGGGAGCCAGGCCAGTTTGGTTAATAACACCTGGAGCTCTAAAAGGGGGCTAAGTGGAAGGTAGGGTATTCCCTGAGCAAAAGAGCCCCAGTGTCAGGACCCCAGCCCAGCCTCGGCCAACTTCATCGGTCCTTGGCAGGGCTGCTGGGCAGCGGGGCAGGATGGACCACTGTGGTCGGGGCGGGGGTCTGCAGAGGAGTTACCTGCCAAGCTGTGTTCTCCTCGCTCTGCAGTTACCACCTGGCACCTGTAATTTCTGAGCCTGGTGTCTACACCAGGCCCCCTGACATGACAGGCCACTGGTCACACCACTCGGGGCTGGAGGGAGCGGGATGCCCCCTGGAAGGAGCTCCCGTTCTGTGAAGGTTACAAGGAGGTGGGGAGGGCGTGAGGAGCCAGCGGGAGGAAGAGAGGACGAGACACATGCTCTCCTGGGGAAAATATTCATCCATTTAAGGCATAGGAACTCATCCCACTCCACGTCAGGTCTATATACAGTCATATGAGGTCCTTTCTGCGATCAGATATGTCGCCTTGCTGCAGATGCCCCGGACCCAGAGCCCAGGACCCTCCAGCTTTGGTGAGGAGCCAGGAAGAAAAGTCTGGGAGGGGAGATCAGGCCTTGGGACCCCCAGCCCTCCCATACCCTCCAGGTCCCTCCTTAGGGTCCCCCGGCAGGAGGGGCTTCAGTCCAGAACCACTTTTGGGGGCCAGGGTGTGAGGAGAGACAGGGAGCCAGAGTCAGGGATTAAATAGCGGCAACTCGTATTTATTACAATTATATACAGTCATATCTTATATTTTGCATCTATACATGATCACACAAATGAAAGTGTTTCTGGTGGGCAGACAGACATAGCTGCTTGTCAGAAGGCCCTGATGCCTGGCTCCTGAATGGGGCACAAGGGGCACGTCTCGCCATGTAGTCAGCTGAGGCCGTGATGTGCAAGCGAGGGTGGTCAGAGAGCAGTGTGATTTCATTTCCAGGAGGGTGAAGGGCATGGTGAGGGTGGGACGGGGACGGGCTGTGGAGGCAGGGGCCAGCCCAAGCAGCAATTCTGTGGCTCTGCCCGTGCAGACCATCACTGTCAGGGGCAGGACAAGACGGCCCACCAGGCCCACAGCTCGAAGCGAGAGGAGCCCGGGTGCCAGGCTTGCAGGGGTGAGGGTGGGGGCGGAGAGGCAACAGGGGAGGGAGGGAACAGCAGACACAGGTCCTGCACTTCTTTCTCCACCAAGGAGTTAGGAGTCAGGTAATAAACTAACTCTTGTCATGCGTGGTGATAAGGTGAGGACACTCAGCAAACAGACCCTGGATAAGACATTGTTTGGGGGGAGGGGCAGGGCCAGGGGCTTGAGTGCAAAGGCTTCTGAGCTCCCGTCTGGCATAGGTCAAGGCCAAAGGCAGGTCTGATCTGGGCCCAGCTAAGGAAGGCTGGGGTGGGCTTGCATTAGGATGAGAGGAGGGTAAAGGAGGGAACAGAAATGTGATCACACGCAGTGGTCAGGCGAGCAGTGGTCAGGCGAGCCGGGCCCTCATGCTGCCTGTGGCCGGGGCTCCGAGAGGTGCCCGTGGCGAGGACAGCGTTGCCCTACGGGTCTCAGGGCACCTCCCAGGGTGGAGGCCTGGCTGATGGTCCCCCTGAGCAGGCAGGGGCGGGAGCGAGGGCCTAGTCCCGCTCGTGCTCATTGCTGGCCCCCTCCGGCCGCCGCAGCTTGTCCACCTGCTCGTTGATCTGCCCATCGCCGCCCCGGCGGTCCTCCCGCTGCACCCCCAAGCAGTCCTCCTCGCCCACGTGGCTCACGTCGTCGTCCTCCTCATCCTCCTCATCCTCCCGCTTCTCCTCCTCGCCCTGCACCTCCATCCGCACCTGGCCCTTGACGTCCAGCACCCCCGCGCCCTCCTCCGCGGGGCCCAGCAGGTGGTAGGTGGCGCCCTCAGGGCTGTGACCCTCCTTCACGGGTGACGACGACGTGGACTCATTGCTGACGGGTGAGATGTCGCTGCTGCTGTGGTGGTTGGCTGCTGCAGGGCTGGAGGGGGATGGTGACTTGACCGGGATCTGCCAGGAGGGGATCTTGGGTGCAGATGGTGAGGGCGGGAACTGCCTCCTGGGGGGCGGAGAGAGGGAGGGCGGAGGTGGGTGACTCCTACCTTTGAGACTCAGGGGGTCAGAGAGCCCAACAGGAGAGCAGCCCCAGGACCACCTGGCTAGGGCAGCAATGCTGGGGCAGGACCCCCTCCCCTTAGACATGAAACCCCGAGTGGCCAGGCAGAGCCCAGAGGCCTGCAGGGCACCTGCTCCTCCCAGGTGCCCGACCTCCACTCTGTTAAAGAAAGGACACAGGTAGGGGGCAGACAGAGCCGAGACGGGGCATCCAACCCTGTGCATTGGCTTAGGAGAGGGTGGGGGCTGCCCACGGAGCAGAGGCACCAGAACAAAGGTCAGTGTCCAGTGTGTGTCGTAACAACCTCCATCCTCACGTCTCCTGGGAAGTCAACTCCCCGCAGGAGCCAGTGTCCCCGCCTCAAGACTGTCCAAAAAAGCCAATTCCGGGGTGCCTGGGAGGTCAGGCTGCTGGGATCACTCAGGTGGGGTGTCTCTCTACAGCGGGAGCCCTCCTGCTGCCTCCAGGCCCAGCGGCTGAGAGCCAGACAGGGCAATGGCCCTTCTCTCTTAGATTAAAGGGGTTGTGCATTCTGCACGACCACAGCTGTGTCCAGAAAGCCAGTGTCAGCGTCCTCTGGCTGTGACACGGTCCAGGTGCTCTGAGGCCCTTACTGCTACGCTTCCCCAGGACAACTCTGTGTGGCTTGGACACCCTTCTTACAGTCTCAGGTCTTTCTCTTGGGGAGTGGAGCAGCAAGGGAAATGGGAAACTAGAGGCCCCCAAGGCCCCCACTTCGCCCCCCGTGAAGTCCCCGCCTGAGAGTCCTCATAATAGCTGTGCAGACCACCAAACCCTGGCCCAGCAGATGAGCACCTGAGCAAGGCCACGGGTGGGGGGGGGAGATTCAGGTCACATGATCAACTCTCTCGGTCCTGGACACAGACCTTCAGTTATACATGCAGGGCAGACCCAGGAGAACCAGGACAAGCCGGTCACCGGCCATCAGGGCTGTGCAGCCACCTCCCTGCGTGGGTGAGGGAAGGTGCTGTGACAGCAGGAAAAGCAGGGAAGTCTGGGGGCAGCGGCCAGAGGCTGGTTCTGCCTGTGTCTGCATCCTAGGACCCAAACTGGCACAAAGACCCCAGACCCTCTGCTGGGATGTCCTCTGAGAACAGGCAGTCCCAGCAGGGAGTAGGAGGAGTTGGTGGGAAGGAGAAGAGCCCTTTCTGGATGCTCATACTCCAGCGTGGGTCAAAATCGGCTGGCCTCCTCTCCTCAGAGGGCCTTGAGGCCCTTGCCCCCGCAAGTCAGGATGCTCATAGGTGCCTCAGATGGTCACCTGGCATGGGCAGAGCGCCTATGTGGAAAGTGAAGTTCAAAGACTCCTACACTTACAGGCTGATCATACTGTGACTGCCATGGAGAAATGAGATTCCTCCACTACAAACCTCATAACCCAGCCCCAGGCCAGGGTGTAACAAGAAACCACATTTTCTCCTCTTTTTACCGATTTAAAAGAAGGCCCTTCAAGGAGTTGATTTCCGACTTGAGTTCGTTGATGTTCTGGGATTCCAGGATCCAGTTGGTCGACGTGGTGGCCTGAGTGTCACAACACAAGAGAGTCACCATACATCAGAGTGGAGCCTCCTCCAGCCTCAGGGGACTTCAGGGGACCCCATCCAACTGCCAGGATAGGAGGGACACTATTGCTGGCCGGCCTTCCTCCCTGTTCACATGGGGACCTCTTGAAAACAAATGCTCCCAAAACTGTTCTCCAAGGTAAAGAACTTATTTTTTAAAAAGCCTAACGATGGTGGTGTAATAAAACAAAACCAATGTGGCCCAATGTGGCCCACAGCCTTTATCATTCAGATACACACAGACACACACACACACACACACACACACTCTCTCTCTCTCTCTCATTCACTCACTCTCTCTCCCTGGGTGGCAAAACGGGAATACATGGGCTCCATATGCTACAACCCCCTTTCCTCCATGTGACTGACGAGCCACTGAAAGAGAACAGCACCACTACATCCACTTCAATCTCGAGGGGCCTGGTGGCACAGCAGCTAAGCACTGCTGGGCCCGAGTAGCACCACCTGCCAGCACCTCTACTAGAGCCTGGGACGCCAGCTCTTCATGACTGCAGCCGAGGACCCACCACGTGACAGCTCCACTCCACCTTGTGCATCAAAAATCGGCTCGATGGCATTTAAGCACAACAAACACCATGCACAACCTCCATTCAAATTCTTTCCAAGCAGTGACCAGCACCCTCTGAAGGAACCTCGAGGGTTGAGAAGAGACAGTGCCTGAGGTGCTCGGTACCAGACCCTGGCTTCCTGTGGAAGCCACCCCTAGGGTGCAGCAGGGGGACAAACGTCTCTGAGTGCCTGCCTGCCACCTCCCTGTGCTGACCTCAGGGAGGTGGTCAGGCCTCACCCTTCGAAGTGCTTTCTCCCAGGATTGCATCCCCCACTCCTCAGGAGGTCAGTGTGCCCCACATCTTCCCCACTCTGTCCAGTCATTCCTCCGGGACGATTCTGGGGCTCAGCCACAAAAAAGGACAAGGCTCCTTCCCTGGAGAAGGCCCACAGGAGGGAGACGAAGCCACAGTGATGGGACCACGGTCATCCTTGATGTGCTCTTATCTCTGTTGAATGGGACCCTGTATTTCCCAGTGAGTCAGAGATCACACTTTCCTTTTGGCAAATCACATCAGATGGCACAGGGGACAGCCAGACAGTGGTGCCCCACCAGGAGTCCCCAGGGCCAGGCTGCCTGTGAAGGCCGTGTGGTCATAGCGCGGACCCAGGTGTGTGCCCAGTCACCTGGTCACCCAGGCTGGTGTCAGTCTGGTGTAGTCTCCAGAGCACCAAGTCCTCTCATGGGGTTCTCGCTTCCAGGTGGGCATTAAAAATGAAGCCACAACTTCAAGAGAACGAGGGACACATAGGCTGGGAGTGGAGGTCCTGGGGTGCTCCCTGCCACTCTGCTGTGGATCTGTGGGCACAAAGAACTTGCCTCGATGTGGCTGTGAGGCGAGCTGGGGTATCTGGACCAGTAAGCGCCAGGCGGCTCATCCTCCCAGGCGGAGGAGCACGCCCACTTGCTACCCTCACCCACACCTCTGGGGTCCGCACTCCAGACCCTAGACAGTGAGGATCCAGGAGCCACTGTTCTGGCCGCTGGAGTCCTTGAAAGCGGCAGCAGCCCATTAACAAGGGAGCAGTCTCCACTCACAGGCCCACAGAGGACTCAGATTTCCAAACGCATATGGTGCCAGATGCCTGAGATTTAGAAATAAAATCTGACATCTGGGGCTTTTTAGCCAGTCTCTTTAAAAAACAGTTGTAGAAAACTCCAAGCCTCTAGTTTTATGTAGGTTTTTTAATTACTTAAAGCTCTTCTTTTTAATTTTTTACAGTGCTCCAGTAGGAGTTTGGAAGCCAGATATAAAAACTTACATTACAGCTGAGAAAACACAGCTCTGATTCTCCAGTTTACAGGGTAACCAAAGTCCTCACACATGGAGGATTTAGACACCACCACAGCACACTCCACTTCAGGACAGGAGGGGCGGGGTGTGGGTAGGGGAGACCCATGACACGGGCAGAGACTCTCTAAGCCACCAACAGGGCCCCATGCCCCTCCTGAGAATGCAACATGTGGTCTTCATCTTAATGCTCAGGGCCTGAAAACAGTTTTCCAATTTCCGGAATGGCTGCTGGCCATTGGCAGGCCACCACTCCAAAAGATAATAGAGGAGCCAGGCTGGGCCATAAACCACCTCCTGGCCGTGTTACAGTGTAGGCGCCACGGGCGCAGGCTCTGCTGGGTGGCCGCTGCAGCCACATTCATGCGGGAAAAGTGCAGTCATGTGAGACAGGGAAACAGTATCTGAAAAGGGGTGTGCAGGCCCTCCCTGCTAAGGACACACCCCAAGTCCCATTAAAAAAAAATAAAAAAAGAAGATTCCTATTTCATCAAAGAGATGAATAGTAGCTCATGTCTAGTCTTGCACTGGGAAGATGGGAGTCCCCTAAAAACCAACCCTTATCAACCACACGGGTGCAAGAGAGGGTGGAAGATGCTCGAGAGGCCTGGGTCCCTGGCCACCATCCACCTGACACTGCTGCCTGCTGGCCATGGGCCACAGGAACAGGGTCAGGGGCCAAGGAAGGCCAGAGAAGATTCCAGAAGGGTCTTCGAAAAGCACACAGGGCAAGAATGGATACTCAACTTATACGCCTGGGGAAGTCTGAGCAACACCAACCAGTTAAGAAATCTACAACCAAGCAAGAACAGCCAAGTGTTGGGACCAGCTAGTGCTGGGCCTAGGGGGTGCTGGGCTCAAGGGGTGCTGGGGGGTGCAGAGCAGGGTGGAGAAGTGAGGACGTCTCTGTAGTCACCTATTTGGACTGCCCTCAGGTCCCAGAAGACACCAGCTCCTCCAGGAGCCCTGTCCCAACCACAGAAGTCAGAGCCAGAGACTCGCAGCTGGGAAACTGACTGAGGCAAGCACCATTGTAAGCACATAAAAATACACACAGTGAGGTGGGTTCCATAACAGCGTCGTTTTACACATGAGAAAACTAATACTCAGAGAGGTTAAGCCACTTGTCTACAGTGACAGAGCTCATACGTGGCTGGTCCTAGAACCTGAAGGGCAGATTCTGCCAGGACTGGCTGCTGGCCATTGGCAGGCCTGTTCGTGTACTGGTGGGCCCAGTGCAGAACCGCCTCACTTCCTCCCAGCTCCCTGCAACATCTCCTGGCAGTCCTGGAGACTGTGGGCTCTGTGCAGGTGGAGGCCATCCTGTGTTTACCTGTGGCCTTATGCTTCAAGACGATGATGACTGCCATCAGGGGCCCTGCTGAGTACCCAATGTGAGGGAAAGTTAGAGGCCAGGGAGAGCTGTGAGCTGGACAGCAAGGACAAGGCAAGGGCCCGAAGGTAGCACTGGTGCTGCAGGGCCTGGGGTGGAGATGCGTACCTTGGCGGTGGCCAGTTCATGAGCGAGCTCCTGGACCCTCTGCTGCTGCTGGATCAGCAGCTCCTGGACAGAGGCTAACGTGGTCTGTACCTGCGTCACTGGGAGGGATAGAGCAGTGGCATGTCTGTTAAACGGATACGCATGGCTTCGCCTTCTCTTGGTCCACACACCTAGGAGCTGCCCGGACTGCTGCTACATCTAATTTATCTGCCGAGCCCCCCCCCTCCCCACTGTACATATAATTTATCTGCACTCCGGGTAATCTACCTGCACTGTATCTAACCTCTAGTATTTCTACTTTATCTTTCTATTGTGTGGTTGTCCATGGTCAACAGTATATCCGTCCAAAACCTCTCCCCTCTAATTACATCTGGCTATGATTTGCTTGGCTTGTCCAACTTCCACAGCATCCGTATCACTCAGCTCGCGGACCTGTGGTGTCCTTGTGGAACTTGTGGGCAGTCTCTAGTCCTGGGAGAGACGCACCTGAGGTCTGTCACATACAGGAGCGAGTGGTAAATGCTAGAGAGCCCATCTTTTTACCTTCCTGCCCACCTGCCGCCCAGCCCAGGGCTGCCGATGCCCCACGGTGCCACATGACCTGGTCTGGCCTCAGTGCAGAGCAGACACACAGAGGATTCCAGGGGGCTCCCAGGCAGGCCCCGAGAGACACAGTGCCTGCCTGGGACAGGTGGCTCTTCTGCCTGCCTCAGGTTTTTAAATTCCAAGGCTCTACGAGTAAACAAGTTTATAAAGGAGAAAAGCCACCTCTGGTGCGACAGGTCCCAGCTAATCTGGGCCATCACTGGGGCACTGGGTAATGAACGCGAGCCCTGTGGAGTCGATAACAGAGGAGGTGGCTGGGGTCACAGGAGCCGCAGTAATTACAGACTCTCTTGACCCTGCTTTGGATTCTTGGAGGGAAGGGGGAAAAAAATCACTGAAAAACCCCCCTGAAAACCTCATAGAAGCAGAAATTAAAAATGAACTTTACAGCCCTTAGAAAGGCTGTCATTTTATTCCCCTTATTAATATTCTGAGGTTGGGAGCCTTTCCGTAAAAACATAATTAATTGAGGCCGCGCCGACAGTAAACAAGCAATTTCAAATTAAACCGAAATGACGGCGGCTTCATTTGCAAATGTGAACAGATTCTCAGAGCAGATAAATGAAGTCACCACATAAAGTGGAGACGGAGGGGCGCAGGGAGGGGTGGCGCAGGGGCTGCTCGGGCGGCTCTGAGGGGTGACTTGATGGAGTCATTAATCTTTACCTGTCTGGGCCACGCTGCCACTCAGCTCTGCGAGGCTGGCCTCCATCCGCTCCAGCTGCTTCCTGTCCTCTCTGCCGCCCACGATGAGGGGGAGCAGGTATTTCTGCAAGAAGCAGGACAGTGTGAAGAATGGGTCCAGACTTGGGGCCACTCCTCGACACGCTCTCACTGCCGCTGGACAACTTTCTTGCTCATCCCTGGGTTCTATAGCCCGAAGCAAACACCATAAATGAACAAGACACATGACCAAGTTGAGAGAGCGCAGTAAGAACCATGCGAAAACTCTGCTTGATTAAGGACCTGGACTAGAAGGGTACGCCAGCGCATTTGAAAAAAGGAAGAGGACAGTCCATTGCGATGAAGAAGTTTGTTCTTTTATCTAGTTTTCTTAACGACTCTGCAATGTTTCTACAACAAAATAAAAATTACTTGAAAAGTTTTAAGATGACAATGTGGAAAGATACACAAACTGATGATCCTTGTTGCCTGCAGGGAGGAATGGATGCGGGCTTTTAAAATTCCACATTTCTTTAAATCTTTAAAATATGAATCATGTGAATGAATTATCCATTCAGAAATAAATGAGTAAAATGAAATAAACAAAAAAATTTACGAGAGAAACTAGATGCCAATCAGTAACATATTTGGGAAACTCGGGCCTTTTCCGGAAGCCACCTGTGGGGTGGGCCGGCTCATGGTGACTCTGTGTCCACTGGGGCAAAGCTGTGCTCCACAGCGCTGCCAGGGGCTGGCTTTTCAGACGCAGACAGGTCTTTCTTCTGAGGCACTTAAGTGAGCCCAGTGCTTTAACTTTTCCATTGAGCAGCCAAGGGCCGCAACAGCCTGCACCACACAAGAGCTCCTCATACTGTCTTAGAGCACGTCAGAGACGGTCCAGTTCCTCTCAAGCAGGAATACAGGGCCAGGGAGAAACAGGAGGAACCGGACAGGGTGAGGGGGGAAAAGACACTGCAGGGCAGCCAAACAAGGGGTTATATTAGGTGCCAGACGGGAGAGGACCAGGGTCTGAGAACATTCTGGAAGAGAGCAGGTAGCAGGCATAGCTAGTAACTGGTTCTCTGATGTAGAGGTAGGGGTATACAGGATGGCAGGTGGGAGCAACTGACAAGATGTCCTGTGAACCAAAAAAACTCGGGCTGTGGAGATGAGTCTCCCCACTTGAGGGGCGTGTGAGCAGGGTAGTTTGAGTATAAGCCAGGCCCTGCAGGTGAGGCTAAAGGACAGCTCTGGTTCTAACTACCTTTGAGTCCCAGACAGAAAAAACACAGCAACTTCTCCATTAAGGTTTCTATACTGAGGAAAGAAAAGTAGGTCTTTCACAAGGGGTTTGTGGGAGAACTCATTTCGAGAGCGACTCCTAAGTGAAGATCATTATTTAGCATATGTATAGAAGCATTTTCTATTTTGCAAAGTGCTTTTCAACCACGGTGTGAGTTATTACCCACCACTGAGCCGAAACTCATCAGATGTAGCCTTACATTTCAGATTGAAAATTTCCTAAGTCTGAAAGTCACTCTCCCAGTCTAATCTTGTCTTTCTAAAAACAAGATAGATACCTCTCCTTTTTCATTCTAAAGAAACTATTAGATGTTCCAGACATCCTCTTGTCACCACGGTGACTGGTCTTTTTAACATCTTTTTTATTTTAAAGAGAAAAAGGAGATCAGAGTTCTTAAAATCATCACTTGCCACCCATAGCAAAGGCAGGTGGCTTTCTGTTTCCATGAGGTCAGGGACTGTCCAAGGGCAGCCCTGGGACAAACAGGCATCTCTGAGCACGAGAGGGGCTTCCTGTGGCCTTGGTTGGAGGGTTCTAAGTCTGCACCTTATTCTTCTTGGTGACTGTCTGCACTCAGTACCTGAAGAGGGTTTCCATTCACAGTAAGGGTAGGCAGGGACTCAGCAGGACAAGTCCCCTGGCTCAGGACTTCATGCTTCTGAATTTCTGACATGAAAATTCCCAACTCCAGGAATAGGTGTTAAAATGAAAAAATTACATTCTGATATAGCTGTCATTAGCTTTTTGTACAAGGTCAAGAATTATGAACCCCCGAATATACTATTTTAAATGTGTCTCACATGCCAAAATTTACAGCAAGGAGTCTGGATGTTCACTCAGGTTCTCTGAAAATCATCTCCTAATAAGAGGTGGAGCTGGGGACCTGGAAGGAAGGAGAATGTTTTCCAGGATCAGTAGAGGCTGATACCTCTGGCTGCTGTTCTACCCTGTGTCTCTGGAACCTTAGCTGCTTCTGCATCTTCTGGAAAACATCTAGATTTGTTCCAACCAGCGTACAATACCTTGCTGCTTCCTGCCTACAGGTCTTTTGTAAGCAATGTGCTGGGAGAGTGGGGATTGACTTAAGAAATCAAGGGAAAGTCTTAGATTCCTAGGGGGTCAACATAAGAGTAAAAACTCTATCTCCAAATCTGAGTCTGTTCTAATCATGCAGAGATTCTCAAAGCAGATACTATTACAGTAGAACCACCACCACTCTCTACAGAGCACTTCTTGTAGGTCAGGCCTGGCTGTGGACACTTCCCATGCACCCTGCCCCTCACAGCAACCTCTCCCATTTTAGAGATGAGACTATTCAGCCAATAAAAGGGGCAGTGACACCTGTGGTGACACAGCTACCAAGCGGCAAAGCCAGGATTCAATGCAGGCAGGTATCTGCAGTGTCCACACTCAACCACTGCATGGTTACTGTGTGTTTGTTCCCACTCTAAGCACTTGGCAAAGGGGACTTATTAGTGGTCCTCACAGTTACCCTGAGCAGAAGACTGGCTATGGAGTGAGGGTGCAGTGGACGAGGCCAAGCTTCCCCAGCTGAGGGGCAGCAGGCCTAAACCCGATCTGCTATCCCTACACACAGCCTCACTCACTGGCATTTACTCTGTGGGCAGTGCCTCCACCACAAACAAATGTAGAACCGAGTGCCAGGTTGGAAGGGGCCCAACATATGGGTCTCTGAGATCAGGAGACTCACCTTATAGAGCTGGTGAAAGCCAAATGCGATTCCTGCCATGATGATGGTCAAGGCACCGTAATCCCTCCACCGGGAGCCTGCGGGGCCTGTGTGGAGAGAAGCAGAGTCAGGAGAAGGGGCACGTGGCATCCCTCCTGGGGAGAGAGAAGAGAGCTCAGAGGACTATGTGGGAGCACAGTGTCCACAGTAAAGTCTACAGCAGGCAACTCAGACACGAGGAACTGTCACTGACATCCGCTCCTCCTTCCGGCTGGCAGCACAGCGAACCTCAATTAGAAAGGTAAGGGATGGCCGGTCACCAATCTTTACAGTGCACCTCAGTCAGTACCCGGCAGTACACTGAGTGCCCGGCCTGGGGGGGGTGGGGGGGGGTCAGGCAGGACAGGGAGCTAAAGAGGAGCAGTCCCTGCCTTCAAGGAACAAACGATCCGGTGAGGAGGACACGAACTCACAGACACGGGACACACATCTCCACACACAGGCCTGAACCAGGGCCAAGCCAGATGGGGCGGGGATAGGAATGGCTCTGTCACCTTTCCTGATAAAGGTGTTTATTCAGAAATGCGTAAGTGCCACTGTGAGCCAGTGTCTGCAGCACGAAGCCAGGAGGAGGCCTACAGGAGTGAACGAGACCTGAGACCTCCCTGCTTGGTTCTGTTCTCACACTGAGCTGGTGGACAGGTGACACAAGTTAACGAACACATAAACTTCAGACAGTGGAGCTAGTACCAAACAGGTGACATGACACAGCAGGGGACAGCAGGCTGGGGCCTTTTTGGGAATGGCATCAGGCCCAGGCATGGTGCTTGCATGGGGCAGGGAGAAGCACGTGTGGACAGGTGTGCCTCGGGCTGTTCTGGAAAGGAGGGCTACTTCCGGCCAAGAGGGCCGCCAGGAGTGAGTACTCACAACAGAGAACCATGGGAGAGAGAGGGGACAGGAACCAGCAGGGGCAGGAGGACAGCCTCTCAAGTGGTGGCTGAAGAACCTGAATCCTGCTTCCTAAAGTTTCAATGGGTCTGACTGAGACTGAAGATGGGAGGGGCACCATGGGAGCCTTATTTTAGCGCAACACTGAGGGTCCAGGAAGAGAGAAAGAGGGACAAAGCAAGGAAAGGTCAGAGAAGGAGTGGAGGGAGAGAAAAACAACCCGCCATGGTCAAGGAGGAGCTGGAAATGGGCAGCCAGCCTCCAGATCCGCACCCAGCTCTGCACAGAACATCACATACGAGCGTTCCCAGTGAGCCCTGCACAGAACTTCCGTTCCACAAAGGGGAGACGTTTCTTCTGGTGATCTCTCCCCTTTACAGTTTACAAAGGATCTTCCTGTCCACAGCCTTATCGGATCCCCCAGTGATTCTCTGAATAAATAGGAAGCATTTGCTCCTCTGTGCACATCCACTTGGAGAGGCCCCCCCTGCCGGGTCCCCAGCCTGGTGTCCTGCTCCTCTCATGGGGGCATGAGGCATGTTTCCAGAACCCTTGAGGTGGAAGAAGGGCCAAGAGAAAAGTTCACTAACTTCTAAACACCAGAATCAGCCCACAGTGCCTGAGAACAAGGGGTCTGGGACAAGTGGTCCAGAAGGCTTCTGAAGCTCGTGGCTTTGAGAAGGGAGCTGAGAGCGGGGCTGAGGAGCTGATCCTTGGAAACCTGTTGGTCTGTCGCCAATACATGACTGTTATATCTCAGAGTTTCATGAAGGAAGAGGCAGGAGACAGACTTTTCCTAAAGTTCAGTGGGCTTTGGACAGGTGGAATGAACACCGCAACCAGTGCGGTTCAAGTGACAGAGCCCTCCAGACAGACAACAGAGGTGCTGCTGAAAGGGCATCTCGGGGGGCAGAGGTGAGGCTGATGGGAGGTGGGGTATGGGAGATGGGGTGAGGAACCGAAAGAGTCATGGTCACCACATCCCTCCAATCCATAGATTCCATACCAGGTTCCATGACCTGAGCCAGCTCTGGAGTCCAGTCCACAAAATTGTGACCAGCACATGACTTCTCCTTCAGTCCTCAGCATCTTTTTCTGTCTTATACTTTGTGAATCATAACACATTTACATAGTTCAAACAACAAACAGCCCAAGTCAGTACCCTGTGAAGTCTCCCTCTACCACTAGCCAATCACTGCTAATGGTCTCATGTAGTACCCTTCTAGAGAGTTCTATGCATGTATAAACCAATACAGATAGGTATTCTCTTCTCTCTTCTACGCATTTATTTTTCTTTGGTTTTCCTACAACTGTATATTTTTTAAAAAAAATGTTGATATTGTCTCTTATTGTACAATACATTATTTAGCTGTACAACCGTACAATACCAATTCCCTATCAGAGGATGTTTCAATCACTTGTAGCCTTTTACCATTTCAATGTTGCCATGAGTGTATGTATGTCACCTCACACGTATGTACAGGCACAAAGTAACCATTAGCATCATCAGTAAACGAAGATGAGTCAGATGATACAGTGAGAGCCAGAACACAACAGGAGGGCTGTGCTTTGCTGGATCTTCCAAGCTTTCTACTTTCAACACGGTGTAATCTGACCACTTTTCTATCACTCTCTACTAGTGAAAAATTTTGTTTTCCTTTTCTGACAGGTTTACACCTTACACAGGTTCTAGCTTCCGTAGGTTTTATTATATGTGCCTTTGTAATTCTGAGAAATACTGCCAAACTGCTCTCCTGGGGTGAACTGATTCGTGAGCCCCCAATAGTGCCCTCGAGGGCCTGTTCCTATAACACAATGAGTTCTTCAAACAGAAAAACAAGTGTTTGAGCTGTGTTCTGATGTGCATTTATCTTAAGGATGAGGGCTGAGTGAGCATTTTTTTTATCTGTGTTTTCAATGAACAACTGTTCCTATTTTTTTTTTTTCTACTAGATTTCCTTTAGCAATTTAGAGAAACTTTCTTTTTTTTCTTTTTTGGTATCGTCAAGCAATTGGCCCTTTGTCAGTGCTAAAATGACCAATATCCCTCCTGGTTTCTTTTTCTTTTGCCTCTGCTTATGGTGTTTTGTGGCATGTTAAGACACAATGGCCAATCCATTCTTTCACGGGTTTTGTGACAAAGTCTAAAAGGGCTTCCCCACTTCTGTTCAAGGTGGTGCCTAATCAGTCCAGTGCTTCTGCTAAGAGCTGGGCTGTAGGAGGAAACCTGCCATTTGAACCTGTAGCGAACTACTCCATCCATCAGGAATCTATGTGGATAAACACCTGCCACTCAGAAAGTCTGCCCACACTGAGGTAGGAGGGTCTTTTACCATCACCCTGAGGAGCTAGGGCAGTCTAAGTTCCTGGCAGGCTGCTATCCTGTCTCCCCTCACCTGCCAGCTCTGCTATGGGGTCTGACACTTCTGATGTGAGCTCCTTTAGGACAGTGTAAAGGCAGAGCAGTGCAGTCACTTTTCTAGAGACTCAGGGAGAGCTTGAATCCACATCCAGAACACCCTATCTGTGCATCCAAAACCCTCAGAGAGTGAGTCCCCTTTCAAATGGGGTGCGTGTTCAGAATATCATACTCACCACTGATTTCTAACTAAGTAATAAAAAAACAACACTTGTACCCAGGCCAAAATCTGACCAGAGCCCAAAGTTTGTGGGATTCTTCTTCCTTCCTGCAAACTGATTACACAGCCTGGGAAGCATGGCCTCCTTATCTCGAGCGCTCAGAACTGGCGAGGGTAGTGAAGCTGGCAGGCCCAGGGCCCGGGGGCCCAGGGTTCCCGCACAGACTCTCCTCAGCCTGCAGGAGCACCTGTGGTTCCGGCAGCTCACCCTTCACCCTGCACGGCTCTGCCGCTCCTGCCATGCTCACGCTAAGAACATTTTATTGCCCCCTGGTTTTCATTATTAATGAAAAGGGACCAGAATGATCTTTCCTAAAGTTCAGAGAGTCTATAAAGACAAGAAGCTGAAATGCCATTTTACTCGTTTTGGAGATGTGTGATACAATTCTGTCTTGTGGCAAAATGAAAAAGGAGAAAAACTGAGACGATAAGCACTCTGATCCGCTGCTCAGCTCTGGAAGGGTGACAGGCAAGGCTCCTGTACTCAGTGTGCTTCCAGACCTAACTCTACCCTCCAAAAAACCGCCTGCATCCCCTCCCTCACCCAATCCTCTTTCTCCAAGTCCACTACAGACCCCATGGGGGGAACAGAGATCTAGGGACGATAGCTCCTCTTGTCATCATGTTGCAAATGTCCTGACTGATAGAGACAAGGCTGGGTCAGTCACGCTTGTGGTTTGTCTAGCCTGGAAGTAAAGAACACAGAAGGGATAAACTTTTTTAAAACATGGGAACAATTTCACCTAGAACTCAAACCTGCAAGCCAAATATACCTGAGCCTACACATACTGCAGATGGGGACAAGCAGGCAAGAAGTCAGGGGTCAGAGACCCTGCTCCCCATCATGCACAAGATGCTTCCAAAGACATTTTTCTCTGCTGATCGAATACAACAGAATCCCCAGCTGGCACAGATGGTTAAAGCACTTGGTTGCTAATCCACAAGTTGAAGGTTTGAGTCTATCTAGAGGTACCTGTGAGAAAGAGGAAGATCCTCAACAGAGTGGATTAGCAAAATGACTGCAACCATGGCTGGAACATGTTGTAGACTGTAAGGGTGGCACAGGGTATGGCAAGGCTCTGAGCTGTTGTTCAGAGGGTCACTATGAGTTGTAGCTGACTCGATGGCACTCAGCCACCACCACCACCATCACTACTTGAGCTACTTGTGACAAGAGGCCTGGAGAGACCTACTTTTGAAAAATCAGCCATTGCAAACCCTATGGGCACAGTTCTATTCTGACAAACAGCGGGATGCCAGAAGTCAGGATCAACTTGATGGCAGCTGACTTTATCAAGCACAGAGCATGTGCGTGAGGGGGTAGGGCTTTGTGAGAGCTAAAGTACCCAGAAACAATGGTGTCTTTCTCTTACTGTGAGCTCAGTTAACTGTCCCAAAGGCACAATCGGCCAAGCAGCTGTATAACCCGGCACTTCAACGCCATACTGGTGATGAGTAATGAGGTCAAATGTGGACTTACCCTCATCCAAATATTTCTGGGATTGACGTTATGCCTTATGCTGTAATAGAAGCACAATGATGCAACAGAGGACAAATTCTTCCCACTATGAGGGAATCTGGAGCTCTGGTGGCCTAGTGGTTAAGAAGCTGCACTGCAATCCCAAAGGTGTTTGGTTTGAATCCATCAGCTGTTCCAGAGAAGGACAGCAAACTCTTCCCATGGGATTTACTACTTCTGAAAGCCTATTGGTAGGTCAGCTATGGGTTGGTTTTAACTCGAAGGCACACAGCAAAAAAAGAGTGTATAGGGCTCTTTGAAACTTGTTACCTTCCTTTACCTTCCAAGGACTCCATCAACGAGACTGAGTTCTGAGAGACTCCATGAAGGATGGCGTGCCCTAAGGCCCAGATTTCAGGGAAATCCATGGCACAGTCACCATGTTCAGGTCAGAGAAACCCAAGTTATCTTAACTCTTCACTGAGCACCAACCACACCAATATTACTCTGTTTCTTTAGCTCTCCATCAGCCAAGAAAAGTTTCATCCACCAGATGTCAAATATCAAATAATAGCAAAGGCATGAGACTAGCAACCATTCATGTAAGGTAGCAGGCTTGCACCCAAAATGACCATGACCTTATCTACACCACCGATATCCTACTGTCCAATAAAGATGCTGATCCAAAATCCAGGGCTGCAAATTGTCACAGCACCACCCTGCTGCAACAGTATGCACTCAGGAGAGGAGCTAGCTGACAGCAGTGGGGAAACTATCACAGCCTTGAGGAACCTGGCAGCCTGAGGGCCAAGGCAGTGGCAGGAAACGGGCAAGCTTAGTTGTGGTTGCCTCCAGCACTCCTCCAGGTGGGAGTTAGAGCTTCTCCACAGAAGTGCACCTAGCTTCTCGATCCTTCCCATCAGCTTCCCTGGCAAGCCACCCCGAAAATGAAGTGATGCGACAGGCTGTCCGACAGTGAGGTGCTGGAGTGAAGCCAGGCTGCCTCGTCAGTACTCGTTACAGCACATAGCTGCTAGGTTACATGCACCAAAATGATGGCAAATAGCTGAAGAGCACGAGTCACAGAGGTCAGCAAGACAGCCTAACTCGGGGGCAGCAATCCCCACAACTCCACTCAGAGCAGGCAGCCTGTCAGGCACAAAGGTACCACAGTGGCCCAACAGCAGTCCCCATTAGAAAGCCAAGGCTTGCCTTCTCATGTACGTCCTGTGAAGGACAATCCTCTCTGCTTTTCACGGGCTGCAATGTGATCAGCAGTGGCATCTACAGGCAGGAAGGACACTGAGAGGCATAGCTAAGCCCATCCATAGATTTAAAAATATGAGCTCCAATTAAGCTGTTAAGAATGCAGAAGAGTCCAGAAATAGAACCATGCTTATATGGTCAACTAATTTTTTACAAAGGAGCCAAGGTAATTCCGTGGGGAAAGGATAACCTTCTCAGCAAATAGTACTCGACAAACCAGCCACACAGAAGGGAAAAAGTAGACCCTGACCCTCACTTCACACCATACATAAGAAGTGAACTCAAACCAGACCTTATATCTGAACCAAAAAGCAGAAACGATAAAGCCTTCAGGAGAAAACACTGGAGAAAATCGTTGCAACCTTAGGGTGGGCAAAGAGGTCTAAAGAAAAAAAGTGCATGAACCATAAAAGGGGAAAATGGCAAAATCATACCACCAAGATTTTTAATTTTGCTTTTCAAAACACACTGTCAACTCGTGGGACCACTTGTCAGTTGAACGGTGAACATAATATAGTTCATAAAGTTTATGTTCCACATCCTAGTTTGGTGACTAGCATCCGGGGTTTTAAGAGCCTGTAAGCGACCATCTAAGATACAACTGTTAATCTCTACTTCTCTGGAACAAAAAAGAAAGAAAACAAAGACTCAAAGAAAAACTATTCTGCAGGACATGAATGGAGGCTTTTCTATGCCTGGTGATCACCGTTCATTGTTCTGCTCACGGACTTCCTAGTCCCAGATTGTTGTTGTTAGATGCCATGGAGTCAACTACCACTCAAAGTGACCCTGTGAACAACATTCTGAACCCGGCCACCCTCACATCTCTGACATACGTAAGCCCATTGCTGCAGTCACTGTGTCAACCAAGGGTTTTGCTCTCTTTCGCTGACCCTCAACCTTTCTAAGCATGACCTCTTTCCAAGGGCTGGCCCTCCTAACAACATACTCAAAGTATATGAGGAGAAACCTCACCATCCTAGCCTCTAGGGAGCACCTTGGTTGTACTTCCTCTAAGACACACTTGTTTGTCCTTTTGGCAGTCCATGGGATATTCACTAATGTTCTCCAACACTACAAATCAAAGGCTGCAAATCACATGAGAGGAGACTGTCCACATTTCTCTCATGGAGGAGCTGGTGGATTTGAACTGACTGCCTTTGGGTGGGCAGTGTATCTCCTTACCCACTAAGGCAAGAGTTCCCGATTCCAAACAGAAGGGAAGAAAAAAAATGGAGAAGAAAATGAAAATTCTTAAAAAAAAAAAAAAGTCAGAGTCAATGAACCAGGAACCGGAAGAACTCAAGATCACTGCCCTTTAAGCTCTATATGGAAAACACTACCAGAAGCAACCCCTCAGCTGAATAATAGATCAGCTCATAAAAAAAAAAATCATCTCTGACTACTGTGCTCCTTTAAAAATAATCTATATGAGATCAAATGGTCAATATTTACCCTAAAACAAAGAAGAGAAGATAACTGGTTGGGAGTAGGGGCAAGGAAGCCAGACTGATGAAAAAGGGACAGACACAAGAGAGAGTAAGAACTCTGACACATTGGGGAAGAAAATGGAACCAATTATCACTGAGCAGTCTGTACAGAAATTGTTTAATGGGAACCTATCTTGCCATGTAATCTTTTAAAAAAACACAAGAAAATATTTTAAAAATAAATTGTAGGTTGTAAGGTCCCAGCCTAGACTTGCTGACTCAGAATCCTTCATTGTGAAGCCCAGGAAGTTTATTCATTTGTTATTATTTTATTGTTATACTTAAGTAAAATTACTATAAAATAAAATTTACCATTTGAATGATTTTTTCTTTTTTAAAGTCACAGTTAAGAAAACAAAAAGTAAGCCATGGTTGGGAGAAAATACTTGTCAAATGTTGCTCTGTTAAAGGACTTATTAGCAGAACACATGGAGTTCTCACAACTCAATACTATTTTTTTTTAAATGAGCAAGAGATAGTTCACAAAAATAAAGGAATAGCCAATGCATATTAGGAAAATCCCAAAGTAAACATGTAATGAGATTCTACTATACACACATTAGAAAGAACAAACTCAAGATCTGAGAATATTAAGTGTTGTCGAGGATGTGAAATAACTAGAACTCACACACTGCTGATTAATGGTTTCTTATAAAGTTAAACATGTGCCTATCCTATGACCTAGACATTCTACTTTTAGATTTTAATCAAGAGAAATGAAAGTAGATGTTCACATAAAGACCTGTACACAAATGTTCACAGCAGCCTTATTCATAATAGCACAAAGACTGGAAATAACCTAAATGCCCATCAAATAGGTGACAAGATACACAAATTGAGATAGAGGTACACAATATGGAAATGGTGTTAGTAAACAAGCCAGCTGGCTACGTCCTACCTCATCCTGTTTTAGTATCATCAGGAGTTAAGACCTGGTTTTACATATTGAAGGACTGTGGGAAAGGAGTGAAAAAAGAAGCAATAAAGAAGGCAAGGGAGGAGGAGACTGGAAAGACAGACAGAGACGGTACATACAGTAGATTAGAAGGTCCAAAATTATTATTCAAACATTTTTTAAATTGTCAATATTTGGAATATTACTAAGCAATAAAAAGGGATAAATGTTTTGCATAGAAAATTTTCATTTCTTTGTTGGGAAAAAATATGTATGTTGTTGTTATGTGCTGTTGAGTCGCTTGCGACTCATAGCGACCTAACCCTGCTCTATCCTGTGCCAATCTCACTGCCTCTGACATGCCCATCCCGATTACCCCGGTCACTGAATCAATCCACCTCATAGAGGGTCTTCCCCTTCTGCGCTATCCCTCCACCCTCCCAAGCATGATGTCCCTCTCTAAGGACCTCTCCCGCCTTACAACATGTCCAAAGTATGTCAGATGAAGCCTCAAAATCCTTGCCTCCAAGGAGCAGCCTGGTTTAACCCTCTCCAGGCTGAATCTGTTTGTTTTCATGGCAGTCCAGGATACATGCAATTCTCTTCTCCAGCACCACAGTTCAAAGGCATCAATTCTCCTTCTATCCTCCTTAGTCATTGTCCAACTCTGTGATGCACAACAAGTGATTGCAATGACCATGGCCTGTACCAGATGCACCTTAGTCTCCAGAATGACATCATTGCTCTTCAGTACCCTGGAGAGGTCCCTAACAGCAGAATTTCCCATCGCAATACGTTTTTTGATTTCCTGGCTGCTGGTGCCAAGAGTGCTGACCGTGGAGCCAAGCAGACTAAAGTTGTTAACAATCTCAATCTCTTCACCATCCATCCGATGCTGCCAATTGGCCCAGCGGTGAGAATCTTTGTCTTCTTGACATTGAGCTTCATTCCATACTGAAGGCTGTAGTCCTTGACCCTCTGCAGCAAGCATTTCAGGTCCTCCTCAGTTTCAGCAAGCAGGGTTGTGTCATCTGCATAACACAGATTGTTAATAGATCTTCCACCAATCCTGACGCCACACTTCTCATAGAGCCCAGCCTCTCGGATAATCTATTCTGCATACAGGTTGAAAAGGAATGAAGATAGGACACATCCCTGGCATACGCCTTTCCCAATTTTGAACCATGCAGTGTTTTCTTGCTCTGTTCTGATGACTGCCTCTTGGTCCAAGTATAGGTTTCGCATTAGAACAATCAAGTGTTCTGGGAGTCCATTCTTCTTAGTCAGCCACAGTTTGTTATGATCCACACAGTCAAACACCTTGGCATAATCAGTGAAACACAGGTAGACATTTCTTCTGGTATTCCCTGCTTTCAGCTAAGATCCATCTAACATCAGCTACAATATCCCTAGTACCACGACCCCTTCTAAACCCAGCCTGGACTTCTGGTAGTTCTCTGTTGATGTGTTGTTCCAGTGGTTTTTTGGATAATATTCAGTAGAATCTTGCTTGTATGTGAAATCAATGAGATTGTTACATAGTTTCCACACTCTGTTGGGTCACCCTACTTTGCAATGGGAACAAATACAGATCTCTTCCAGTCAGTTGGCCAAGTGGTTGTTCTCCAGATTTCTTGGCACAACTTGGTGAGCACATCCAGGGCAGCATCTGTTAGCTGAAATATGTCAATTGGTATACCATCTATTCCTGGGGCCTTATTTTTTGCTATTTCCTTCAAAGCAGCTTGAACTTCTTCCTTCATCACCATAGGCTCTTGCTCATATGTGATTTCATTAAATTCTTCTGTGTCTGCCAGTTCCTTTTGATACAGTGACTCAGTATATTCTTTCCATCTTCTTTTAATACTTCCGGGATCATTTAATATTCTGTCTAAAGCATCCTTGTTTATAGCAACTCGAGGTTTAAAATACACACAATATTTGTCAATTTAATATTTTTATAGACACAATTCAGTGAAATAGTTACACTACTGTATAATGCATTATGAAAACAACAAACACATGTACATAATGTGCTTAGCATGTAAAGGAGACCAATGCATGAGGGATTGTGTGATTTTCCAAAATCCACAAAATGCAGGCTTTATTTGCACAAAAATATGGTGACTAAGTTGTACAACCATCACTAGTATTCACTGCCAAATTTTTCATCACCATAAAGAAATCCAAATTTCTTACATGATGACTCCTTCTTTTTTCTTCCCTCTTGCCCTGGATAACCACTGATAAATGCACTTCTCTATATACATTTGCCAAATTTCAGAGAGTAAATACCACAAGTGGTATGCATTGGGGTTAAATGCTTTCTCTATACCTATTCAATCTGTGTGTTGAGTATATCATGCATGAAGGTAGATTCTGCGAAGAAGAATGTGGTGTCAGGAGGAGGACTCAACAGTCTTTGTTAGGCAGATGACACAATCTTGCTTGCAGAAAGTGATGAAGACTTGAAGCACTTACTACAGATCAGACTATAATCTCAAATATGGGTTACATCTCAATGACAAAACCCCCAAAATCATCACCACTGGACCAACAGGCAAGTTTCTGACAGATGGAGAAAAGACTGCTGTTGTCAACGATTTCTTTTTACTTGGTTCCATAATTAACACTCCTGGTAGCAGCAGTCAAGAAATCAAAAGATGTGTTGCATTGAGGAAATTTGCTGTTCTCTCCAAAGTGATAAAGAGTAAAGATGTCAGTCTAAAAATTAAATTGTACTTGACTCAGGCCTGCAATTGCTTCCTATGCATCAAATTAGACACTGAATAAAGAATACCAAAGAACAACTGACAATGCTTTTGAATTATGATGAATACACCATGAACTGCCAAAAGAACAAACAAATCTATCTTAATGGAAATTCAACCAGAGCATTCCTTAGCAGAAAGGATGGTGAAACTTCTCCCTTATTTGGGGCATTTTTTAGGAGGAGTCAGTCATTGGGAGACAGAGCTCATACTGTGGGAGGTAAACTGTCAGCAAAATAGAGGAAGACTCTCAATGAGATGGACTGACAAAGGTGACTACTTCAAAGGGCCTGAACAGGATGAGATGGTAAGGATAGTGCAGGAATGGGCAAAGTTCTATTATTCACAAAGTCGCTATAAACTGTAGTCAATGGGATGGCACTAAACAACATGCATTTGTATATACTCCATATTTCATATAACTGGGGTCCTACCATATTTGTTCTTTTATGACTGACTTGCTTCACTCAGCATATCTTCAAGGCTCATCCATGTTGTATGATGTAGAAGAACTTATCTTTATGACTAAGTAAGTATTCTTGATATATACAACATGGATGACTCTCAAAAGTATTATGCTAATACTGGCGGGGGGCGGGGGAACAACCCAGCCACAAAAGACCTCTGCTACATGATTCTATTTGTATGAGATTTTTTTAAACGGCAGATCAAGAGTCACAGCAAGTAGTATGGAGGTTTCAAGGGGGCAAAAACATAGAGGGAGAGAATGACACAGAAAGTTCTTAGAGACAGAAATTTTCTATATTGTAACTGCAGTGCTGGCAACAATGTAAATTTGTGTCCACGAGTTCATGAGTTCATGCATGCATGCATACATATATTTGTTACAATGCATCAAATTGGACACTTAAAATGGATGTATTTTAAGAATCAAATCCCTATGCACATCAAAAAACATCTACAACAGGGTAAAAAGGAAACCCACAGACTGGGAAAAAATATTTGGTAAGGACATAACTGATAAGAGACTCATCCCTAAAATTTACAGAATACTCCTGCTCCTCACCAAGAATAAGATAAACAGTATAAGGATCCAAGGGGGCGAGAGTGAGAGCAGAGGGATGAGGATGGGCGGGGTGGAGGGGGTTAATCATAGGGTTGCACAATTTGATGAGTGGAGGGAAAGGTGGGAAATGGAAATGGGAACAATCTGGTGTGAAAAACAATACATATGAACTTTATAAGTAAACCAGTATAAAAGAAAAAAATTTATATATATAAAAAAAGAATAAGGTAAACCACCCAATTGCAAGTAGGGCACAGGATATGAAGACACTTCACCAAAGAAGACATTCAGATAGCAAACAAATATCTGAAGAAATGTTCAAAATCCCTAGCTCTCAGAGAGATGGAAATCAAAGTAACTATGAAATATCATCTCACCCCAGTAACAATAGCAAAGTTCAACAAAACAGTAAACAATAAATATTAGTGAGGTTATGGAAAGATTGGAACCCTTATTCACCGCTGGTGGGAGTGTAAAATGGTGCAACGACTATGGAAAGTGGTATGATGCTTTCTCAAAATGTTGGAAATAAAGATATCAGTTGACCCAACAATTTCATTACGAAGAATATACCTTAAAGAAATCAGAGCTGCCACCCAAACAAATATAGGCATATCCATGTTTATTGCTACCTTTTTTACAATAACAAAGAGATGGAAGCAACCCAAGCAAATGAATGGGTAGAAAAACTATGGTATATTCACACAGAATACCATGTAGCACTGAAACAAGGGACCTGTAAAACATTATACAACATGAGTAATCCTGGAGGACATTATGTTGTTCTTGTTGTAGTTATGTGCCATTGAGTCGCTTGCGACTCATAGCGACCCTATGTACAACAGCCCTAAACCCTGCTCTATCCTGTGCCAATCGCACTGCCTCTGACACACCCATGCCGATTACCCCAGTCACTGAATCAATCCACCTCAGAGGGTCTTCCCTTCTTGCGCCATTCCTCCATCCTCCCAAGCATGATGTCCCTCTCTAAGGACCTCTCCCTTCTTACAACATGTCCAAAGTATGTCAGACGAAGCCTCAGAATACTTGCCTCCAAGGAGCAGCCCAGTTTAACCCAATCTAGGATGAATCTGTTTGTTTTCCTAGCAGTCCATGGTACATTTAATACTCTTCGCCAGCACCATAGCTCAAAGGTATCAATTCTCCTTCTAACCTTCTTAGTCATTGTCCAACTCTGTGATGCACAACGAGTGATTGCAACAACCATGGCTTGTATCAGATGCACCCTAGTCTTCAGAGAGACACCATTGCTCTTCAAAACTTGCTGAGTGAAATATCTCAATCACAAAAGGACAAATACTGCATAACCCCACAGTTATGAAACAAGACTAAAGTTGGGCTTGGGAGAAAAACTCAGAAAAGGGGATAAATAATGAACACTGTCTTGGAACAGATGCAGAAAAGAACTGTTTAAAATGAATATATGATTAGGCATTATTTGTATGACAACAGTCCATAATAAGAGGTACATACCAAAGCGGACTAGAGGGTAGAGGGGGAATAAATTATACAACACTGAAGATTTTCTTAAAAAGAAAAAGAGAACTGAGGCAAGTAAGGGGGAAAATTTGCAACAGTGAATGAATGAAAAAGCAACTTTTCTGTTAAACTTTTGTTAAAAATTACAATTAAAAATAATTTTTAAAAAACTGGTGAGTCTTCCTGTATGTAAATTTTACTTTAAAAAAAGATTAAGATGAAATAAAACTATTATATGATCCAGACCCTTTAAGTTATCTACCCCAACAACGAAAGAATTTTTCTCTTACTTTTCCAAGAGGGGAGTGTACTGGGGAAGAGGGTTGAGAGGGGAGAAAAGTGCGACAATGAATGAATGGAAACCCAAAGCCTCTATTAATTTCATTGAAATTAATAATAAAAAAAAATTTAATTTGGGGAAAAAAAAAGATATCTATCCCAGAGTAATGAAAACACATGTCTGTCTACATAGGACTTTTCAGTTACTTGCTATGCATCTGAAAGTTGGACAATGAGTAAGAATGGCGGGAGAACCAATGCCTTTGAATTGTGGTCCTGGAGAGCACTGAATATCCCAAAAACTGCCAAAAGGGAGGACAGCAAGGGTGCTCTTCAGAAGCAAGAATGGTGAAACTTCATCTCATATACTTTGGGCATGTTGTCAGGAAGGGCCAGTCCTTGAAAGACATGATGTGGGAAGGTGGAGGGTCAGAAAACAAGAAGTCCCTCAAGATGGACTGTCACAGTGACGGTAATGACCAACTCCAGGCATATCAGAGATGAAGAGGCAGGCACAGAGTAACTCGATGTTGTAATCAGCCTATGGTACCTAGACAGAAAAACAACACAACACAAAAGGACTTACACACACGGTCTTAGCAGCTGTTGTTGTTGTTATTGTGTCCTTCGAGGTAGAACCAACCCAGAGCTGACCCTCCAACGAGTTTTTAGAGACAGAAAATCACACTGTCCAGCCTTCTGTGGAGTAGTGGATTCGAACCATGTGCCTTCAGGATTGCAGCATAGTACTCATAACAGCCTCAACTGGAAATAGCCTAAATGTCTATCCACTGGTGAATATATAAATAAAATGCGGTATATCCATATACTAGCATACTATGACCAATAAAAAGGAATATTTCTATGTCATTCTACGTCACAGATTAACCTCAAAAATATTATGTTATGTGAAAAAAATCCAGACACACAAGATCATCTATTTTAAGATTCCATTTAAATAAAATGCACATTTTATTGCGACAGAAAGTAGATTAGTGGTTGTCTGAAGTTGGAGGTGAAAACAAGGATTAACAGTAAACAGTCCTAAGAATCTCAATGAGGAAATGGAAAAGCTCTAAAACAGATTCCTGGTTGATGGCTGCATCAGTTGATGAAGTTACTAAAAACCACTAAGTTGTGCATCAGAAATAGATTAATTTTATGATTGTTGCTGTTGTTGTTATGTGCCGTCGAGTTGCTTGTGATTTACAGCGACCCTATGTACAACAGCCCTAAACCCTGCTCTATCCTGTGCCAATCGCACTGCCTCTGACACACCCATGCCGATTACCCCGGTCACTGAATCAATCCACCTCATAGAGGGTCTTCCCTTCTTGCCCCGTCTCTCCACCCTCCCAAGCATGATGTCCCTCTCTAAGGACCTCTCCCTCCTTACAACATGTCCAAAGCATGTCAAACGAAGCCCCAGAATCCTTGCCTCCAAGGAACAGCCTGGTTTAAGCCTCTTCAGGATGAATCTGTTTGTTTTCTTGGCAGTCCATGGTACAGTCAATACTCTTCTCCAGCACCACAGCTCAAAGGCATCAATTCTCCTTCATATCTTTCCTAGTCATTGTCCAACTCTCTGATGCATAACAAGTGATTGCAAAGACCATAGCCTGTATCAGACGAACCTTAGTCTCCAGAGTGACACCAATTTTATATGTGAAAGATACGTAAATAATCTTGTTCAAAAATAATAATAAAATTTTTCTAGGGTCTAGAAACAGACTCATGCAAGTATGGTAAATTGATGTTTGATGAAGGGTTAAGTAACTCAATGGAATTAAGTAATTCAATGGAAGTAAGAGAATCTCTTCATCATAAGCAATAAGAACAACTGGGTGCCCATCTGGAAAAATGCTACCCTTGACCTTCACCTCCCATCACACATAAAATTTAACTGAGAACAGATTATAAATCCAAAAATAAATGGTAACTCTAAAACTTCTAGGAGAAAATCTTTGTGACTTTCATGACTTCAATAGGACATAAAACAATAAATTATAAAATAAAATCTTTATAAAATAGAAAGAAATTAAAATTCTTTGCTTACTTGAAAAATTAGGTAGGACCCTTATGGGGCATAAGTTTACATTAACAAGGGAAGAATAATTCAGAAAAGGAGAACGAGAATGGGGTCTAACTTGAAGAAGATCATCAATGCCACTGAATTGCACATGTAGAAATGGCTAAACTATGCTTTGCTGTGTATATTCTCAACGACAATAAAATAAAATTTCCAAAATAAGTAAATAAGACCTTTTGTTTTTCAAAAGGCAATGCAAATAAACAGACAATACAAGCTACAGGACGGCAAGAAATACAAATACCTGGTAAAGGATTTGAATCCAGATTATATACACAAATCTTACAACTCAGTAAATGATAAAAAAGGGGGGGGGAGGCGCTTCACAAAAGATTATATGAAAATAGGTAGTGAGTATATATATAGTATGAGTCATCACAGAAATGCAAACTAAAACCATGCTACAATTCCAAAGATAAGATACTGAGTGTCAGTCAGAACGTGGAGTAACTGGAATTCAACACTACTGCTGTTGTTATGTGCCGTCAAGATGCCTGCAACCCATAAGGACTCTATGTACAGCAGCTCTGAATCCTGCCCTGTCCTGAGCCAGTCCCACTAATTCCAACACACCAACCCCCATGGCCCCAGTTACTGTATCAATTCATCTAATCCGGGGTCTTCCACTCCTACACTGTCCCTCCACCCTTCTGAACATGGTATCCTTGTCCAAGGATTGATCTCTCCTGGCCATGTGTCCAAAGTATGTAAGACAGAGCTTCAGAATTCCTTCCCCTAAAGAGAAACTTGGTTTCATTCTGTCCAAAACAGGCCTATTTGTTTTCCTGGTAGTCCATGATATTTTTAAGACTTTTCTCCAGCACCACAATTCGAAGGCATTGATTCTTCTTCTGTCATCCTTAGTCACTAATGGCAGGAATATCCAACTGTACAAAGGAATGTCTATCTGTGTTTCATTGATTATGCAAAGGCATTTGACTATGTAGATCATAACAAACTATGGCTGACTCTGAGAAGAATGGGAATCCCAGAACACTTGACCAGGAGGCAGTCGTCAGAACAGAGCAAGGGAACACTGCATGGTTCAAAATTGGGAAGGGCGCATGACAGGGATGCATCCTATCTCCATACCTTTTCAACCTATATGCAGAACAGATTATCCGGGAGGCTGGGCTCTATGAGGAGAAATGTGGGGTCAAGAAATGCGGGGTGGACGATTTATCAACAATCTGCGTTATGCAGATGACACAACCCTGCTTGCTGAAACTGAAGAGGACCTGAAGCACCTGCTGCAGAGGGTCAAGGACTGCAGCCTCCAGTATGGACTGAGGCTCAATGTCAAGAAGACAAAGACTCTCACCACTGGACCAATTGGCAGCATCAGGATGGATGGTGAAGAGACTGAGACTGTACACAGCTTTAGTTTGCTTGGCTCCATAGTCAACAGTCTTGGCACCAGCAGCCAGGAAATCAAAAGGCACATTGCCATGGGAAAGACTGCTGCTGTTAGGGACCTCTCCAAAGTAATGAAGAGCAATGGTGTCTCTCTGGAGACTAAGGTGCATCTGATACAGGCTTTGGTCTTCCAAATCACTTGTTATGCATCAGAGAGTTGGACAATGACCAAGGAGGATAGAAGGAGAATTGATGCCTTTGAGCTGTGGTGCTGGAGAAGAGTATTGAGAATACTATGGACTGCTAGGAAAACAAACAGATTTGTCCTGGAAAGGTTAAACCGGGTGGCTCCTTGGAGGCAAGGATTCTGAGGCTCTGTCTGACATACTTTGGACATGTTGTGAGGAGAGACCGGTCCTTGGAGAGGGATATCATGCTTGGGAGGGTGGAGGGACAGCGCAGGAGAGGAAGGCCCTCTATGAGGTGGATTGATTCAGTGACTGGGATAATTGGGATGGGAGTGTCGGAGATGGTGCGATTGGCACAGGACAGACCGGAGTTTAGGGCTGTTATACATAGGGTCGCTATGAGTCGTAGGCGACTCGACGGCACACAACAACAACAACAACACATATACCACTTGGGAAAACAGGTAGTTTAGCATAAGGTGAAGCATGTTTTGAACATATACCCTAGTAAGTCCATGCCTAGGAGGTTACCTAACAGAAATAAAAACCTATGCATAAAAACAGATTTGTACATAACTATTCGCAGAACCTTTTAACAAGAGCATAAAATGGAAACAAGCCAAAGTCAACAACTGATGACTGAACTGGCCAACTGTAAGAGTGCAATGGAATACCTACCTACTGCTCAACAAGACAAAGGAAAGAACAACTTCTGACACTCACAACTTGGATGACTCTGAAATATATCCTGACCAGCAAAAGAAACCAGATAAAGTAAGAGTACATAGTGCAAGATTCCATTTATAGGAAGTTCTAGGAAAGATGAATCGACTCAGTAGCAACAGAAACCAAATCAGTGGTTGCCCTGAGCAGAGATGGGAGGTGGGGATGGCTAGGAACGGGGCACAAGGGAACCTTTTGGGGTATTGGAAATGTTCTATAATGTGATGGTGGTTACATGAGAGTGTACACTTGTCAAAACGCAAACTGTACACTCAAAATGGATGCATTTTATCTGATGTCAATTATACCGCAATAAAATTGATTTTTAAAAATAGTCTGTCCAGAATTAAAAAAAAAAAGATCAAAAGAAGCAATGATTAAGAACAAGCCTAGCAGTGTGGGTTTTAAATTCATGGCCTCTCTATCCTCCCTAAGTTAGCATCTGAGACTAAGAGATGGCACAGGGTCTGGCGATTTCAATTCAATTCTGTAATTAATTCTGTACTATATAATACATAATATCAAGAATATAATACTTTTATGAATCACAATAGTATTAGCAATCCTAAGCCCACCTAACGTTACAGCTCAAATACCAGTGAAGCAATCCACGTATTCCTCCCTTCTCCCTATTCTCTTCCACCCAACTCCTCAGAAATAACCGTTATTCAGAACACACTGGTCATTTATTTTAACTCAGTATTTATTTCTCTGAGATTTGGAATGATAAGTGTGGTCCCACCAGAATAAGCACTGCATTTCTCAACCTCCTTGCGGACAAGTACAGCTGTGTGAGTTCCAGTCAACAGCGTGACAGTGGAAGTGATATGGGCAAGGAGGTATTCGTAGAGAGAGCAGGTGCGCTTTTTATCTGCCTCTCTCTCTTCTTGCTAGGGGGACTGGCAGGTCAGATGGTTGAGCTGGACAGTATTACTTCTCACAAGACTGACAGAGCTGAGTCCCTGATGACCGTCAGCCACCACAGCAACATAGATCCTTACACAGCAAGACACAGTCTTCTAATTTAATTTTGTTTAAGACATTCTTATTTTGGGTCTTCTGTTATTTGTAGCAGAACCTTATAAAACTAACACAAGTTGTATTGTCAAGAGACCTACAGTCAAAAGTACTCTCAATTCTTTTAATCTTGGAGTTGTATAATTTGATGGGTGGAGGTGAGGGAAACTGGAAGAATCTGTTCTGGAAAACAATGTACTCAAATTTTGTAATTAAACTAGTATAATTTTTTTAAAAAGAACCTAAGAAATCTAAGGAAAGGATTTCTTTATTCAGTTCTTTCTTAAAGTACCGGCCTACCTCAATGTCCACAAGCAGTCATTTATTCAGCATCCCCCATGATAACACATCAGGCATAAGAAAGAATAAACAAAGTGGACCTAGTTCTTGCCCTCAAAAAGTTGCAATTTAGACCAACAAAATAGGAGAGTTCAGCTCAAGTCCTTTCCTCGTAAGGCCTCACATATAGACAGACTCTCACTCACTAGGCTTCTTTTGGTTCTAGATCCTTAGCACTCAGCATGCTCACCATAAAAGAGGTCATGTGTCTGTCCTTCCACAGGTACTGTGCATGCCTCTATGATTTGGTGGTGGCCACTTGGTAGGCAAGGCCTGCCCTCTACTTTCTGGGCAGCCTTCTAGAACTGCTTGCATTTGCCCACAGAAGGTCGCAGGATGAGGACCACTGTGGGCAGCCATGCTTGAAATCCTCAAGTGCTTTTCTAATGTCTTTATCCATTCAATAAATATTCGCTCAATACTAGCTAAATCAGAGTCTGGGGCCACATATTTGGGAAGGGGGAGAAAAGTCTCTGGGCTCATGGAACTCACAGTTTAATAGGAAAGATATGAACTAAACAATCATATCTTTGAAAATTCATATACTTGAAATAAACATTCAAGCAGAGTATGGGGAATAGGGCATGACAGTGACTGAGAGCAGGAGAAATTTCATTCTAGTCCAAACAGAGGCATCTGAAATACCCCTACCTTGCAGAGCAATGAGGTAGCTGGCAAAGAGGAGCAGGAGAGCCCTACTGGCAAGGAACCTGGACAAGTGCCTCAGTTGTTCAGCACATTCCTGGATGTCTCCTGAATTCCCCGATTATTTGTTCAGATGATAGAAATACTTCTAATGAGTCGCAGAATAATATAGAGTCTCTGGGTGGCACAACAGTTAAGCACTTGATTACCAGCCATGGGACTGGCAGTATGAGCCTGTCTAGAGGCACCAAGGAAGACTCATCTGGTGATTTCTGAAAGGTCACAGCCTTGAAAACCCAGTGGAGGAGTTTTACTCTGTACATAAAAGAGTCTCTCCATGAGTTGGATCAACTCAATGGCAACTCACAACAATGAGAAGAATATGGTCAAGTAGGTAACAGAGGCTCAAAGACGATATGATATAGTTAAAAGTAAACATTCAACCAACATATATGTATTGCCCTCCAGTTGGGTGATGAACTGTTTTCATGACACTCCCATCCCACTCATCAGTCACTCTGAACATTTTGAAGCTTCGTAACTTATCACACTATTTCATTTCCATGTGCCTTAGCCTGGAGTGCTCTTATTTACCCGTCTGATCACTGTGCCAAGCATCTCTGCAGATCCATTAAACATTTCCTGTCCTCGAAAGCTGCCTGTGGCTTCCTTGGTGTCACCCTTCGCATCTCTACACCCCTCAGGTGCACTGCTGTGGCCACACAATCGCCCTTCCTACTAGCCTGGATCAACTTGAAACACCAACTGGCCCTTATTCATATGGTTATGCCTAGAGTCTTGCACTGTGCATGGCACAGAGGAAACAGTCAACAGACCCTTGCTCAGGGAAGATAATCCAGGTTTACTAGAAAAGAGGTAATGAAAGGAGCAAAATGAGAAATCTCTCTTCTCTTTCTCAGGGTTTCTAACCAAATGCTTCCAAGTCCTTCCCTACCCAAAAGCATTTATATCCTACCTTAAGAACAGGCTACTGAAGCACACGGAATAGGCCAGTCTTTGAAAGGGCCTATGAGACTTCCCAAAGACTATCTTCAAGTCTAAGAAGAAAGGCCAGGCTACAAAATCTACACTGGCCTTGCCCAAACCCCAAGGTTGCACATTGCTCGTTGTCTCTCTGGGAAGACAGAAGAACAATCAGTCTGGAGCAGACAGATCAATCAAGCACTTGTAAGGACTCAGGTTCAGGAATACACACATACCTAGCCCGACTCCTAATGGAACAAAAGGAAGCCAGAACGAACATCTGAGAATGCAGAATCTCTCAGATCACAACCCGTTCCTAAGGTCTCCTGACTTTCTCTGAAGCCCAGAGAACACGTGTTTATTCCCACACCAGTGACACTAAGCTCCCCCAAGGTGTCAACCTCGGAGCACTTTCACAAAGCCTTCCCTGACTTCTCAAGCCCACATTAATTTTTCTCTTTTTTGTATTCTTATGGAATTTCTTGTCTGTATAATTAATTTTGGCATAAAATCACAATGTCTTTTATTATTAATCTTTTCTTAAGAGTTTATCTTATCTTTTCCAAAGAGCTTGTAAGATTCTTGGGGACCAGTAACAAGCTTTGAATCTCACATTCAACTTAAAAAGGAAAAAAAAAGCAACAAACCAAACCACAGAGCACAAGTCATTGCCAGTGAGTCGGTTCAGAGTGACTGACCTTCAGTCAGGTTTTCAATGAGAGCACAGTGGGGCTTAAAGAACCCTGATGATATATATGCACTGGTACCACTGAGGTAGGTCTTCATATGCTCCTGGTCACAAATACTGACATCCGCAAGATAACTATATTCACCAAAAGCAGACAGAGTGAAAGTGGAATAGAGCAAACGGCTGCCCTGAGCTGGTCAGTAAATACAGAGATAGAGACCTCTGACTCCTGGAGTGTGTTCAGGAATAGTGCCTGGTAAATGAATTGTGGCTCTCTCATCCCATATGTACAAATGGGATGAGCTCACCTACTATACTATGATCATCTTCCCAAACACAATCTGATGTAATGTAAGCAATCATTTGATTTTATAGTTGTGTGCTTTCTGGTTGCTGCTGAGTGCATTCTGACTCCTGGTGATCCATGTAGTACCCAGAACTGCTTCAAGGGCTTTCCTGGCTGTAACATCAGTGACAGAAGGTCACCACACCTTTCCTTCTTTTACCAGGGTAGGGTGAATCCTGAACCTAATCACTCCTGAGTTACATAAAGATCAGCATAGACACAGAGACATGTGAGCACACAGTGACGAAGACTGATGCTATGTGAGGATCCCCAAAGACCAGAGAATACCAATAAAGAAGGAATCAGCATAGCTGAGCCCCCTCTTTGGACTTTCAGCTTTCCCTTCTGTGAGGACAAGAAATTTCTGCTCTTGAAGGCCACCAACATGTGGTGTTTGTACTGCACCAGCACCAAGATAGGAAGAGCTCTCCCTGAAATGTGAACCCTGGGGCTGAGTCCAGGGAATTCTATTTTCTAGGCTTGGGATTCTCTTGAAAAGCCAAGAAATGGGGAAGGTAAGGGCGGCTGGGATCTCGCTATAAAATCGGCAGGAACACACATGAGTGGAGGCCATAAATCCCTTGTGGGACGCAGACAATGCCTCAGTGATAAGCATGCAGATTGCACACCTAGTTCAGAAACTCCCCTGAGTTTGCTTGTAATTAAGGGGGTTAGAAAGGTAAAAAAAAATATATAAACCCAATTAATCATTTAAATATTTAAAGTCAGATTTTTTTCCTCACTCCAGGATTAGTATATTTCATAACGCCAGCAGCAGACAGCCCTGGTTTTTACTGGGGTTCATTTTAGAGCATGTTTAAACTAGTCAGATTGAGTGATGCTTCCAGCAACTAATCGCATGTCAAATAAAAGATATTTTATGTAATAAATTACCACTACAAGTAATTCAAATGTCATTTATCAGTTTTATTATCAGTCAGGCAAAGTCTTGTTTCTCTATATTAATCAAAATCAAGCTTTTTTTTTTTTTTTTTTTTTTAAGCAGTTTTGACACCTCTTGGCAAAAGTACAGGAGTGAAGAGGTAGTCGTCCCCGGAGCTGAAAGGAGCAATGTAACAGTAGGAGAAGAATGAAGCTACAGGGTGACAACTGAAAACTTCAGGTATTTCAAATTACCATTACCATTGTTTTTATACTAGTGTCAAAGCAGGAAGGAGTCTGTCTCTAAGAAGATGTATTTTATTTTTAGGGCTGGGAGACTCTTAAAAATACTCCTACCTAAATACTTAAAAGTGCAAATGCTTGTTTTCAGTGAGATTTGGGCCTGAGGTGGTTTAAATGACTGAACAGCACCCTTACTACCTTCCCCACCCCTATTCTTTGGCCTTTTTCTTAAAGTCTAACAATTTAACCCTTTGTTGCCACTGAAAAAAGGCACTCTATCATGGGGAGCCCAACTCGGGCACCAACCAGAATAATTTGTTCTGAGCAGGAAGTTTCCAAGTAGCCAAGAGACCTGTTTGGTATTAAGTCATGGGAGGAAACAGCTGGAACAGAACAGATGTGCATCTTAGAAAACTCTGCACCCCAGCTGCCACTGCCTATCCTCAGCACACCCCATTAAATGGCTGGGCCAGGGGACACAACTGAAGAAAAAGTGTGGAGGCTTCACCTTTGATTAAAGAGAAATACATAAAGAATGTTTAGTGACCCAAGGCACACACTGTGGAGTTGGAAAGAATGTTTGCTAGCCATGGAGGACAAGTGAGTTCTAAGACAGCAAGTAGCTGCTAATGCAGATTTGGTGGTTCAAACACAAAGCTCAACATTGAAACTCTCTTTCTCTGGCCTGAAAAGTCTTGATAACATCAATGGGTCTGTTAGCAACGCATGGCTGGATGAGATAAACTGTAGTCATCCAGTCTTACCCTGAAAGTAAAAGAAAAGAGCTATCTGACTGCTATCTATGGCACACAAAGCCCATTCTGCCCCTGTGCCTGGCTTTCGGGCAGGCTGGCGAGCAGAAGGTCTTGCTTGTTCCCCTGTAATGTTAACTGTGACTAACTTTTGTCCAAATGAAGAGTAAAAAGGTAGCTTTAGACCAGTTAGGGAAATAAAAATGAAACTTGTTTTAAAACATTGTTTAAAATACTTAATATCATTTTCAATCATTTTTTTAAAATTACTTCTGAGATACACAATTAAAATTAAGAGAATTATAAGAAAAGGCATTTTAAAAGAACAGATTGCAGTGCTGAATTATGTTAAAAAAAAAGTGAACTGTTTTTCATAGGTTTGGAGTTTATTCTTTTAGCCTTCTTAAAAAAAGTGATTTAAAGAGGAGATTCTAGCTGTATTTTATGTACATTTATTACCAGCATGAATAAATTTTATTCCAAAAGGGCTCTTCATTTGCAAACAAAACAAAATCCCTCTTGGGTCATGGACTTGTATAATTAAGTTACATTCAGAAAGGAGCTTTAGATTTTAGTCTAAACTATTCTAGTCTTTACGAGACTCCTACTGTATGTGCTAACCGAGAGGTCTATGGTTCAAACCCATCATCTGCTCCAAGGAAGCAACGTGGCAGTGCTTTAGTCTAGCAGCAACCCTGGAAACTTTTCAGGGCAGTTTTACTCTGTCTTACAGGGTCTCTAGGAGTCAGAGTCAACTCAATGAAGGTCAACGGGTTCTTGAGGTGAAGGAGTGAGGGAGGATGAGGTGGGAGACTAGAAGGGAATGAGGGAGAGGAAGGCTAACTATAACCTGATAATAGTAACTTCAATAAGTAAAATCAGGAGTAGTTATTTCAGTGAGCACAGGAGAATGCACTCAAGAGTGAGATGCCCATGTTCCCAGCAGGAAAAACAGCAACATTCAAAAGCACTAGCACAAGAAAATAAAAATAAGCCCAATAAAAACTTCCATAGCTCCTTGCATGTAACCAAAATATTCTGAAACAATACAATGAGACTCATTTATTCTGGTCCCTTGTCTCTTCTTAAAACTCTGTCACATACTTTTAAAAATTTATACAGAAGACTGAGTTTGTCACCTTCTTTTGGAAAACCCAAAGCCAAGGCTCCCTGCTTTTCCTGGCTTGCTGGAGTTTGGGAGACATGAAGTATTCCTCTCTGGTTACAGCCCTGAATGCCTACTAAGATTAAAGTGGGAGTTGGAGCAGGGGACTTACTGTATGGCTGAGGAAGGAGGTGAGGGGGCTGCACGGGAACCACCTGCGTGGCTGGGCCCAAGGCTGAAGGCTCCTCGGCAGCAGTGCCTGACTGCTGGAAGGCCAGATCAATCTCTTCATCCGTCAGCCCTGGAGGAAGAGGACATAATCACAGATGAGTACCTTTCTCCACTGTCCATGGCTATAACAAAATCTTCACCGAGAAAAGACCCCATTCAGTCACAGAATGCCTAGCACCCTGGGAAGTTGCCTCCTTGATTTCGGATTCTCCGGAACCTCTCTCAGTTGCAATTTAACCTTAAGCTACAGAATATTAGCCTCAACACTGCTTCCAAATGTGGCTCATTCAATTTCCTTAATTTATCCTTGAGTTTATTGCTGCTTTTGAAGTCACTCTGTACTGCAATTCTCCATTCTTCCCCTGAAAACAGATACCATCAACTGCAAATGTGGCTCATTTTAATCTGTAATGGTGTTAAAAAAAGAGGGGGAAAAACTAACAATAATGCATGAAAACAGACAGGGAAACAAAAAACTAATTATTGGGTGAGACGACTAATTAGTCTAGATTGTTTCCGAAGACGGGAATAATTTGCTTTATTTTATGACAAATGCAGAAATAAAAAGAAAAATCAGGACTGACTGTGATTAGTATGAATGGGATACAGAATGTAAAGAAGAAAATAAAACAAGAAAACAGATCAAAACAAGGCCAGGCCCAAACTTTCAGATGATTATTGCTCTAGCCTATCATAGGCTGACTATATAGCCTTTGGCTAGTTTTTTCTTTTCCCCTTTTTTCCCCCAGCCTCCCCACACTCAGAGCCACACTGCACGTGGGACATCAGGAAATCACAGGGCGCCATCTGCAGTGGCTAGAACATGTGGAGAGGATTTGCCCATGCAGGAATGAAAGACAAGTGAGAAACGCGTGAAGACCGCATTTCCAGTGGGCACACAGCTGGAATAGTTTCAGTGGGTCTGGGGCAGGCTGGGGACAATGACTCTGGGGAACCCCGGCCAACCCAAAGAACAGGTGTGGCTCATAGGTGTGAGGAAAACTCCCCACCAAGGCCATTCCAGAAAAGAACTCAAAGGGTCCAAAGGCCTTCTGGCCACGGGTGGGTGGGAGATCATGCCAGGCTGGAAAAGACCATTCCAGCTGGCCTGGGCCAATCCCATGCTGTACCGGGAATCCCAACCTCCAGTACAGCCACAACATGGAGCTTTTAAACTCGAGTCGAGAGTTTTTCCACATCTGGTCGGCAGCTCTCCATTAGAGGTCCACAGCATGGTATATTTGCCCCTGGGGGTAGATGAAGTACAAGGAGGTTCTGAGGATCAGCATCTTCAAAAGCATGGTGCCTCACACGCAGTGCCACGGGGCTAATAGATGGTACACATTAACGCCGGAGCACACAGCTCAGCCCTGCAATGTATTGGCGGGAGGTGACTTTTTCAGGCCCCCACACAATTGGGCAGGGGCAACTGACTACACCGAATGGTCTAGGTACTTTTCTCTATTCTTGCACTGAGAAGTTGGGATCTATTCCCATTTGAAACTGGAGCTTGTGCCCATTGCCCACTTGTCATGGTGGAGGTGCCCAGTGTGGGGAAGGTCGCACCTCTGCATTGTCAGAAGTATTGCTGGGCTGCCCTGACAGCATCACACTCTCAGACTGAGAGGCGGCTGAGGAGATGCTCCCAAGGCTCAAAGCATCACTTGTACTTAATGCTTTTGAAACAAAAGCTAAACATGGGCATACGGGGACTGGACAGGGGGCTTGCTTTTCTTCTCCCTAATTCTCTAGCTGGCTGCAAAGGGACTGCTTGGCCTGTCAATTCACTGCCCAAAGAGAACAGGGGCAGGACCAAGAGGCAAACCAGGAAACACTGAAGCCATGTCCCCCTGAGTGTGTGCCTCCATAGTGACTGTCAATCACGCCTACTAAATAGGAAAGGGAACCCTCTTCCGAGACCTTGTAGGAAAGACAGCATTGTAACCAGTTTGTAATCGGCCATTAGAGAGGACAGTGACACCTGCGACGTCAGCACAGGCTGATGGTCACTCATACACGACGGGATTTTATAAACTGGTGGCTCGTGTGCCTTGTCAGCCACTGGCTGCAAATGAGGATAATTTTCCCAAAAGGAGCATTCAGTTGCATTCTCATTTTCCCTTTTGGCTCTTTCAAATATAAACAAGTCTGATAATGTTTAACGCTGGGGAAATATACACTAAGTTACAGACTGTGCTGAAGCCATGAGAGTAGGAGCTGGTTAAAGGGACAGATCTCCTGGCCCCTGTTCTGCCCTCTGGCCCTCAGCTCTTACAGAGTCTATTTTCCTAATAAAACATGTTCTGTACATTATTGCAGCCGAGCCCACAACTGAGCCCTGGCTGAAAGGGCATCAGCACTTCCTCTCAAGCTCTTGTTTTTTAGGGACCTTATCATTTGATGCTCTAAATTTACACTGGCTAGAACTCTGATAACCCTCATTCGCTGGCAGAGTCAAGATTTTGATTTAGTTACAGAAAATGAATCATTTTTCTTCTTTTTCTTTTTTTTTTTTTAAAAAAAAAAAAAGACATCCTAACTATCTCACTGAATAATAGAATTTCTGAGCTGGACCATTATCCCAACCATCCCCTCATTTAAGAGATAAAAAACTGAGAGCCGAGGAGGGAGAAAAACATGCCCCGAATCGCAGTAGTTACAGACTAGTCATGCCAACGACAACCCAGGCTCTCCATCTCCCTCAGAGGTATAAGGTATCAGATGACAGATTCAGGAATTATGTCCTAAGTCTTCAATCTTTATGAAAGCGCTTGATAAGGACTACATTTTCTTCTCCCACCACTAGCCCAGGAACCTCAATCTACAGCACGGAACAAATGGATATTGTTTGGGAAAACATCATGGGAAGGGAACGAGTGGCCCCGCACAGGAACACCACTGGGTAACTTTTATTTTTGTTTTTTCTTTTATTTATTCATTGTTGCATATTTTCTCTTCCCCAGCCCTTCCCTCTCCAAGGCCACCCCTTGTTCCAGACTGTTCTCATGCATATAATGCATAATCATATATTCATTTCAGACAGTTCATCCCTGGATAACTTTTACAGCACTACCCGAGTAATGAGGGGGCTGTTCTTCTAATACTGTATTTCCAAATCAGACCCACATGCCTCTTACAGACTGGAGACCGTGCTTTCCTAACATCTCCTTCCGGGCTATCTCCAGATTAGGTAGCTCTGACCACCTTTGGGACTCTCATTGAGCCCTGGTGCAAAAACAATTGCCATGGGAACACACATAAGACATCCAGGTTCCCAAGTTTCATCCTTCCACCCACCCCTGTGCTCAGATAAACAATGAAGATCTCAGAGAGCCTCCGATGGAGACCTTGCAGAATCCAAAAGGTTAAAAGGAATAATAAAGGAAACTGCCAATTGTAAGTGAATTATATTTGGCTCTGAAAGCTGAGCTATATTATAAAAGGCATCTCTTTGCGTTGTTTACCATCACCCTGACTAATGCAGACCTTTTTTTTTTTTGTTTTAAATAATCTCATGCAAATTAGACACACACACTTCCTTCCAGTTGATTGCTATCTGCAAAGAATAATCTAACCACAGAGGGACTGAGCAAGGGCTGTACAGAGCAGAGGGATGGCGTGAAGGGCTCGCTGTCCTGTGGCTGCAAGCCTGCTCCCGTCCTCCCCCTGCCATGCAAGTCCTCCTTGCAAGTCCGCTGCCTTTGGAAGAATTAGTCCATTTATAAAGCTGGAGATCTTCTCTGAGTTAGGGTGTCTGTTTGCATTATGTGACACCACAAGCACTTTGCATTCACATACTCTATTAGTTCACCCCTGCCACTTGGCCATTTTCAAGATCCACCAGCCCTCTCTCACCACAGTTGTTAGCAATGATGATGTAAATATATTACTGATAGAAAATAAAACTAAGGCCTGTTTACTTAAGTATGACACCCATTCGCTAGTTTTAGCAAAAAGCAGCGGGATAAGAGACACAGGAGCTCTCCAGATGTAAGCAGGAGATAGGCTCCTGACAGAGGCCAGGCATCACTTCATCCTGACAGGCCCTCAGCTGTCTCACCTGTGTAACAGCTCACCAGTCAAAGGCAACAGAACACCACTGTGCTCAAAGCCAGGCAAACTCCCTACCCATCATGAATCTCCTTCCCCACATCTCCATATAGTTCTAGCGAGCGCGCTGCCTGCTAGCTACCTCACTATACAAGCTGGGCCAAAGACTTCTCCAGGGTAGGGTCTTTTTAAAAGAAAAGAACAAGTGAGCTAAACCTTATTGATTAATAAAGCTCCATTTCACCACTTGGCAGCTGAAAAGAATGGCCTCAGGCTGCTACACCTGCCCATTTTCATCTCCTACAAGGTAAACAAATTTGTTTTCTTTTTCTAAAGGTTTCTGTTAAAATGCAAACAAAACTGACCCAGCTGCTGAGGTGAGCCAGTGGAGCGGCTGAGCACACTGCTGCAGGGCCTCTCCCAGGACTGGGGAAAACCAGACACCAGGAAGGGGCTGTCTTGTTCTGCCGCACTAGCTGTGCAAGGTCTTCTCAGAACCAGTGACCTCAACTTTGTTCCCAGTGGCCAGTGTGCAGGTGAGCTAGAAAGATGGAGGAGCTAGTAGTGCCCTGGGCAAACAGCAGCCAGGCCAGAAGGGTCGAGAGCAGCTGGAAGAGACAGGAGGTGAGGAAGCCTCCACAGAACCTTGAAGACTAACTAGCCTGAGTTTTCTAATAAAAATGAGGGGTCTGCCGGAGAGTAGAGGTCAGGGCTAGAGGGCCAGTGGCCATGGGTGACAACAGCTCAGGACTGGGACTGCAGACCCTCTTTCTCCCCCACCTGCTGCCTGTTTACAGGGCTCAGGTCATTCATCTGGGGATAGGGACACTGGTGGGGTCACCTCTCTGAGAACACCACTCGCTACATTTATCTCCCTGGGCACAGGCCTGCAGGAGATGAAGCAGAGAAGACACCCAGCTAAAAATACGCCCCAAATTAAAAGAAAAATCAACTCTCTCAGAAAAGGTTAGGGGAGGGGAAAGGAAAAGGGGATTTTTATTTTATTTTATTAACATTTTGTTAGAACAGTGGAGTACAATAAGGACTCTCAGAGCCTCTAAAAGTCGTTGGATGACCTGCAGACCCCTATTTCCCAGTGCCTTGTATAAAATTGAATTTTTTAAACATAAATTATACGTAATGACGACACTGTAAAAACTAACAGTAATGGAAAGCTGTGCTGTATTTCATTAGCCTGTATTATTCCGTGCCACCTGATCCAGCCGGGCCTTGTTTATGAGTTAGTGTGTTAGCAGATGCCGATGGAAGCATTTGCTTCGACCTTGCTCTTCTCATTGGGGCATGAAATTACGACGGCAGCACCTTGATATTACAGCCATAAATACAGTAAACTGCAAATTTAAGCCAACGGCTCCTATTGTCTCTGAACATAAAGCTGATCGGTATTTATTTAAAAGGAGAACAAAAAAAATATTATATATCACCTTGTTTATGGGGCCTCCCCCACCCACTTTTCCATCCCCCTCCCCTGACCCCCAACCTGTCTAATTCACTTGGCTAAAATATTAAGCAAATAAGCCAACTGCTCTTTCTCCTTCTGCTGATTAACTAGTCCCAAGCAGGAAAAACTGTTTCTGAGAAAACTAGTTCTAAATACCATTACCCTGAAGGAAAGCAGTTTTTTCTAAAAATTGATCTGAAGGTGGACCGGTTTCCACCATGGTGATATTGATATGTTAATTCAAGAGCAAGACCTGAGACTTCCCTCTCTCCCTAAATGAGGAAAGTTCAAACAACAAGAGGAAAAGTTGCTGATATGGCCCTGAGATGGAATGTCCTCTCAGTATCCTTCTAAAAACTGTTAGGTAGAAAAGCTATTTCAAAAAAGTAGCAAAACACTGCCTCCTGCCATCTAAGGAAAGAAAGATCGCTAAACTAGAATATAATTCTCATCTCAACCCCTAGAGAGCTGGCAGCGAGAGGAGGGTCCTCTCATTAAAACATATACCAACCCCCTCCTCCTCCCAGTGAACCACATATCCTTTAAATACATTAAATGTGGAAGAAAAATAAACACAAAGACAAAAGGACACTCACTGGATATCACCCGCCACGTCTGCTCCTATAAATTACAGAGTAAAAAGCCAGTGCAAAGTGTATTTCCCTGCTAGTTTAAAGACTGAGAAAGCAGGCAAGTGTGCTGGCTTGAGGTCAGTGGAGGAGAGCAGCTGCACTCTGCCTCTCAGGAAAGCAGAGCAGGGCTGTAAAATCTCAGCCACTTCCAAGCTCAAGTTTAGAGGCTTTCAAAGGGTGAGAGAGAGAAACAGAGAATACCAGCAGATGACATCCAAAGTTACCACCAGTGAAGTACACAGAAGAACATTTTAGTAACAAACGAAACGCAAGATCTTAGACATTGCTGAAATGAAACAGGCTGTGGTCAGTTATAGGGCCGAGTGCCCAGTGGTATCAATGACACAGCCAAATCAGCCAAGAGCACAAGTTTTTGTACCTTTATATTTGATACATGATCCCATGAGGCAGACATACTCCCTTGGAGCCTTAAATTATATCAGTCACACCAGTCACCGAGCAGAGCTCCTTCCGCATAAGGAGGAAACTTCCCTTTAAAATTTATTGAGCTTCTCTGGGGAGTAGTATAACTGGTGAACAAGACAGAAGTGAGCTGCCCCCCTGTGTAACACAAATTGAGATCTCTCATATGAAAGACTGGGAGGGCTTCCAATCAGCATCTATGATGGTTATTTTTAGATCTATAATCTAAAGAAAGGCAGGAGCCCTGGTAGCGCAGTGGTGAAATCACTCAGCTGCTAATAACCAAGGTCGGCAGTTCAAACACACCAGCACAGGAGAAAGGTATAGCAGTGTGCCTTGGTAAAGATTACAACCTAGGAAACCCAGTGGGGCAGTTCTACTGCCTGGTAGATAGCTATGAACTGGAATGGACTCAAAGGCTGTGAGTTTTCATCTAAAGGCAGGGTTTTGTTGTGGTCTGTTTCCTCTTTAACTTTCTCTTAGCTAGTTTGGAAACAAAATCAAAGCACAGTTTCCACTATGTGATCATCAATTACAGAGGATGAATAACAGTAGGACAAAACACTGTGGCACTGCTGTTAGAAACAGCAGACTCTTGACAAGAGGCTGGGAAGTTAGCCCTCTTCCAGTGCATTTAACTAGACTACAGGAAGCACTCTGCACTTCAAAATCAAGGGGCTAGTCAGGAATCACCGCTACTTCAAGGCCAAAGAAGCCAAAGGTTGTGGTGGTGCCATCAAGTTAACTAAGATTCACAGCAACCCTATGAACGAAGGCTCTGAGCCCCCCCCTAACCTGTGCCATCCTCATCATCTCTGGTACATTTGAGCCTATTGTTAGAGTCATTCTGTCAATCCATCTTGCTGAGGGTCTTCCTTTCTTACACTGACCTTTCCAAGCATGATGTCTTTTCCCAAGGACTGGTCCCGTCTAACAATGTGCCCAAAGCTTCACCATCTTTGCCTCTAAGGAGCACCCTGGTTGCATCTTCCCCAAGACATAATTGTTTGTTCTTTTTGACAGTCAATACAACTGACTCATTCAGTACAACTCAAAGGCATGGATTTTTCTTCTGCCATCCTTAGTCACTGTTCAACTTTCAGATGCACAACAAGTAACTAAAAAGACCATAGCTTGGCTCAGGCGCACTTTAGTCTTTAAACTGACATGGCTACACTGGAGAGGTCCGTGACAGCAGATTTCCCCAATGCAACATGTCTTGATTTCTCAACTGCTGGTACCAAGGGCCCTGACTGTGAATCTTAGTAAGAGGAAACCACTGACAATGTCACTCTTCTGTCTATCAATCTATCATGATGCTGCCAACTGGTCCAGTGGTGAGGATTTTTGTCCTCCAGATGTTGAGACATAGGCCATAGTGAAGGCTGTACTCTTCAGTCTTCTACAGCAGGTACCTCAGATCCTCTTCACTTTCTTCAAGCAAGGTGTGTCATCTGGATAATGAAGACTGTTGGTGAGTCAGTATTGCTCCTATCCTGATGTCACAATCCTCTTCATAAAATCTAGTTTCTCTAATGATTGCTAGGTGTGGAGAAAGGATACAGCATTGTACTCTGGGATTCCGACTCTTCTCAATATTAGCTACAATTTGTTGTAATTCAAACACTCAAATGTCTTGGCACTATCAATAAAATATAGCTAGATGTTCTTCTGTTAGTATCTGCTTTCAACGAAGATCCATCTGACATCAGCAATTATATCCTTGGTAGCATGGCCTCTTCTGAACCTGGCTTGAATTCATGGCAGTTACCTGTTGTTGCTTTTAACTAATCTTTAAGCAGTTTTTAAATAATCTCCAGCAAGATTTTGCATGTGATATTAATGATGTTGTTGCTGTCGTTATGTGCCGTTGAGTCGTTTGCGACTCACAGTGACCCTATGCACAACAGCCCTAAACCCTGCTATCCTGCACCAACCGCACTGCCTCTGACACACCCATCCCGATTACCCCAGTCACCGAATCAATCCATCTCATAGAGGGTCTTCCCCTCCTG
>NW_006399795.1:2739273-2767571 GCF_000299155.1 Elephantulus edwardii
TCTCTTCCAGTCAGTTGGCCAAGTGGTTGTTCTCCAGATTTCTTGGCACAACTTGGTGAGCACATCCATGGCAACATCTGTTATCTGAAATACTTCAATTGGTATACCATCTATTCCTGGGGCCTTATTATAATAATAAGCGAAAAGGCATATTGCAAGTACAGAGGAAAAGCCGTCGGGAGGAGGTGCTGCGGGGACACAGAGAGCGCGCCCCTGGGCAGAGGGGAAGCCTGGAAGCTGCGCACCGGCGGAAGTCACCTCAGATATTAATGATACTGTTCAGTAATTTCCACATTCTGTAGGCTTATCTATATGTAGAAAAGCCAAATCAACAAGCACCTTGTTGTCATGTGCCTCCTCATCATTATCGAGTTCCCTGTGACTCACAGTGACCCCATGTAACCACAGCTCTGAACCCTGCCCTGTCCTGAGCCAGTCTCCGACACCCACTCCCATTACCCCAGTTATAATGTCAATTCATCTCATCTGGGGTCTTCCTCTCCTGAACTGTCCCCCTCCACCCTTCCAAGCATGATGTTCTTCTCCAAGAACCAGTCCCTCCTGGACGTGAGACTGAGCCTCAAAATTTCGCCTTGAACGAGCAGCTTGGTTTCACCCTCTCTAAGACAGACCTGTCTGTTCTTCTGGTGGTCTAATACTCTTATCCAGCACCACAACCCAACAGCATCAATTCTTTTTCTGTCATCCTTAGTCACTGTCCAACTCTCTGATGCATAGCAAGTCATTTTTGAAGATGATGGTCTGGATCAGGCATACCATAGTCTCTAGAATGACATCATTGCTCTGTAGCACTTTGGAGAGGTCCCTGATAGCAGACTTTTCCAATGCAATTCACCTTTTGATTTCCTGACTCCTGGTACCAAAAGTGTTGATTGTGGAGCTTACCACACTGGAATTATTAACATAAGCTGTAACTGCTAACAACCTCAATCTCTTCTCCTTCTATCAGGGTGCTGCCAATTGGCCCAGTTAGAGATTCTTTATCTTCTTGATGTTCAGATTCAATCCATATTGAAGACTACAGTCCTTGACTTTCTGCAGCAAATGTCTCATGTCCTCTTAAGTTTCAGCAAGCAAGGCTGTATCACCTGCATAATACAATTGTTTAAGGTGTTTGTTGTTGATAAACATGTAAACAATACTAAAATCTTGCTTCATTTTCAGAAGAGAAAGCAAAGTTTGTTTAAAGACAGAAAGAAAAACATCTTTAACAAACAAAGAAATGTAGAAGTGTAAAAAAACCACTGAAATCATCTTAACTACCTCTTTTTAACTTGTTTGCTTTTAGGTTTTTTCCTTCTATTTTACAACCCACTATAAACCCCAGGGACAAAACCAAGCTCCCAATCCAGGGCTGTTACCTGGGGCTGGAGAGGGGAAGGATCTCATGCAGTCTGTGGTTCTTTGTGAACATATTTGCTGCTTTTTAAATTAGCAAATTCTAACAATCAACCCTTTAAGCAAACCAAAATCTACTGACACTGAGTTCATTGTGACTGACACTGGCCCTACAAGACAAGGCAGAACTGCTCCAAAGGGTTTCCAAGCTGTACTCTTTAGGAAGTATGTCGCTTCATCCTTGATAGAGTAGCAGGGATGTTCAAACTCCTGATCTTTTGATTAGCAACGAGTACTCAACCACTGCACTAACAATTCTCAGTTCCCCTCCACAAAAGGAAGATATGATTAGGTATTATTGGTACGACAAGAGTCCAGAATAAGAGCTGCATAGTAAAGTGGCTGGGGGAGGGGGTATACCTGTATAACAATGAAAGAACATACTTGGGGGGGCAGGGAGGAAAATGTGCAATAATGAATGAATGGAAATGCAAGTTCTTTATAAACTTGTAATAAAATCTCAATTTAAAAAATAATCTATGGATCATGGGGAAAAGTAAGTGAAGGATACATACATACTTGGGAGCTCTGTGTATTGTTTTTGCAATTTCCTATGAACCTACATAAAAATAATATTTGAAAAACAATGTATGTACACACATGCATTTAGTGAATATGCTTGAGAAAAAAAAAGGATAGACAAGAAAGTGGAACCACTAGTTCTATCTGGACAGAAGAAATGTAATTGAGGATAAAGGCAGACTTCTCACTATATTTTCTTTCATACTTTTTCCATGAGAATATATTTTTGATTCAATGAATAATTACATTTTTTGGTAATTATAGAAAATAATTAAAACAAAAAATAAAAAAGGAAAACAACAAAATAGCCTTAATACTCAACAAAATGACTCAGCATGTTTATCCCTATTTCCTGGAAGAGAAACATCAAAACAGAAATGAACAGTAACTTGCCCAGGAGTTAGGATTTCAGTGGCATCCACAGCCCATAATCTCCTGTTTAACCCACTGTGACTGGAACCACAGCAGCCAAATACAAGGTGGCTTTTCGTTCGTTCTTTTTTTTTTTTATGTGTTTTTAAAAGGCAGACATCTGTTCTATTTTGACACATCCTGGCTGCCCAAATGTTTCTTGCAGCTCTAAATATTTGCTTCACCAATGGAAATGTTTCCATCACGGCAACAAAACAAACATTTGCTTTGGGATGGGGGAGACAGCCATACGCTGCTTCATATGTCACTTGAAACAGCCGGATTTGGGAAGCAACTCCACCGTCGGCTACATGTCAAGGGGGAGATTTTTTGTTCCTAATTTGCTCCTCAAAGAAAATCCTGTCACAACAGGTCAGTGCTCTGGGGCACACTCTGTCTCACTGAACTGAGCATTAAAAATGCTCACTTGGGGTTTTCTTTTACATCTTCAAGCTTAAATATGTGATCAGAAGGTTTATTATTTGTTATTCAACCTACTCCCCAAAGTTACTGATCACTACACAGAAATCAGATTTTCTTTATTAAAAAAAATCTTCTTGACAAACTTATATAAATACATTAAAAGCATATTATGTCCCAATGGGTCAATATTAAATTATTTGTCTCCACCTAGTTGTGTGGCTGAGATGAATCTGGTATTGCTGCAACTGTCAACATTATTAGGACCGAGAGAGATGAAATATGTAGTATGCAACCAAATCATAAATATAAATGCTAGGAAATGTGAATGCCAAGACCTCATGCTTCCCACCTATAAAATGAGGTCTCCCTGAGAGCAGACTCCTTGCTCCCACTTTAATGTCCGTGTACACACACCTAGATACACACACGTGCACACACGTGTGAATATCTACCTGCCCACATATTTTTAAATAAATACATTTAAACAAATTTTTGCTGGTATTAAAAATAGCATATGTAAGCTTGGGGGGGGCATGCAGTATAAAGCAGAAAAATATTGTTCAGACTTCCAATTGCTACCCATAAATAACAGAATATTAAAACCTAAATGTCAGGACCTGTCTTAGGAGCTTTGAATCCAAACAATACTGTGAGCAGGCACCTCATGGACCTGTGCAGTGCCTAATCCATGTGGCTACAGGTGGCAGCCAGAAACCCACGAGCAGGTACTTTGTTCTCCCCACTTGACAAATGAGGAGCCAGAAGCCACATATGTCACAAAGCCAGTCTAAGTCATTACGTTAGTGTGCGGGAACAGAGAGGGGCGTGAACTGAAGCTCCTGGAACACTATTCTCTATAACAGAAAAAGGAAAATACTTAAAATGCTTATTCAAATTCAAAGAGAAAACTAATATCCTTAACTTCCAGCACATTATTCAGATGAAATGGTAAAGTTACTAAGGCTCATACAGTTTTAAATGAAAAACAAACAAACAAAAAACTAATCCAAACACCAAAGAGTTTTACACGAGATGACTCAGTAACAGCAGAGGCACTTTGGAAGTATGAATTCAAAACTTCCTGAATACAATCTGTCACTGTATCAAAACTATTTAAACACATGCATACCCATTAACTCAGTATTTTTACTTCTGAGAAAGAATAAATACTAGGGCTGCTATTGTTGTTGTTTGTTGTTATGTGCCATCAAGTCACTTGTGACTCATAGAGACCCTATGTACAACACAGCCCTAAACCCTGCTCTATACTGTGCCAACCTCACTGTCTCTGACACACCTACTCCCATTACTCCAATCACTCAATCGATCCATCTCATCAAGAATCTTCCTCTACTGAGCTGTTCCTCCACCCTCCCAAACATGATATCCTTCTCCAAGGAGTGGTTCCTCCTTGCAACATGCCCAAAGTATATCAGACGAAGCTTCAGAATCCTTTCCTCCAAGGAGCAGCCTGGTTTCATCCTCTCCAGGACAAATCTGTTCTCCTAGCAGTCCATGGTATATTCAACACTATTCTCCAACACCACAGCTCAAAGGCATTAATTCTCTATCATCCCTAGTCACTGTCCAGCTCTCTGACATATAGCATGCAATTGTGAAGACTATGACCTGGACCAGACACACCTTAGTCTCCAGCCTGAGGTTGTTACTCTTCAGTACTCTGGAGAAATCCCTGAGAGCTGACTTTCCCAATGCAATTCATCTCTTGGTTTCCTGGCTACTAATAGTCAGAATTTATTAAATGGCAAGGGGTTTGATTTTGTCTATTTAGTCTAAGGTTTAAGTACAAAGATGGTTCATCACCAAGTTTTTTAATAACAGTAAAAACAATGTAAATGCCTAAAGAGGAATGATTATACAAATTATTTTATCACTCAAAAACATAATATTATTCCAATGTTCACATTCATAAAAATGTTGGCGATATAAGAAAGGGTTTTTATTATGTTAAGAGAAAAAAACCTTATCACAATCATACTATGATCTCAATTACATTTTTAAAAAAGGAAGCAGTACAGTTACATTATTTTTAACTTCATCTGAATTAAACTTATACATGTTCAGAAGGAAATAGGGTATTAATTGTACTATATACAGAAAAGAAGGGTGCACCATTTCATTCAGCAGCATGATGTCTTACAGGATGCATAAGATGTACTTTTTGCTGTCAGGTATCCATCTAGCTGATTCTGACTCCATGGGAGAGTTGAATGGCCCACAGGGTTTTTCACTTCATAATATTTACAGGAGCAGATAACCAGATCTTTTCTTACATGGAGCTACTGAGTTGAGTGGCTAGAATCTGTGTTCCCTCATCAATCCACCCCACATACCACAAGGTTTGTGCACCCTGCCACAAGGTAATCCCTCCCTTATACATTTTGCAACTATATGCAAAGCCAGCCTAGTAATTTGGTGTTAAACCAAAGAATAGGTGATCTATTTGAATGTTAAAAGAAAATCTGGAGCAACAATTTTGAGAAATGCTACATAATTTGGAAGAAACTAGAGTGCTTTATGCTGAGTGAACTAACTCAGACTCACAAGGACAAATACTGCCTAAGATCATTATTGTAAAAATCGAAGGATAACTAGTAAAACGTATATGGGAGTACAAGGGAGCAGAGGGGTCAAGGTGTGCAGAGGAAAAATCCCAGGGTCACACAATTTGGTGGGCAGAAGGAGGGAGTAAAGGAAATGGAAAAGATCTGGTGGCGACCTGAAAAGATGGGGTAATATTGGGCATAGTTTAATGGTGACTAATATTAAAAAACACAATGTGAATGAAGGAAAGTGTGAAACAATGTATATGAATTTGGTATGCAAACCAATATAAAATTAAAAAAAGGAAATATGACTAAACTGAGGGACAACAGGCCAGGCCCCTGCATCATCATTTCCTAAAGGATTTTAAACAACTATTTAAAAAACAACTAGTATTTGATAAGTTCACATAGTACAAAATTCTAAAGAAACCAAAGGGTATTTTGTTGTTATGTGTCATCGAGTCACTTGCGACTCATAGCGACCCTATGTACAACATCCCTAAACTCTACTCTGTCCTATGCCAATCACACCGTCTCTGACACACCCAACCCGATTATCCCAGTCACTGAATCAATCCACCTCATGGGGGACCTTCCCCTTCTGCGCTGTCCCTCCACCCTACCAAGCATGATGTCCCTCTCCAAGGACCTGTTCCTCCTTGCAACATGTCCAAAGTATGTCAGAGGGAGCCTCAGAATCCTTGCCTCCAAGGAGCAGCCCAGTTTGACCCTTTCCAGGATGAATCTGTTTGTTTTCCTAGCAGTCCATGGTACCCTCAGTACTCTTCTCCAACACCACAGCTCAAAGGCATCAATTCTCCATCTATCCTCCTTAGTCATTGTCCAACTCTCTGATGCATAACAAGTGATAGCAAAGACCATGGCCTGTATCAGACTCACCTTAGTCTCCAAAGAGACACCACTGCTCTTCAGTACTTTGGAGAGGTCCCTAACAGCAGACTTTTCCATGGCAATACGTCTTTAGTATTCACTGCTTTAGTTTCTCATGTTCCTTTTAAGAGACAGTCAAAAGGAGTTTCTGGTGACACAATTATTTAGTTGCTAACTAAAAGGTCTGAAATTTAAATCTATGGTAGCATCATGGGATAAAAGACTTGGCAATTCCTCTGTGAAGATCACAGCCCAGGAAACTTACAGAGCAGTTCTACTATGTCACATAGTGACCCAGAGGGTCAATGTGAGTCAGAAATGACTTGATGGCACACAACAGGAGAAACAGTCTATGAATGGGTATGTATACATGTATTTTTTAACATAAATGGTAGCATACTACACACTCTACCCTCTATTATACTGTTTTCATTTGTAAGGCATTCCGTATTATTATTTCTGGAGTTCTCTCATTCTATTTCTTGGCTCCATAACACTTAATTGTGCTCAAGAAGAGTATGTACATACTCCAAAAAGCAGACAGACAGAACAAAGGGGCAAAGCGGCACCTCATAGGAAAGGTGTGCATCAGGACTGTATCTTTTTATCATAACTATTCAGCAGTGGGCTTTCCAGCAGTCAGGACATCAGGAGATACACTGTACAGGGAAAGTCTGCAGTTAGGGACCTCTTCAAATTATTGAGGAGTAATGATGTCAGTTTGAGGACTAAGGTGCATCTGATTCAGGCCATGGTATTTCTGATCGATCACTTGCTATGCATCTAAGAGCTAGAATATGAATAAGGATGACAAAATAAGAATTAATGCCTTTGAGCTGTGGAGCTCAAGAAAAGTATTGAATATCCCATGGACTGCCAAGAGAGCAAACAGATATGTCTTGGAGAGGATGCAACCAGATTGATCTTTGAGGGCATGGATGTGGAGGGTCAGTGAAGGAGAGGAAGACCTTCGAGCAGGTGGACTGACCCACTGAATGGCACAATGGGCTCTAATGTTTCAGAAAATATGAGGATGGCACAGGATAGGAGAGGGAGGGTTCAGATATGGTGTTTATAGGGTCACTATGGAACATACTTGACTCAGTGGCATCCAATAACAACAATTCAATTTACATGTTTAGCAAATAATGAGAAGCTAGACTATATTGAGAAGAATGCACCTAGTGATGGTATTTTCCTTTAATTTGTATAAATGTGAAAGTTGGACAATCAGTAAGAATAATTGAAGAAGAGATGCCTTTGAATATTGGTCTCGGCAAAGAATATTGAATATACCATGGACTGTCAAAAGAATAAACCAATTGGTCTTGGAAGAAGGGCAGCCAGAATGTTCCTTATAAGCAAGGATGGTGAGACTTCATTTCCATAATTGGGACAGGTTATCAGGAGAGGCAAGTCCCTGGAGAGGGACATCACACTTGGAAAAGCAGAGGGTCAGTAAAACAGAGGAAGATCCTCAAGACACTGGTTTGATACAGTGACTGCAACAGTGGGCTTAAGCATCAGAGGATCGTGAGGATTGCACAAGATTAGGCAGGGTTTCACTCTGTTTTCTATAGTCAGAGTTGTTTGGAAAGCACCTAACAATGGCAACAATAACAAGGCAGTATTCTATTATGGATGCATTATAATTTAACTGACTTCATATTGAACATTGTTACAAATCTACAATAAAAGTACATCCTGCTTTACCTTCCTACTGATATTCATGGGCCTGTTTCCTACAACCTGGCCTACATAATTTCAAACTTTTTATCTTTATCGTTGTGAAAAGTAGAAAAAAAAAATCTCACTGCAGTTTTAAGTAAATGTTTGCTATCATTCAATATACATAAAAGAAAGCATGCAAAGTTTATGTGTAAAGTTTAATGAATTTTTACACAGTGAAAGCCCTCAAATCCAAAAAAACTAGAATAACAGCATCTAGAAACTTCCCTCCTAGACTCTGCCAATCACCAGCTTGTCCTTGAACTTTATATACAATAGCAAATTCATTCTCTTGTGAGGGAACTCCAGGGGCTTAGTGGTAAGAGCTGTGCTGCGAACCCAAAGGCACACAGCCACTCTACAGGAAAAAGAGGGGCAATCTCCTCCTGTGCAATTTGTTGTTGTTAAGTGCAGATGAATAAAGTACAACTTATACTGACCCTAGGAAAAACAGATTTGAATTCTGCCCCACACACATCTGATTCCACTGCCTCAGACACGGTTATCAATCCATCTGTCTGAGGATTTTCCTTTCCTTCTCTGACTCGCCACGTTTCCAAGACTGATGTCCCTTTCCAAGGAACAGCTTCTCTTAACAACATGTTCAAAGTATGTGAGACAAAAAGCTTCACTATCTTTGCCTTCCAGGAACACTCTGGTTGCACTTTATCCGAGACCTGTTTGTTCTTTGGTAGTCCATGGGATATTCAGCACTTATCCAACAATTTACTGCCTGTCCAATTTACACCTCTGAAAATGCTGGAGGATCAGCTATGATCCAATGTGGTGGCACACAGAACAACATTCTTTTATCAAAACCTTCTTTTGCAATATTATTCTTGAGATTTATCCATTTTGTTGCCTGTAACCAAAGTTGGGTTTGCTGGGGTTTTTTTCCCTCCATATAAAGATGAACTTCACATTAATACACTGTTGATGTATATCTGGGTTGTTTCCAATGTTAGGTCTCTGTAAGTATACTATGGAGGAAAACTACTGGGTAGAAGTATGCATATTACCAGATTTAACAGACACTATTAAAAATTTTCAGGAGCCCTAGTGATGTAACAGTTAAGCGATTAGTTACTAACTGAAAGTTCATGGTGCAAATATACCCAGCAGCACTGCAGGGAAAACCCTGGAGATCTGTTCTCATAAATGCTGTAGCCTAGAAAACTCTACGGACAGTTGTATTTCCTACGAGTTCAACAGTACCTAACAACATCAGCAGTTTTCAAAATAGTTATACCAACTGTGCTGCCAACCCAAAGACACATGGATCGAATCTACCAGCTGCTCTCCGGGAGAAAGAGAAGCAATATTCTCCCCTGCAACTTAATTTCTCTGAAAACTCACTGGAGGGTCAACTATAAATCAATTTTGACTCAACGGTATAGAACAACCAGTAGTAGAGGACAGTTTCAGCTGTTCTATATTAAAAAACAGCCAATCTTTTTCATTTCAGTCATTAATGTGGGAGTACAGAGGTATCTAATTCTGATTTTCATTTGTAGCTCTCTGATAAACAATGAGGTTGATCACTTTTTTGGCATGTTGCTGTCTTTATAAGATAATGTTCACTTCATAGAAGTTTGTTAATCATGCTGCTAAAAGTTTTGTTTCCCCTACTTTTGAGTATTATTATTAGAAAAGGGTTTTTCAATTTTCCATTATAGTAGGTTTATCTACTTCTTCTATTTCTCTCAAACTGCTTCTATCTATTGAACCTGTGCTGTTAAAAAATAAATATATATAATATATATATTTCAATCTTATTGATGATTGATCTTTTTATCACTACAAAATTATTCTCTCTCCCTTGATTCTACTTCAAAACTCTACTTCTTCTGATAGTAGTATTAGGTTTCTTTTGGATGGTGTTTGTTTGATGTTATCTTTTCTACAGTTTTACTTTTCACCTTTATGTCTTTGTATTAAAGTTATGTCAGATGTAAATATTTCATCTAGTTGTTAGATTTTTTGGGGGGTTCAATCTTGACAAAAGCCGTCTATTGGCAGAATACTGAAGTATCCAGGATGCATCAAAACAAGATGGAAGGAGTACACAGTCACTGGACCAGAAAGAATTGGCAGACACAGAAGAATTTCATGAAACAGCATATGACCAAGAGGCAATGGTGGCAAAGGAGGAAGTATAGGCTGTTCTGAAGGAAATGGTAAAAAACAAGGCCTCAGGAATTGATGGAATACCAATGGACATATTTCAGCAAACAGATACTGCCCTGGATGTACTCATCAAGTTGTGTCAAGAAACTTGGAGGCCAACTACCTGACCAGCTGATTGGAAGAATGAATGATAGACATATCTATTCTCATTCCAAAAAAGGAATGGCCTAACAGAGTGTAGAAATTATCACACAATATCACTAATATCACATGCAAGCAAAATCTTGAAAATTACCCCAAAACAACTGGAACAGTACATTGACAGAGAAATATCAGGAGTACAAGCTGGGTTTACAAGAGGCCATGACACTAGGGACATCACTGCCAAAGACAGATGTATCTTGGCTTGAAAGCAAAAAGTACCAGAAGAATGTCTGTGCCCATTGACTATGCAAAGGCATTTGTGCGCATCACAACAAATTGTGGCTAACCTTGAGAAGAATGGGAATCCAAGAACACTTGTGCTCATGCAAAACCTATGCTTGTACCCAGAGGCAGTCGTCAGAACAGAGCAAGGAAATACTGCATGGTTCAAAATTAGGAAAGGAGTGCATCAGGGATGCATCCTGCCTCCACACCTTTTCAATCTCTATGTGGAACAAATCATTCAAGAGGCTGATCTTACTGAGGAGTAATGCAGCATCAGAATTAAAGGAAGATTCATCAACAATTTGCATTATGCAGATGACACAACCTTGCTTGCTGAAACTGAGGAGGAACTGAGCATCTGCTGCAGAAAGTCAAGGACAGCACTCTTCAATATGGATTGAAGCTTAAATCAAGAAAACAAAGATTGTCACCACTGGGCCAGTTGGCAGCATCACGATAGATGGAGAAGAGATTGATACTGTCAACAATTTCAACTTGGTCGGGTCTACAATCAACACTCTTAGAATTAGCAGCCAGGAAATAAAAAGATGTACTGGATTAAGGAAGTGTGCTGTCAGAGACCTCTCCAGAGTGCTGATGTGCAAAGATGTCAGTCTGGAGACTAAGGTGCACCTGATCCAGGTCATGGTCTTCACAATTATTTGCTATGCATTAGAGAACTTGATAATGAATAAGAAAAAGGGAAGAATAGATGCTTTTGATTTTGAGGCTCTGTCTCACATACTTTGGGCATGCTGCCAGAAGGGACCAGTCTTTGAAGAAGGACATCATGCTTGGCAAAGTGGGGGGTAACACAGGAGAGGAAGACCTTGGATGAGACAGACTGACACAGGGACTAGGGTAATAGGGTTAGGTATGTTAGAGACAGTAAGATTGGCTCAGATAGGATAGAAGTCAGAGCTATTGTACACAGGGTCACTACGAGTCACAGGCAACTCAATAGCACATAACAACAATGGAAATACTGACATTTTAGATTTTGTATTTGTTATCTGACGACATATCTATTTTTGTCTGCTTCATGGTTTATTTGGTTTTTAAATTTTTTATTGGTTTGCTTACAAATTTCATATACATTGTGTTTCACACTATTATATTCTTTATTCAAATTGTGTTTCATGCATAATGTTTTATAAAATTAATCACCATTGGACCTTGCCCATCATTACCCTATCTTTTCACCTGGATTCTTCCCATGGTTTTTTTCCCCCCCTTCTTCTTTAAAGTCCGTTGTTCCTTCTATTACTTTCTAGGTATGCATTTTCTTACTATTCTTCCATAGTTAATCAAGACCACCAGCTCTCGGTGTAGCTTGTAGACAGCAAGAGTTCATCAACCCTTCTCAGTGATCAGTGATGTCATAGAATATTAAGACATTTACAATGATGGTGCAGAAGCCAAGATGAGGAGAACTGTTAGGACACTGACATTCCTCAGAGCAGACACCAAATTGTACTAATAGTCATCATATTCTAAAATATCACCATCAACAAAATTTATAAAGATGCTAGTTTTACCTAAGAATGTCCTATAAAGAACAGTAAAATTATGGTTTTATAAAATCTCAACCCTTTGGTACCTTTTAAAATTTTTGTGTGATGACATGGGGAATAGGTATAAGGCAATGCTGTCAAGTGCTGAAACTCAGTAGTTGCCTGGAAGAAAAGCACATGCAGGGGAGCTCTGGTGGCCTAGTGGCAGGAAGCTGCACTGCAATCCCAGAGGCACATGGTTCAAATCCACCAGATGCTCTGCCGAGGAAGGAGGGACAATCTCCTCCTGTACCCATCAGATCCGATTTGACAGTACATACACACAAAAAAATAATAAAATTTAAAAAAAAAAGATTAAAAAAAAGAACATTAGTGTTCTACTTTAAAAAAAAAAAGAAAGAAAAGCACATGCATGACTGAGTGTGAGTTGGACTAGGCACCCTGCTCACGGAACACCACAGTTACTTGAATGAACAGCTGGCAAGCTGTGGTTGTTCAGACTTTAATATATGGCAGGCATTTTTTCAAAAGTGAACAAAGTGAGCCTACTACTTCAAGGAAAACAAGAAAGTATCTCCTGCCAATAATAAAATGTAAGCTTTCAAATGAAAATTAGAAGTTTGAATAATGTACATCCACCAGTTTGAGTCTGGCAGCTTCCCAATATTTAAAGACTTTTTTGATGAGATCAGGAGTGATAGTACTGAAAACAATTTTTGATATTGTGTAAGAAATGTGTGCCAGCATTTGGAAATGCTGAATGCCTCAGCGATCTAATTTATCCCCCCAAATGGTCAACGTATAAGTTTTATAATCATGTAAGGGTAAAAGGTGCATTCAGAGTACATTATAGATGAATGAATTTTAATGCAACAAAGTACGAAAAGTTCACTGATAAGGTTTCAACTAATCCATAAGGAACTACTACTTGTTCCATGTTGGTAGAAAAATCAAAGAATATCCTCCGTTACTTGAGAAGAAAGCAATTAAAATACTCTTCCCTTTGCCAACTATGTCTGTGCTAAGCTGAATTTTCTCCATTACTTCTACCAAAACAACATATGGAGTATTTGATTCATTTGCACTCAGTAGAAATACTGAAAATTTGGGGTTTATGTTTTTCACCCTAAATTTTTCCTTTTAACTCTTTAATGGTTTTCCTTCACCTGCACCAGGATCCTAACCAGATTCCACACTGCATTTTGTTATTTCACCTCTGTCTCCAGAAGGCTGTAATATTCCAGGTTTTCCTTGTATTGCATTCTCAGAGTGGTGGTGTTATATATACCATCAAATAGACTTTTTCTCACACTGATTATTTCAGAACAGATCTGAACTTTGTCCTACCCTGAGCTATCCTCATGATCTCTCATACGCTCAGAACCACTTTTATAGTCACTGTTTCAATCCAGTTAAGGGTCTTCCTCTTTCTTTGATCTTCTACATGTGTCAACATGACATATTTTTCCAAACTATGCAAAAGCATTTGACTGTGTACATTATAACAAACTATCACTAACACTGAGAAGAATGAGAATTCCAGAACATTTAATTATGCTTATATGAAACCTATACCTAGATCAAGAAGCTGCTGTATGAACCAAGAGCAAATACTGCATAGTTTAAAACCAGGGAAGGTATGCACCAGGGTTGTATTCTTTCTCTAAATCTATTCAATCTGTATGCTGAACAAATCATTTGAGAAGCTGGACTCTAGGAAGAACAATGTGGCATCAGGATTAGAGGAAGACTCAACAATCTGCATTATGCAGATAGCACAACCGTTACTTTGCTAAAAGCGAAAAAAACTTAAAATGCTTGCTGTGGAAGATCAAAGACTACAGCCTTCAATATGGATTGTATCTCAAAATCAAGAAAACAAAAATCCTTACCACTGGACCAAAAATAATATCACTACAGATATAGAAAAGACTGAAGCTGTCAATGACTTCATCTTACTTGAATCTACACTTAACATTCATGGTAAGAGAAGTCAAGAAATGAGAGGGGATGTGTTACACTGGGAAAATCTACAGTCAAGAATCTACCCAAAGTGCTATAAAGCAAGGATGTCAGTTTAAAGACTAAGGTGCACCTAATGCAAGCCAAGTGTTTTCCAATTGTTGGAAAGTTGGATAATGACTAAGGACAACAAAAGAATTACTGATGTCTTTAAACTACGTATGGTGTTGGGGAAGAGTTCCAAATATGCCGCCAAAAGAAAAAACAAGTCTATCTTGAAAGAAGTTCAGCCACTGTGCTCCTTATAGACAAAGATAGTAAAATTTCATCTCATGTATACTGGGCATGTTTGCAGGAGCCAGTCCTTGGGAAAAGCGATCATGAAGGAAAAGGGACAGGAGTCAGAGAAAGAGATGAAGACCCTCAACAAGATGGACTGACACAGTGACTGCTATACGAAGCTTGGGCACAGCAGAGATTGGAAGGATGGGACAGGATACAGCCAGGTTCAGATCTGTTGTTCACAGGGTCATAGTCGAGTCCTCAGTTGTCAGCACTTCAAACCAATGTGCCATCAAGTCAACTCTGATCTTTGAAAACCCTGTGGGTAATGGCAGTACACTGAAAACCTAACAACATTAAAGGAGTTCTGGTGGTTAAGTAGTAAGAATGTGTGCTACAATCTCAAAGCAAGATGGTTCAAATGCACCAACTGCTCTGTGGAAGAAAGAGAGGCCATCTCCTCTCCTGTGATTTACTGTCTGAAAACCCACTGGAGGGTCAGCTATGAGTCAGTTCCAACTCAACCACACCACCACACATATTTATTTAGTAAAAATACCATAGAAAAATGTATCTGAATATAGCATATCAGAGGTCCTTCATGCCAACAGGTCTTATACTGGGGACATCGACTTTGAAAACTTGTTAAAATGATTTCTCCCCTGTAAAGGTACTAGCTTATTAAATAGCTTGGGGAATGGGGAGATAGTCTGAAACCATGCAAATTGCATTTCACGTCAAACTTTCACCCATTCACCTTTTAACACACACCAGTGGATCTTGTCTGTAACTTAACCACAGTCATATTTGACTAATACGGATCTTCTAGTTTTTCTGGTTAGCAGTTCAGTACAACATGCTGTGGACTAGACCACAAGAGCTCTAGGAACTTCCATTTTTAAGACTGAGTGAGTCGTGAAACTAAAAAGTTTAAGAACTATTGACCTAGAGGTTACAATACATCTTTGATTTATTACACTCAACCACTGCTATTGAGTTGATGTTGTTACTGGTAGGTATTGTCAAGTATGACTCATGCTACCCTATGAACAGCTGACCTGAACCCTGAGGATGTCTTATGACATCCTCATCATCTCTGACACACTAGAGCCCGTTTCTGAAGTCATCATGTCAATCCACCTCATTGGGAGTGTTCCTCTCCTTCATTTACCCTCTATCTTTCCAAGCATGATATCCCTTTCAGCTACATGTCCAAAGTATGACAGATGAAGATTCTCCACCCTTGTCTCCTAGGAGCATTCTGGCTACACTCTTTTGACAATCCATGGAATATTCAGCTCTCTTCTCCAACACCACAACTCAAAGGCATCAATCCTTCCCATAGAGATAAGAGTGGAACTGTCTCATAGGATTCCCAAGGCTGAAAATCCTTACAGAAGCAGATTGTTAGACATTTTTTCCACAGAGTAACCAGTGGGTTGAAACTTCTCACCTTTGGGTTAGCACCCAAGTGCTTAACAAGTGCACCAACAGAGTTTCTGGCTTACTACGTTGTTGGTGGTGTTGTTGTTAGGTACCACTGAGTCACGTATAAGCTATAGTGACCCCATGAACAACAGTTCTGAAGCCTGTCCTAACCTGCACCATCCTCACACTTCGTGACACACTACTAGATTCCACTGAGACAGTCACTGTGAGGTGAAGCTTTATCATCTTTGCCTCCAAAGAACACGCTGACTGCACTTTCTCAAAGACATATTTGTTTGTTCTTTTGGCACTCCATGGGATGTTCAGTTCTCCGCTCTGACACCACAGCTCAAAGGCATCAACATTGTTCTGTCATCCTTATTCACCGTCCAGCTCTTAGATGCATAGCAAGTGATCAGAAAGACCGTAGCTGAATGAGATGCACCTTAGTCCTCAAACTAACATCATTACTCCTCAATAATTTGGAGAGGTCTTAACTGCAGACTTCCCAGTGCAAAACATCTTCTGATTTCCTGACTGCTGTTACTGTTGGCTGAAGCAGTTGGGATCTGAAAGGTAGATCTTTATTAATTAACAATTAGCTTCAGCTGTGGGCCAGGAGCCTCTTGTTTAACCCAATTAGGACTTAGTTGTGAAAACTGATTTGCTATTAGAGTTATAAACTAAACTGTCAGTTTGTTGTAGTTGGGGAGAACATTGTTCTAAATGGTACAGCACTTGTCTGACTTGAGATAACTTGTGGTTTGCTGTGATACTGAAAGCTATTCCACTGGTGTGTCAATCGCCACAAGAGTTATCCATGGTGAGCAGGTTTTAGTAGAACTCCCAGATTAAGACAGACTTGGAGGCAGGATTGTCCATACACTTCTTAAATAAAGGCCTCTGACAACCCTATGAACAGCAGAGGTACACGGATAGTTATAGTATTAGAGGGAGAGCAGAGATTAAAAGTCAATCAAAATGAGGAAAATAATGGTGGACACCCTTTAATAATTGAAACACAGAATGTATGTAGCTTGAATATTAGGAAACTGGAAATTGTGAAAAATTAAATGGAACGCATAAACATTTACATTCTAGGCATTAGTGAGATGAGATGGACTAGCTTTGGCCACTCTGAATGAGATAATCACATGGTATACTATGCTGGCAATGAAAAACAGAAGAAGAATAGTGTTGCATTCATAGTCAAAAAAAGTCAATTTCAAGCTCTATCCTAAAATACAATGTTATGAGTGATAGGATATGATCCATACACATATAAGGAAGACCGGTAATATGACTACTATTCAAATATACACTCGTACATCTAGAGCCAGAGAAGAAGAAATTAAAAATTTTTAATAATCTTATAGTCCGAAATTGACCAAACATGCAATCAAGATGTGTTAATGGTACTTGGTGACCTGAATGCAAAAGTTGAAAACAATGAAATAGGAATAGTTGTCAGAAAATATGGAGCCTAGAAATAAGAAATTTTATATTTTAAATAATTTACTCATTGTAAACACAATTTAAATTATTTTGATTTTGTGTTGTTGTTTTTTGTTTGTTTGTTTTTTTAAGTATAAATGGCAACTTTACACATGGACCTTACCTGATAGGCTGCTTAGGAATCAAATTGACTATATCTGAGGAAGGAATTGTTGGAAAAGCTCAATATCAACAGTCAAAAGTGGGCCAGAGAAGGACTGTGGTTGGCTTAGTATATAGTTGCATAAATGAGAAATCTTTGCATAATCTCAACAGTTAGCAGTGTCATGAACAATGCTAAATCTTCAACTTCATCTTTTCTGTTATTGCTGTCAAACATTTACAGTATCCACCTATCTCTACCTAGAGAGCTCTGGTGGCTTAGTCAGAAGGAGTTCCACTGCCACCCAAAGGCATGTGGTTCAAATCCAACAGATGCTCCACAGGAAAATGAAAGGCAATGTCCTTTTGTGTTAGTTACAGAGTCTGAAAACGTACTGAAATGTCAACATTGAGTTAATTCTGACTTCATGGCACATAACAATAACAACAGCATCTACATCCATATTTTAGACTCTATAATAAAGACATTATTTAATACTCTTCATTTATATTTGATGTTTTCTTTGTTCTTCCTTCCTTCCTGAATTTGTTTTTATGAAGTATCTTTTTATTTCTCTCCAAAAGCGTTTAGTACATTATCTCATTTTTGTTTATCTGGAAATACTATACTTCACTTTTTTAAAAAACTGTTTTCATTATTGTCAATTATGTCAAACTTATTGACGTTATAAAAATAGTACAAAGACTTTTCATGTATCCTTTAACCAGTCTTCAAAACAAAGACAATATTTTATTGTTGTTATGTGTCAACAAGTCAACAGGACTCATAGCAACCCTATGAACAATGGCTCTGAACCTTGATCCCACAGCCAGAGTCAATGTGTTAATTCATCCCATCCAGGGTCTTCCTCTTCTGTACTGATCCTCTACCCTCCCAAGCAAGATGCCCTTCTCCAAAATCCCTCCTTGGCAACATGCCCAAAGTATGTGAGACAGAGCTTCAAAATCCTTGATTCCAAGGAGCAAACCAGTTTCATCCTCTCCAGGACAGACATGTTTGTTTTCTTGGCAGTCCAAAGAATGTTCAGTACTCTTCTCCAGCACCACAACTCAAAGGCATTCTTTTACTATCATCCTCATTCACTGTCCAGCTCTCAGATGCATTGCAAGTAACTGAGAAGACCATGGCTTAGATCAAGTGTACCTTAACCTCTAAACTGACATTGTTGTTCTTTAGCATTCTGGAAAGGTCCTTGACAGCAGATTTTCCCAATGCAATTCATCTTTTGATTTGTTAACTCTTGGTGCCAAGGGGGTTGACTGTGGATCTGATGAAAATGTTAAAAACCTCAATCTCTTCTGGATCTGTCATGATAGTTCCTATTAGCCTCCTGGTGAGGATCTTTTTTTTTTTTCCTTGATGTTGATATGCAATCTATATTGATAGCTTTGATCTTCTGCAAGAAATACTTTAAGTCCTCCTCTGTTTCAGCAAACAAGGTTGTGTCATCTACATAAGGCAGGTTGTATTCCTCCAATCCTGATGCTACACTCTTCTTCCAAATAATCTGTCCCACATATAAAAAGATATGGAGAAAAGCTACATCCCTAATGCACTCCTTTCTTGATTTTGAACCATATGGTATCCCCTTACTCTGTTCAAACAAGAACTTCTTGGTCTAGGTATGAGCACAATCAAGTCTTACAGGATTCCCATTCTTCTCAATGCTAGCTACAATTTGTTGTGAACCATAAAGTCAAATGCCTCTGCATAAACTATAAAGCACAAATAGACATCTTTCTAGTACTCTCTATTGTCAGCTCTGATCCATCTAACATCAGCAGTGTTATCCCTAGTGTCATGGCCTCTTCTCAATCCAGCTTGTATTTCTAGCAGTTCTTTGTCAATGCTCCAGTTGTTTTGTTTTGTGTTGGTAGTTGGTTTGTTGTTTTTTTTTTGGCGGTGACTTTTTTTTTTTGACGGTCCTCCTCATTTTCAGCAAGCAAGGTTGTGTCATCTACATAAGCACAAGTTACCAATGAGTCTTCCTCTGATCCTGATGCCTCATTCTTCCTCACAGAGTCCAGAACTATTTTCTCAGAATATAGATTAAACAGGTATGGAGAAAGGATACAACCCTGACACAATCCTTTCTGAGTTTTCTATGCAGTATTCCCTTGCCCCATTTGTACAATAGCATCTTGGTCTAGGTACAGGTTTCACATGAGCACAATTAAGTGCTCTGGAAGTCCCATTCTTTTCATGTTAGCCACAGATGGTAGCTACAATTTGTTATGATCCACAAAGTCATCAGGATTGGTGGAAGATCTATTAACAATCTGCGTTATGCAGATGACACAACCCTGCTTGCTGAAACTGAGGAGGACCTCATGCACTTGCTGCGGAGGGTCAAGGACTGCAGCCTTCAGTATGGACTGAGGCTCAATGTCAAGAAGACAAAGATTCTCACCACTGCACCAATTGGCAGCATCAGGATGGATGGCGAAGAGATTGAGATTGTTCACAGCTTCAGTTTGCTCGGCTCCACAGTCAACACTCTTGGCACCAGCAGTCAGGAAATCAAAAAGCGTATTGCGATGGGAAAGTCTGCTGTTAGGGACCTCTCTAAAGTACTCAGGAGCAACGGTGTCTCTCTGGAGACTAAGGTGCGCCTGATACAGGCCATGGTCTTTGCAATCGCTTGTTATGCATCAGAGAGTTGGACAATGATTAGGGAGGACAGAAGGAGAGTGGATGCTTTTGAGCTGTGGTGCTGGAGAAGAGTAATGAATGTACCATGGACTGCCAGGAAAACAAACAGATTCATCTTGGAGAGGATTAAACCAAGCTACTCCTTGGAGGCAAGGATTCTGGGGCTTCGTCTGACATACTTTGGACATGTTGCCAGGAGGGACGGGTCCTTGGAGAGGGACATCATGCTTGGGAGGGTGGAGGGACAGCGCAGGAGGGGAAGACCCTCTATGAGATGGATTGATTCGGTGACTGGGGTAATCGGGATGGGTGTGTCAGAGGCAGTGCAGTTGGCGCAGGATAGAGCAGGGTTTAGGGCTGTTGTGCATAGGGTCGCTATGAGTCGCAAATGGCACATAACAACAACAACCACAAAGTCAAATGCTTTTGCAGTCAATAAAGCACAAATAGACATTCTTCTAGTATTACTTTCAGCCAGGATCCATCTGACATCAGCAATGATATCCCTGGTGGCACCAATGCTTCTAAATCCTGCCTGAACTTCTGGCAGTTCCCTACCTATGTTTTGTTCTAGCCATTTTTTAATGATCTTCAACAGTACTTTGTTTACATGTGATATTAATTGTTGAATAATTTCCACATTCTGTTCTATCACCTTTCTTGGGAATGGGGACAAATAAGGACCTCTTCCAGTCTGCTGGCCAGGTAGCTCTTCTCCAAATTTCCTGACATGAACTGGTGAGCACACCCAGAGCTGCATCTGTTAGTTGACACATATAGATTGATATCCCATCAATTCCTGGGGCCTTATCTTTTTCCTAATGCCTTCAGTGCATCTTGAACTTCATCTTTAATTATCACTGGCAATTCTTTTTGTACAGCAATTCTATGTATTCCTTCCCTCTTCTTTTGATACTTCGTGGATCATTCAAGATTTTGCCCATAGCATCTCTCAGTGTTGCAACTTGAGGCTTGAATTTGTTTTCCAGTTCTTTCAGATTGGGAAATGCTAAGCAAGTTCTTCCTTTTTATTCTCTGCCTCCAATTCTCTGCATGTCATTATATTTCAGAGGTGCCCTCTGAAATCTTCTATGCGGCTCTTTTACTTCAGCATCTCTTCCTTTTGTTTGGTCATTTTGACGCTCTAATGCAATTTTCATAGTTTCTTTTGACATTCATTTGGGGATTCTTTTTTCCTCCCCTCCTCCTTTGTAATGACCTTTTGCTCTCTTCATGAATATCTTTGATGTCTTTCTTCAGTTCCTCTGGTCTATAAACACTGTTGTTTAATGCCTCAACCCTGTTCTTGAGTTGATTTTTTAAATTCAACTAGGATAGATTCAAGGTAGGATTTTGGTTCTTGTGGACTAGTTTTCCTTTTCTTCATCTTCAATTTAAACTTGTATATGAGTAATTGATGGTCTGTACCACAATCTGCACCTGGTCTGGTTTTGACAGCAGATATTGCACTTCTTCAATGACTTCTTCCACAGATGTAGTCACTCTGATTCCTATGTGGTCCATCAGATGAGGTCCATGTGTATAGTCACGGTTTATGGTTTATTTTTTTAAAAAGGTACTTGTGATGAATAGATCACTGAGAACACAAAATATGATCATTCTATCTCTAGCCTCATTTCTGTCATCAAGTACATACTTTTCAATGACAATTCCTTCTTCATTGTTTCCAATTTTTGGTTCCGGTCACCAATTATCATTAACACATCCTTATTGGATTTTTTGGTCAATTTCAAACTGCAAAAGTTGATAGGAACCCTCTACCTCCTCCTCTTTGGATTTAGCTGTAGGAGTGTGTATCTGAATAATAGTCATCATTGGAAGTAATATTACCCAAAAGAAAAAAATAGAGGTAATTCTCTTACATACTATTGTACAATAATCAAAATCAATATGTTAACATTGTTCTATTTACATCAGTAACTCAGACCTCTTCTCTGAACTCAACTGATGCTATCCATTTATTTCCTGGATGTGTAGTAGATAACTCACAGTTATTACATCTTAACTTAAGCTCCTACTGTTGCCGTACCACACTACTAACTCCCTACTTAATGGCAGCTTCATCCTTCTAGTCACATGAGGCCAATAATCTTGGGCTCACTCTTAATTCCTATGAACTTGATTTTCTGATGAATTTACTCTTAAAAACAAAACAAAAACTGTCCAAGGGTACCTGAGAATTTCCCACTAACTAGTCTCCCAGTTTCCATTTGTTCTTAACACAGCAGTGAGGGTGATCCCATTAAAGATTATTAAGTAGAATGACATCACTCCTCTATTTAAAACCCTGGGATGGATTCCCATTTTATGCAAAGGAAAGCCAAAGTCCTCACAGTGATCAATATTGCTTTCTACAGTCCATCTTTCTATCAGTACTATGGCTCTTCTCATTACTGTCTACTGTGCCTGACATACGCATCCTTCCTCTTCCTAGAATTTGCCATACATGTTCTCTCTTCAGGCTTTTACACTACCTGTTCCCTTTCCTGGAACTTCCTCCTCCCAAAGGTCTTCATGGTTGGCTTCCTCATTTTATTCAAATTTTTACTTAAATGTCACCTCTGTAGGGTCTTTCCAGATCATTCCATTGAGAACTGCAAATTACCAAGTTACCACTCTTACTGTGCTTATGTTATGCTTTAATTTGATTCTATGTTTGCTTCTCCCCTCCACTGCCCTATCAGAACACAAGTTTTATAAAGGCAGGGATTTCTGTCTCTTTTATTCATTGTTATATTCCTTCTAGGACACACTGGTGACCTAGTGACTAAGAGTTACATTGCTAACCTAAAAGCAAGTGGTTTGAATTCACCAGGTGTTCTGAAGAAAGATGGGCAATCGCTTCCTGCACAATTTACAGCCTCTGAAAACCTACTGAAGGGTCAGTTATGATTTGGTTCTGACTCGACAGCATATAACAACAACATCATATTCCTACTACTTAGAACAGTGCCTTAGCACCTAGTAGGTGTTCAACAAGAATGTGATGAATAGAAAACGTATCAAAGTAATGGAGCTGGAGTAAAGGTTCTGAGCGGGGGTATGGGAGAGTGGAAAGCCTCCATGTCTCTCATTCTGTAGCATCGCTACATCTGAAATATTTTTAGAACCGCCAAAGATCCTCAGTTGCTGTTGTTGTTGTAGCTAGCTGCCATCAAGAGATCAGACCCTTGCTCTACCCCTACCTACCCTGTGCCATTCTCATACTCTGCTCCATGCTCAAGCTCACTGTTGTACTCATGTGTCAGTCAGCCAGCTGAGGGCCTACCTTCTTTATGCTAGTCCTCTACCTTTCCAAGCATGACTGAGCCAGTGGTGAGGGTTTCTGATTTTTTTATGCTAAGTATAATTCATATAGAAGACTATAGTCTTTAATCTTCAGTAGGTACTTAAAGTATTGTTCACTTTCTCCAAGCAAGGTCTATGTGATCTGCATGACACAGGCTGCAGATAAATCTTCCTTGACTCTTAATGCCACATTCTTCTCTATACAGTCCAGCTCTTCAAATTGTTCAGCATACAAACTGAAGATGTACGAAGAAAGCACTCCACCCTGAAGAACACCTTTTCTCATTTTAAACCATACAGTGTCCCTGTTTTGTTTGAACAATAGATTCTTGATCTAGGTACAGGTTTTACATGAGCACACTTAAGTGTTCTGGGGATTCCCATTCTTCTCAAAGGTCACCATAGTTTGTTATGATTCACACAGTTAAATGTTCTTGCACAGTCAATAAAATACCTTTTTGGCATTCTTTGCTGTCAACCAAGATATATCTGACATCAGCAATGGTATTTCTCATGCAAGGGTCTCTTCTGAATCCAGTTTAACTTTATAGCAGGTCCTTGCTATGTACATACTGTTACATCTGGTATATATGATATTAATGATAATGTTTGATTATTTCTACATTCTGTTGGATATTATTTTTTTTATCAAATGGGATATCATCCAATCAAATGGTCAAGTAGCTGTCCCAAACTTTTTGGCATAGGCCAGTGACCACATCAGAGCTGCAACTGTTTGTTCAAACATCTCAATTATTATTCCATCAATTCCTGGGCCTTATTTTTATATTTGCCACTCCCTTCAATGCAACCTGAACTTCCTCCTTTCTTGATCATACGCTACTTCTTAAAATGGTTCAGGGTCAACCAGATCGTTTGGGTACAGTGACCGTGTGCATTTTCCCCATCTTCTTTTAATGCTCCCTGCATCATTCAAGATTTTGCCCATCGAGTCCTTCGGTACTGCAACTCGAGCCCTGAATTTGTTCTTCAGTTCCTTCAGCTTTAGAAATGCTGAGTGTGTTCTCCCCTTTTAGCTAACTCCAGCGCTTTGACCATTTCATTATAATACTTTGTTCTGTCTTCCTGAGCTGCCCTTTGAAATCTTCTGTTCACTTATCTTAATTCATCATTCCTTACTTTGTTGGCATAGACTCATGGTCATATTTTGCTTTCTGTGCACCTATTTTAAGTTTCTTCACCTTTAATCTGAATTTACATATGAGTAGTTGATGGCTGATTCCACTGTCAGACTCTAGCTTTCTTATGACTGCTGATACCAAGTTTCTCCAATGACTCTTTGCATAGAGATACAGTCAATCTGTTTCCTGTGTACCCCACCAGCTGAGGTCCACATGTATGTTGTTGTTGTTATGTGCTATCAAGTCACATCCGATTCATAGAGACTCTACAAACATGGCTCTGAACCTTATTTTGAGTAAATTTCACTATTTGCAACATATCTGACCCTATAGCACACAGTTACTGTCTCAATCCATCTCATCCAATACTGTCTTTTCTTGTGCCGACCTTCTATCCTTAGTGGTGTAAATATCTAACCACTTAGTAGTGGCTGGTACATACATTTGCATAATAGTTCTAAGAATCGGTCTTCCATGTGTGTACATACATAGCATCTTATCACTCAAGGGACTGTACTGTAAGGATACATCTTGAAATGTTCTTCTTGACAATGACTACATCACCATTCATCTTCAATTTGACATTCCAGACATGGGAGATCATATGGCCAGTACTAGTCCATTACAGCCTGGGATGTTAATCTTTATGCATTCCATTTCATTTTTGACAACTCCAATTTTCTCAAATTCATACCTCATAAATTCCACATTCTAATTATTAATGAATGTTTGAAACGGTTTCTCCTCATTTTGAATCTTGCCACATCAACAAATGAAAGTTCTTCATTCAGTGACAGTTTTACTCCATCTGTCTCATCATGGTAGATGCTGTTTTGAGATGGAAGCTCTTTTCCAGTGATATTCCATGTGTCTCCCAATCAGAGGGGCTCACCTGCTGGCACCATATCCTACATATTCTACAATGTTCTTCTGTTATCCACAGAGTTTCCTGTTTCTTAGTCTATCTTAGCCTGAAAGATCCACTGAAATGTGTCCACCATGGGTGACCCTGAAGAAATTGAAATATTCCTGGTATATCCTCCAACATCACAGCAACACAAGCACTAGAGTACAGCAAACTGACAGAGGAGGAGTGGAAAATTCACAGAAGTAAGTACAAAAGTTTTTACAAAAATCACACCATACTAAACAAACTAGGCGGCCTCCTAGTCTCCCTCTAGTAGACCTAGCACACACTCTCTTTCTAGTCACCTACCAAGATATTCTACCCATTGGTGTGGCTTTCTCCTGGTCCTACTCAGATCTGTATTTCTAGGTTCTACTCTATCATCACTAGAAGCTTTCCTTGGTCACCCCAGCCTGCAGGATTTTTCTATAGTCATTACTACCTATATTGCATTCTTTCATAGGTGCCGTGGAGGCACAATGATTAAGTGCTCAGTTGCTAATAGAAAGGTTGGCAGTTCTAATCTACTAGTGGTGCTGGGGGGGGGGGGGAAGGTGGCGATCTGCTCCTATTTACCCCAGAAAACCTTATGAGGCAGTTCTACTCCACTGCAAGCAGTCACTGTGAGTCCAGCATCTTGTTCTGTTGTTATGTGCTGTCATTCTGACTAGGACTCACAATAACCCTATGAAGAACAAATTTGAATCTTGCCTTTTCCTGCATCACCCTCATGCTCTCTGTGATACTCAAGCCCACTGTGGTAGTTACAGTGCCAATCCATCTCACTGAGTGTCTACTCTCAGCAAGATGTCTCTCCCTAAGGAGTAATTCCTCCTGAAAATATGCCCAATTTAAATAAGATGTGGTTTTGCTATTCTTGCCTTTAAGGAACACTTTGGTTGCATTTCCTTAAAAACAGAGTTTGTTTTTTTTATTTTGGCAGTCTGTGGGATATTCAATACTCTTTGTCAACATCATAATTCAAAAGTATCAATTCTTCTTTGGTTTTCTTTATTCACTGTACAACTTTCAGATGCATAAGAAGCAAATGAAAATACCAAGATCTCGATATAACAGTACACGAACTGAGGTGTTTTAGAAAACAGATGCAAACCTGAACATGCTCATCAGTCTCCAGGAACAAATATGGAAGACAGCTACTTTGTCAACACACTGGAAGAAATCCACCTTGTTCTCATTCCCAAGAAGGGTAACTCAAGAGACTAGAAATGATAAAACAATATCAGTAACAACAAATTGATTTCACAGCACCTAACAGTAGCAATAACCTTAGTTATACAGATGATACAACCTTGTTTGCTGAAAACGAGGAGGATTTGAAGCACTGGCTGCAGAAAATTAAAAACATCAGCCTTCAATATGGATTGTATCTCAATATTCAAAACAAAACAGAAATTCTCACTGCTGGACCAATAGGCAACAACGGGATAGATGGAGAAAAGACTCAAACTATAACTTCATGTTACTTGGATCCACAATCAACACCCTTAATACCAGGCATCAGAAAATCAGGAGATGTACTACACCATGAAAGTCTGTAGTCAGGGACTTCTCTAAAGTACTGGGTAGCGATTATGTTCGTTTGAGGACTAAGGTATGCCTGATTCAGGCCATGGACTTTTCAATCACCTGCTATGCGTCTGGGTGCTAGACATTGAATAAAGATGACAGAAGAATTGAAGCCTTTAAACTGTGGTGTTGGAGATGAATATCCCATGGACTGCCAAAAGAACAACCAGATGTGTCTTAGAAAAGGTACAGCCTTGAGCACTCCTTACAAGCAAAGATTGTAACGCTTTGTCTCACATACTTGGGGTTTGTTGCTAGGAGAGGCTAGTCCTTGGAGAGGGACAACATACTTGGGGTGGCAGAGGAACAGAGTCCCAGAGAGGAAAAGGACAGAGGAGAACAACACACTTGTGTTCACTGTGGATGTCAAGGCCAACAAGCACCAAATCAAACAAGCTATAAAGAAAACTGTGATATTGATGTAGCCAAGGTCAATACCTTGATTAGGCCTGATGGAGAGAAGAAGGCCTATGTTCAAGTTGCTCTTGATTATGATACTTTGGATGTTGCCAACAAAACTGGGATCATCTAAATTGAGTCCCACTGGCCAATTCTAAACACAAATTTTTCTCACAAAAGAAAAATCCTATGGCTCACAAAGGTCCAATCTCCAGCAACCATGGGCACCCCACAAGACTATGCAGCACTTTGTTCTATTGTGTCTCCAAGTGTTGTGGACTGAATGGACAGCACCTAACAGTAATAAAGGACTGGGGAATAACTGGGGGAAATAAAAACCTATACAAGTGGTTCTCACATAAAGTGGTTCTTTCTTCTAAGAATCATATCCCTTCTAATTTGTTGCTTTTTGATGACTGACCAGTACTTTGCGTTAAAAAAAAATGTACAAGATTTATATTTGTTAGTGATAGGAGTATTATCTGTTACAAGTTAGTCTATTGCCACCTAAAGCTGAAATTCCATCCCAGAATGTTTTCAAAGGACTGAAGAAGCAACCCTTGTTCTTGCACTTGTTAATACTGATTATAAAGACAGAGCAATTGGCTCACTGTGGTACTTCTATAAGAGTGAACAGGTCAATAAAAATAGAATAGATATCCCTCAGAGAGAGCCTGCTATATATTAACATTTAACATAGAATGAAGGAAACAATAACAAATAAATGAAGAAAGGGATGATTTATGTATTCCAACAGTAGTCATAGAAAAAGTGATGTTTGAAAGGAGCATCACTTCATATCACTTCAAGAACTACAGGTGGACGCTTCAACGATTTTGATCCTCCCAGAAGAGCCGTGGATGAGCATTAACATTACTGTAAGTATATTCATTTTCTCCTGGACATAGAGCCTACTAATTGGTCCTAAAAGCCTTCTGAGGTCCCAACTCTTCTCACTATCTCTTAGTTGTTGGAATG
>NW_006399795.1:2768097-2770149 GCF_000299155.1 Elephantulus edwardii
GGAAGTAGCTAAGAGAATACGCCATCCCCTTTTCCTTATGAATCAGGGTGAAGTTTCTCTCAGGGAGGAGTGATAGGGAATGGCAAATGACACACTGACAAAGGAGATTAATTAGAACTGGCTATGACAAGCACTGTGGCAAGTGGATAATTAATACAGACATTTGGGGGGGTGGGGGAAGAAGAATGAACTGGGGAGGTGGGTAGAGAAAACAGAGCAACAATGAATGAATGAGAACCCAAAATCTCTGTAAATGTTCATTAAACTAATAAAATTTAATAATAATTTTAAAAAAACAAAAAAAAGAACTATAGGTGGAATAGGAGTTAAATAAATTATAAAAACTAAAATAAAATAAAAAAATGTGTGTGAATATTTCATTTATCACTGGCAAAGTGATCCCTGGAAAATTATTTAACCTTTCTCCTTAAATTCTTCTCAAGAGCAAGATAATAAAAACCAAATCTACCTCATTGGAGTTTTGTGGTTAAATAAACCAAGGCCACTTGAGCTCACTGCCCAGCACACAAAAATATATAACACGTAACAATAAATATTAGCTGTCATTATTGTTGTTATTGTAATTATTATTATTTCATAATTACAAGGAATGAATCTTAACCTAAAACTAATGGAAGAAATAACAAAAGATTGATAGATTTGATTATGTGAAAATAATCATTCTTCTATATTAAAAAATATAAAAGGCAAGGAACAATGGAGAAAATATTTGCAAACATGACAAAGAATTAATATTCTTAATATATAAAGGGCATTTAAGGATCAATAAGTAAATACTAACATTCCAGTAGAAAAATGAGAGGGGGGAGCCCTGAATAAAGATTCCTTAGAAAAAAGGACCAGTAGTCAATAGATATATTTTAAAAGTTCAACTGAGTTATTAATCAAATAAATGCAAATTAAAACAATCTGAGAAAGTGGTCTTGTTTCTGTTTTGTTGGGTTTTAATGATACACAATTAGTATATTGAGACAAGTACTCTAATACCCTAGTGGAGGCAGTCTGAAATGGCCTGACCTATCTGGAAAGTCATTCATTACTCTATATAAACTGAGTTTTTAAAATATGTCATTTAATAATTCCTCATCGCAGAATTCTATTCCATGGGAAGAGTAGACTCAGTGCTATTCTTCATTTTTTAAATTTCCTTAAACAAAAAACAAGAAAAAAATAATTTAAGCACTCATCTCAACAAGCTAGAAGAACAGCAGAAAAACCCAAACAAAACAGAGTAAAGTAATTCTGCAGAAGAGTGTTTTGAATGTTCCAAGTGGCCAAATTTTTTGTGCAGGACTTCTTACTGTAAATTTTAGTTTTATTGCATCACGGTCAGAGAATGAGGTTTATATAATATTTGCTTTTTGGATTTTGAGATTTTTCTTCTTTAAGGTCAATTCATGAGGTAACTTTTTAAAATTGTACCATGAGCATGACAATTGTACAGTCTCTGTTTAAAAGTATATGAAAAAATATATATATTTGTATGTAAAAATTATTAATTATGCAAAACAACTAAGAGATATCATCTCATACCAGTATGAGTAGTAAAATTTAACAGAACAGCAAACAACAAATGCTGGAGAGGTGGTGGAGAAACTGGAACCCTTATTCACTGTTGGTAGGAATGTAAAATGGTGCAACCACTATGGAAGGCAGTATGGCACTTTCTCAAAAAGTTGCAAATAGAAATACCATTTGACCCAGCAATTCCACTACTGGGAATAAACCCCAAAGAAGTCATAACCAGCACACCCATGTTTATCACAGCTTTGTTCACAATAGCAAAGAGTAGGAAACAACCTAAGTGCCCATCAACAAATGAATGGATAGAGAAACTGTGGTATATTCACACAATGGAATACTTTGAAAAACAAGGAACTCATGTAATATACAAAATGGGTGACCCTGGAGGACATTATGCTGAGTGAAATATCTCAGTAACAAAAGGACTGCATAGTGCCACTGCTGTAAAACAGGACTGACAGGGGTTGGGGGGAGACTGAGAAAGATGGGATAATTATGTATACTGCA
>NW_006399795.1:2770344-2781791 GCF_000299155.1 Elephantulus edwardii
AACTTGGGCGGAGGGGTGGGCAGGAGAAAAGTCCAACAATGAATGAATGGAAATCCAAAGTCTTTGTAAACTTTCATTAAAGTTAATAATAATTTTAGGGAGCTCTGGTGGCCTAGTGGCAAGAAGCTGCACTGCAATCCCAGAGGCTTGCAGTTCTAATTCACCAGATGCTCTACTGGAGAAGGAGAGACAATCTCCTCCTGTACCAGTCAAATCTGATTTGACAGTACACACACACAATAACAGAAAAAAATTAATAATTATTTTTAAAATGCAAAAAAATTATTAATGTTATCTAAGGATCTCTCCAATTATTAAGGAGTAGTGATATCAGTTTGAAGACTAAAATGCATCTTATTCAGGCCATGGTCTTCCAGTTACTTGCTATGCATCTGAGACCTGGAAAATGAATAAGGATGACAAAAAAAGAATTGACACCTTTGAGCTGCTGTGCTGGAGAAGAGCACTGAACATCCCATGGACAGCCAAGAGAACAAACAGATATGTCTTGGAGAGGGTGCAGCCAGAGTGCTCTTTGGAGGCAAGAATGATAAGGCTTTGCATCACATATTTTAGGCATGTTGCTAGAAGAGAGACTACCCCTCCACGAAGGACATGATGCTGGGAAGGGTGGAGGGTCGGCGAAGAGGAGGTAGTTCCTCAACTGGGTGGACTGACACAGTGACAATCGCAATGGGCTCTTGTGTGTTGGGAAGTTTAAGGATGACACAGGATAGAACAGGGTTCCGATCTTTTGTTCACAGGGTTGCTATGAGTTTTACTCAACTTGACTGTCGGCACCTAACAATGCCATCACATTTTTTTGCTTATTTATTAAAATTGTCCCCCCTTCAGCTGTTTTTTATTGACATACAGGTAGGCTCTTATAGCAACAGGCCTGGAGGTGGCTGTAGTGGGGAAAACGGATGTTGTTGCTCGCATGTTTGTCTGTAGAGACAGCTGAGTGAAGTGCAAAAAAACCAGAAATGTTCAATACACAAACAAGGAGCGAACAGGGGAGGCTGAAGGGCTGCAGAAGCAATTAAAGAACCAGGGCTACTCCAACTCTTAGGCCCTGGCTCTTGCTATCTCCTGACTCCAGGTCAGGACTGAATCTTCTACAGGAACTGAACTCAAAGGAGAGGAAATTGCTGACCTTTTTTAATTAAATAAGCACAGGGTCTCCAGTCCTGCACCCCTCATTCTTCCCTTGCTTCAGTGGAGCCAGATGATAAGCTGTCAGCCTCTGAGTTACTCTACTAAAGCGGGGTCTTAAAAAATAGTTATATGTCACTAGAACTTGGTCTTTCTTCCCTGTTATCCCAGACTACCAGGCCACACTACAGTCCCAACTAAGCACAACAAACATTGCTGGCCTCATGGATGGGTTGTGGGGAAAGAAGGGGCTCCAGGGTCCATCACGGCACAGGCACTACACTTGTGGTGTTGGTGAAGCAGGAGCCTGGACACCACCTGGTGAGCACAATGACTGTGTCTCCAATTTTAAAGAAGCCTTGTGCTTTAATCAACATTCATGGCCAGGTTCACCCAGAGGTCCACATCTTCAGCCCAGACCGACTGCATTGGGTCCTTGCTCAGCACAGGGAAGATGCCATGGCACAGGTGGGCCTAACAGGCTATCTGGAGGTTCCAAGTCACAGCAATGATGGGACAAGGGGCTGGTACCTAGCTACCTGATGAGCAGATCGGCCAGACTAGGTGAGGATGATTATGCCTCCACAACATCACAACACCCACGGCAGCAGCTTTTGTGGGGAACCCTGGTAATGGGCACCAGGCAGTGGAGCTCCTCACAACTACATGTGGAAGATGGCAGCCTCTGCCTCATGGGCAATCAAGTGCTGTGCACACACAGCCTCCAGTGGGTAGTCCCCATTGGCCATCTCTCCCAAAAGATGATGTAGTCAGCGCCATCCAGGAACACATTGGCCACATCACTGCCCTCGGCATGGGTCAGGTGGGGCTTCTTGATTATGCTCTCCAACATCTGTGTGACACAGAGGACTGGTTTCACAGCTTGACCGCATCAGTCAATCATCTTTTGAGCCAGGAAGACCTTCTCTGCAAGAATCTCAATGCCCGGATCACCATGAACCACCAAGATTCCATCGCTGGCCTCCAGGATCTCATCACACCTGCTAACTCCCTGTGATTCTCGATCTTGCTGATAATCTTGATGTTTCTTGCCTTTCTCTCCCAGGACCTTCCTGACTTCATGGGGCAACGGTTGCTTTTCAAATAAAAGATGCAAACACCTTATCCACATTCTGCTCTACCCCAAACTTAAGATCCTGGATGTCCTTTTCTGACACTGCAGACAGGTCTACAGCAGCCCCAGGGAGTCTTGCTGCCCAGTGAGACACCATTTCTCACCTTAGTAACTAGGAAGTCAGCCCCTTCCACTTTCACCTGTTGAGAAGTTAGTCCACCATCCATGTAGATACTGCTGCCCACTTCCACCACTTTGCAAGCACTCTTACAGTCCAGCTACAGAACATTCTCATCACACTTGTCCCTGTAGCATCATCTAGAGTGATCTTGAGGGTGGCTCCCTTCTTCAGCTCTACCTGGGCAGTGCCACTGCCTTTGATGACCCCAGTTGGAATCTCAGGTCCCTTAGTGTCCTGGGCCACAGCCACTGGCTGGTAGAGAACAGAGTCAGCAGCAAAGCTTTCTGTTGCTGTGCGTACTTTCTTAATGGTCTCTGCATAGTACTCATGACTTCTGTGACAGCAGTTCATATGAGCCACATTCATTCCAGACTTAATCATTTCCTACAACATTACCACTAACTGGGAAGCTGGGCTGATGGTACAGATGGTGCCAGTGTTTGGGGCTGTAATGGGTGTAGAGTTGATATCCAGGCAGCACATGTACTCCAGGAATGTCAGCCATGGCTGTGTGCAGCGGTTGGGTATGAATTAAGGCAGAGCCGTATCACGCAGATCTTGCTGCCCACTGTTGTTCTTCGACACGGCTTCTGAGGTTTGGCGAAAGGCTTGGCTCATGCTGCGATGCTGCTGCAGGGCCACTTGGGAGTCTGGGACATGCTGCTGCGCTGCCCATTTATTAAATTTTAAGGTGTGTAAGTATCTTCCACTATGGCTATTTGGAAAGATTTTTGTTAAACAATATTTTTATTTTATACTGCTTTGCTTACAAAGTTCGTATACATTGTTTTTCACACTAGATCTTTCCCATTTCCTTTACCCAGCCCTCCTCTAACCATCTGATTGTGCAATGCTATGATTACCCTGCCCCATCCATTCTCACTCCTTTGCTCCTCCCCTCCCCTTCTTGAATCCTAATACCCATTTTACTAGTCATCTATTTCTACAATAATAGTCTTATACAGTATTTGTCCTTATGGGACTAAGTAAGTTCACTTCGCATAATGCTCTCCAGTCCCTCTCAAATTGGTAGTGATTTTCTAAATCACTACTCTTGCAGGTTGCATAGTATTCCATTGTGTGAATGTACCACAATTTCTCAATCCATTCTATTATGGTTGAACATTTGACTATTTTCCATGCTCTTGTGATGGTGAATAACACTGCTATGAACACTGGGGTATAAATCTCCGTTTGTGTCTCATTACTCATTTTCTTGGGGTATATTCAAATCAGTGGACTACCTGATTTTTGAGGAAACACCACTGCCTTCCAGAATGGGTGTACCATTTTACAATCCCACCAACAATGTAAAAGAGTTCCTATCTTACCACATCCTTTTCAACATTTATTACTTGCTATCCTGTTAAACTCTGCCACTGCTACTGGAGTGAAATGGTATCTCATTGAGGTCTTGATTTGCATCTCTCTTGTCAGTGATTTTGAAAATTTCTTCATGTGTTTCTTGGCCTGAACAGATTATTTTTTTTTCTTCAGCATATTTTCATATTCACCAGTGAATACCATATATTGGGCTGTAAATCAAAACTCAGTAAATTTAAAAGAATTAAAATCAGAAAGTATGTTCTGCCCAACAGTGGACATACTCTAACTGGATTTTTTTAAAATTAATTTATTTATTTTTCATTTCAATGAACATCTACAGAGATTTTGGAATTCCATTCATTCATTGCTCCCCCACTCCCCCCCCCCAACCCCCCCCCCCGTTTGCTCCTCTGATTATTTTTAAGTGCATAAGATTTGTTCCCATTCCCAAGCAAGTGATCCAACAGAATGTGGAAATTATTGAATACCATTAACATCACATGCAAGCAAAATATTGCAAAAGACCATCAAAAAATGGCTAGAACAGTACATTGAGAGAGAATTTCCAGAAGTTCAAGCTGGGTAAAGAAGAGTCTGGGCTCCAGAGATATCACTGCTGATGGGAGATGAATCCTGGCTGAAAGCAGATAATATCAGAAAAATTTCTATTTGTGTTTTATTGGCTATGCAAAGGCTTTTGATTTTGTGGAAAATTACAAATTATGGCTAACACTGAGAAGAATGAAAACCCCAGAATGCTTAATTATGCTCATACAAAAACTATACCTAGACCAGAAGATAACACTGTACAGTTTAAAATAAGGAACAGAATGTGTCAGGATTGTATCCTTTCTCCATATCTAGTTAATCTGTATGCTGAATAAATAATTTGAGAAGCTGGCTCTCTGAAGAAGAATATGATATCAGAATAGGAGGTCATCAACAATCTACATTACACAGATGGCACACATTGCTTGCTGCAAGTGGGAATGACTTTAAATGCTACAGCCTTCAATACGGACTGCATTTCACCATCAAGAAAACAGAAGTCCTCATCACTGGACTGAAAAGCAACACCATGATAGAAAAAGATTCGCAATGTGAAATATTTCATGTTACCTGGATCCAAAATCAATACCCTTCATAACAGCAGTCAGGAGATCAAGAGTTGTACTGAACAGGGACCTCACCAAATTAGAGGAGCAATGGTATCAGTATGAAGACTAAGGTGTGCCTGATGCAGACCATGATCATTTCAATCACTTGCTATGCGTTTGAGAACTAGACAGTGAATAAGGATGATAGAAGAACTGATGCCTTTGAGTTGTGGTGTTGGAGAAGAGCACTGGATATTCCATTTTTATGGAATAAAAATATTCTTTTTTACTTAAGGTTTTACTGTCTGGGTACTATCTTTTACTAGGGAGTATTTTTATAATCCTATACACTGAGTTGCGAAGGTAGTGCATCAGGGTTATATTCTCTCTCCATACTTAATCAATCTGTATGTTGAGCAAATTATCTGAGAAGCTGGACTCTATGAAGAGGAATGTGGCATCAGGATTGGAGGGAGATTCATCAATAATCTGCATTATGCAGACAACACAATTTTGCTTGCTGAAAGTGAGGAGGCATTTGTTGTAGAAGATCAAGGAATATAGTCTTCAGTAGGGACTACATCTCAAGGTCAAGAAAACAAAGATTCTTACCAATGGACCGATAGGCAACATCAAGATGGATGGAGAGAAGACTGAAACTGTCAAAAGCTTCATCTTGCTTGGATCCACAGTTAACACTCTTGGTACCAGAAGTCAGGAAATAAGAAGATGCACTGCATTGGGAAAATCTGCAGTTAAAGACCTCTCCAAATTACTGAGGACTAACAGATGCCAGTTTGAGGACTAAGGAGTATCTGATTCATAGTCTCCAATCAATTGCTGTGCATCTGGGAGCTGGACAGTGCATAGGGATGACAGAAGAATTGACACCTTTGAGCTATAGTGTTGGAAAAGAACACTGAACATCTCATGGACAGCAAAGAGAACAAACAGGTATGTCCTGGAAAGGGTGTAGCCAGAGTGTTTTGTTTTGTTTTGTTTTTGAGGGAAGAATGATGAGACTTTGCCTCATATTCTTTGGACATGTTGGTAGGAGGAACTATTCCTTGGAGAGGGACATAATGCTGAGAAGGGTGGAGGGTTGGTGAAGAACAGAAAGACCTTCAACCAGGCAGACTGACACAGTGACTGCCACAATGGGCTCTTGTGTGTCAAGAACTGTGAGGATGGCGCAAGACAGAACAGAGTTCAGATCTTTTGTTCATAGGGTTGCTATGAGTCATACTCAACAACAGCATCTAACAACAACAAAAATGCATTGAGTTCACTCTTGTTTTATTTTTTTTCTTCTCTTTAGTTGGTAATCTTATTTTCCATTGCTCCCCCTAGATGTGGATTAGAAGTTCTAAATCCTATTTCTTTCTATTATATAATAATAATTAGCTCTCATTTTTTAAAATTGAGAGAGAACATGCATACAAGTAGATCCGGACTTAAAAAAATCTTTCAGTTGTAATGAACAACCTTAGAAATTTTAAAACATCCTAATGTCAGTACTATGTACTACATACAATGTTTCAGTGTGTAAATTGCTGATGTTATCATTTTCTGATGTTTACCAGCAGATGTTCAGTTTTATGATTTGCCATTCAAAACACTGCCATATATATTTTTTGTTTCAGAAACTAAATCAGGAGCTTTAGTTGCCTGAAATGAATCCAGACACTGATCACTTTACTAAAGTTGAAAGGCAGATTCAGGAAGGAGTGAGTGACAGTTTACTGCCAAATGTATAAAGAACAAAAATGACCATATAGACAAGATCAATGTTCTGACGAGACATACCATTCCAATTCCCAGGGATAATTCAGATGATGAAGACCTCTGTATGTAGAATCCTTTCTATAACTAACAAAATGCCAACAATGTCTAACTCTTTTTTCACCATAGAAGCAGTTTTTGTAATTTGTCTATTTTTTTACATACATAAGAATTAAACATTAAAATGTCTACATATAATGTATCCAGCCACAAAAAACAAAGACTAGATTCATAAATACTCTGATAATAAATGGTAATAATAATGAAAACTAAGGTGGGGAAAACAAAACAATGAGGTATAGGTATTTTAGCTACATCTGAATCGACTTAAGACAATTGTCAGAATGGAACCTTGTAAGTCAGGCACTCCTTGTAATTAAATGAGTAAAGTATAATAATCATAAGATTATGGCTGAAAGAAATTTTACATATCCATTTATCTGGGTAGTCATGTCTCAGATTGAGATTCCCGGTACAAAGCATTTCCTAACATTCTGTAATGTAGCTGTTTTCAGTGTATATTCTCTCAGAGAAACACTATTAAACTTCGATCACCAACAATTAGTTTTGTATGCTACTAAGCTTTATTTAAATGCATGTACTCTTTTAAGAAGCCCTGGAAGTAGAATGGTTAAGTGCCTGGTGACTAACTGAAACATCAGTGATCTGAATCCACAAGGTACTGTGAGGGAGAAGAAAGACACAGCAATCCACTGTCATGAAGATTTACAGCCTTGGACACAAATGAGGCATTTCTACTTTATTCTATAAGGTCACTAAGTGTTGTAATCAACTCAGTGGCAATGGGCATGGGGGTTTTGTTTCATGTACTCTTTTATATTGGTTTCCTTTAACAGCATTATCATCCATCCATTCATTAATCAATTTATTCTTTTAATAATATCTCACTACGTTTCTCAAAGTGAGGAGGATTTGAAGCACTTGTTGCAGAAGATTCCTACCACTGGACCAATAATAGGCAGCATCATGATGGATGGAGAGGAGACTGAAACTGTCATCTTGCTTGGATCCACAATTAACACTCGTGGTACCAGCAATCAGGAAATAAGGAGACACAGTATACTGGGAAAATCCACAGTTAGGAATCTCTCCAAATTATTGAGGAGTAATGATGTTAGTTTGAAGACTAAAGTGCATCTGATTCAGGCCATAGTCTTTCTGATTACTTGCTATCTGAGAGCTGGACAATGAATAAGGATGACAGAAAAAGGACTGATGCCTTTGAGCTGTGGTGTTGGAGAGGAGCACTAAACATCCCATGGAGGGCCAAGAGAACAGATATGTCTTGGAGAAGGGGCAGCTGCAGTGCTCTTTGGAGGCAAGAATGATGAGGCTCTGCTTCACATACTTTGGGCATGTTGCTATGAGGAGTATTCTTTGGAGGAGGACATGATGCTGGGAAGGGTGGAGGGTAGGCGAAGAAGAGGAAGACCCTCAACCAAGTGAATTGACATGGTGACTGCCGCAATGGGCTCTAGTGTGTCAGGAATGTGAGGATGGCATAAGATAGAACAGGATTCAGAGCTTTTGTTCATGGGGTCACTACGAGTCATATGTGACTTGATGGCACCCTTACAACAACAACAATCTATATAACAAATAACATCAGTTATTCTTCTATTGTTAGACAGTATCTCTCTTGGTTTGGGCTATTTTAAATACATGTGTGCATTCCTGTACATGGGTTTTTGGTTAAGGGTGATCCCCCACCCCTGACTCATATGTAGGAATGGAATTGTTAGATCGTGGAACAAGCAAATAAGTACCAAACAGATTTTGCCAAATGCCTTCATTATTTTACATCCCTACTAGCAATATAATGCTCTGGTGGCCTACTAGTAAGAATCTGTGCTGCAATCCCAAAGGCATGCAGTTTGAATCCCGCCAGTTGCCCCATGGAAGAAGGATGGGCAATCTCCTCCTATGCTATTAACTACCTCTGAAAATCCTCTGGGGGCTAAGTTATGGGTCTGTTCTGACTCGATGGTACACAACAACAACTAGCAATATATGAGGGTCATAGTTGTTTCCCATCCTTGTCAACACTTGGTATTATCAATCTGCTTCATTTTAGCCATTCTCATAGGAACACAACGGTGACGTGGTATTGTTTTAAATTACATTATCCTGACAAATAATGATGTCTGGCATCTTTTTGTATGTTTACTAGGTAAACTTTCTTCTGCAAGTATTAATCCTCTTAAGTGAAGTTTCTATTTTGAGTCTTCCACACACATTTTTAAACTTGGATTACTTCTGGAACCACAGAAGCTAGATGAACCCCTAAAACTATTTCCCTAAGATACTCTTTAAAATTAAGACAAATGTAACCCCTGAAGTCTTAAGAACAAAGAATCATCTGGCTTAACTAGTAAAAACTGTCTTGAGCATAGTGCTCTTTTGAGAACGATACAGGATCACACTGACAACAACTCAGAAGATGAGATGGGAACCTTAGGAAGCAGTGAGCTTATGCTAATAATCATAGTGCAATAACTTGGAAAAGTTTCAAAATTCAAGAATGTAATCAACATCACTGACTTGTACATGTAGAAACTGTTGGTGTATGTTTTGTTGTATAGATTCTCAACAACAACAAAATAAACAAACATTTTAAGAAGAAAATTAACTCAGGGTGTGTGGCTTGTTCTCAGAGTTCTGAACCAGTTCAAATGCTTCAGTAATTGGTTCAGTAATTGACATTGTAAATAAGGGCCACATATGTACTGCACAGCAACCAAGTCTGTTCCCTGCGGTATTTTGGCCAGAGTGGAAACAGACAACAGTGCTCCTGCCGAAAGATGATGGCCAACCACACTGCTTTGCATATGTATTGCTCTCCATAGTCTTGCCAAGAATGTTGCTCTCCAAAAGTCCTGCCAGACTATCCTCCTGAAAGTTTCAGGACACTAAAGCAGAAGACGAGCTTATCGGCAACACTCTAGAGAGCAATACATATTCAAAATAAGAGAGTCAGAGTTCATTTTTGATGGGACACAGCTGTTTGTTTCCTGTCCTTGTTGTTTTAGTTAGGTGTTGTAGTCAACTCTGTTTCACAGCAACTCTATGAACAAGACAGAAAACTTGGCCTATCCTGATGCATCCTAATGAACTCTGCCATACTCAAGCCCATGGTTGGAGTGTCACTGTGTCAATTCACTTCATTAATAGTCTTTCTTCTCTTTTTCTGACCCTCTATTTTTCCAAGCATGATGTCTTTTTCAAAGACTTCTTGCTGCGATGTGAGGCAGAGTTGCATCATATTTGCCTCTAAGGGACATTCAAATTACATTTTGTCTAAGACAGATTTGTTTGTTCTTCTGGCAGTCTATAGTGTATTCAATACTGTTAGTCAATCCCATAATTCAAAATGATAAATAATTCATCAGTCTTCCTCATTTACTGTCCAATTGTGGACATGTATATAAAGCAAAAGAAAGTACCACTGCAAGGTTCAGGAGCACCTTAGTGTTTAATTGACATCCTTGCTCTTTAGCACTTTAAAGGCGTCCTTGGCAGCAGATTTCCCCCAATGCAATACATCTTTTTATTTCTTGGCTGTCGCTACTATGGTTGTTGATGTGGGAGTGGGTCCAAGTAAAAACGAAATCTTTGACAACTTCATTCTTCTCTCCATCTATCATAATTTTGTCTATGGGTCCACTTGTGGGGATTTTCTATTTCTCTGGTGGCACAATCCTAGGGAGTTATGCTGCTAATCTAAAAGTGGTGCCTTTCTGCTGGGTGGATTCTAACCACGGTTCAAATGAACAAAGAAGGGCAATCTCCTCCTGTGCCATTTACAGCTTCCAAAACCCACTGGAGGGCCAGCTATGAGTGGATTTCACTTTGTCAACGAGTTTCTCTTTATTTGATGTAGAAATGCAAGCTATTCTGAAGTCTATAATCTTTGCTCTTCTTCAGTTAAGTGCTTTCAAGTCTTCTTCATGTTCTGCAAGCAAGGTTGTGTCATCTGCATTAATGTAGGCTGTTGATGAGTCTTCCACCAATCTTGATGCCACATTCTTCTTCATAAAATTCAGCTTCTTGAATTATCCGCTAAGCAAACATACTAAATAGGTAATGGAGAAAGGATAGAACCCTAAAGTTCATCTTTCTGGATTTTAAACTTTGCAGCTTGTTCCCTATTTAGGTCAAAATACTGCACATATCATCTGATTACATATGCAGTTCTTGTTTATGATGGCAATTATGGAAACATTCTGAACCAATACAAAACCTTAATTTTTCTTGTTTATTTTAAAGTATTCTTTATATATTCTAAGTACAGGACCTTTGTCAGATAAATGTAACATGAATACCTCCTGATGTTTTTCCATCTATTTCATTCTGTTACAATTATCTTTTAAGAAATACACATTTTCAATTTCTATGCAGGACTCTTTTTCCTTTTATCATTTTATTTTCTGTGACCTATTTAAGAGATCTTTGCCTATCACTCTATGGTTACAAAAATATTGTTTTTCTATATAATAAGAGATCACAGTTCATTTCTCGAGTAGACATCTGATTAGCATCATTTTTAGTGTACTAGAAGAATTAGTTGACATTGAACCTTTTCAAGAAGCAGTGTATGATCAACAGCTAATGAATGGTTGTTGCTGTCATGTGCCGTCGAGTCGCTTGTGACTCATAGCGACCCTACGTACAACAGCCCTAAACTCTGCTCTGTCCTGTGCCAATCGCACGGTCTCTGACACTCCCATCCCAATTATCCCAGTCACTGAATCAATCCACCTCATAGGGGACCTTCCCCTTCTGCGCTGTCCCTCCACCCTACCAAGCATGA